>NC_136059.1:961652552-962125052 GCF_964261635.1 Lissotriton helveticus | reverse complement strand
ACCAGTGTGTGCTTTAGCTTGTTGCGCTTGCTACGTGGGATACTTCGAATGCTACCGAAGGCTTTGCGTCCCCTGGTAGTAAGCAGCACAGTGCTGAGCCGACTGGACTAATATAATTCATTATATCTGGGGGCCCCTCAGTACATCTTTCAGGGTCTACCGAGAAGTCCAGTCTGTCGCGGCAAAACTGGTGATGAACCTGCGACGTAATTCCTCATCTACCTACGCCCTGAGAGAATTACACTGGCTGCCAATTAAGGAAAGGGTCCTCTTTAAATCTCTATGCCTGGTGTACAGAGCCATATATGATTTGGGCCCAGTCCCATTACAGGAAAGGTTTGCCTGGTATCTCCCTCTGAGGCAGCTTCGCTCATCTGGTGCCAGTTTGCTAGTGATTCCGAAATTCAAACGCTCTAGGTTGGGGGGGGGCCTTCAGTGTGGTTGGTGCTCATCTGTGGAATGAGCAACCACAGAGGATTAGACAGACTGATTCTTTAATGGAATTCAGAAAGAGCCTAAAAATGTGGCTATTTCCGAAAGTTTGACCCTCTGTGCTCTCTCTCTCCGATTCGTTCACCTGTTGGCTGTTGGTCCTATTCTGAGCGACAGGATACCCCTAGGGTGGCAGTAGCGCTATACAAGAATATTTACAATACAATACAATACAATACATGACAGGGTATAGACCTTTCGCAGGGGAGTTGAGCACGGGGCCTGGTCACAGGCCCAGCTCTGTGGCCATACATATGACATGCACATCCGAAGTCTGTGCGTAGCAGGGAGTTGGGCACAGGCTGAGCCAACCCCATGCCATGCACGGCTGAGGTGTGGCTGCTCGTGGAGTGTTGGGCACAGGACCTGGCCGCAGATAATTTCCTGTGACCAACTCCACACACCCTAAAGCTATGCTCAGTGAGGAAATTGGGTGAACATAATGGAAAAACCCAGGAATTCTCTGAAAAAAAAACAAAGGCTTAAAGTGATATTATAGTTAGTTAGGTAATAAGTGTTTAGTTTGTTTCTCTTCTAAGCACTGCACTTCTGTTTGTCCCTCCTTGCCTAACAATTACATGCGGTGACTTTAATGTTCTCACAAGCGCTGCATTGAAATGGGATGGGCCCCCACTACTGACAACTGCGTTATCTCAGATTTGACTTGAGTCCTTCATTGCAGCACTTGGCTTATGCTGCACATGTTGCCACTATAATACAGGCGGGGGATAAACCTTCTTTTCAGAGACACATATGTCCTTTTCTTGATTAAAATATTGATGTGTCCCCCACACTAACACGAGGCAGATCGCAAATGTGATACTTCATACATGGGAACTATGAGATCATGCTTCGCATGAAGCCTCATATATGAAACAAATGCCCGCACACTCTCCCACTTTGGAGGCTTAATTGTTTGTGGTTGACCCAAAAAAACATTTTATAGAATGTCTGAGGGACTCCTCCACAAAGTAGTTTCAGACTCTTTGGACTCATCCGGAACAGTATGGATGGATGGATGGATGGATGGATGGGTTTTTATATAGCGCAATATCACCGCCAGGTCTCAAAGCGCTTTGCATTGGGAACCCGTCCTGGTTTTTCCCTGTGAGATAGCCCCTACTGGGTTCCCCAAGGTGAAAGCCAGGCATCCCGCCGCGGGGGGCCGTAGTGGAGATTAAGCAAGCTATTGCCCAGAGTTGCAGAGTGTGAACCTGTGATTTGAGTAGGCACCGAAGCGAGAATTACCGAGTCCGTGGACATTTTGGGCTCAAGACCCTGCCGCGTCGGGAATTGAACCCTGGTCCCGGGTCTGATCTCGGCTTCCGGGTCTGCCTCCTCTAACCAGTGAGCCACACTTCTCCAGTATGGGAGCATGTTGGGCAGTTGTCAGGGAAGGTGTGATTTGAAACTGGCCTTCCATAGGGAGGAAAAATTGTTGAAAATCACCAGCCTAGAGGACGTATAACATGATGCCCAGCACAACTACTGAATAGATAATTCGTACCTACTCCTCTACAACCTCAATAGTCACGCTTGAGCTCAAGCCAACTCCGCTAGATGAAACAAAGTATAGGAGGCCTCTTGAGACCATTTCTAAGAACACAGCAATAACACTGGTAAGTTATTGCATTGGCTAAGCCAAAACGATGATGTCCCCACTCAACTAATAGATTTTCAGGCCTTGGTTGTCTCCCGATGGAGTTCTTTAAATGCCAGGCAGACATACTGGCCCAACCCCTCTTAGACCTATATGAAGAGGCCAATGCTGTAGACCATCTCCCTCAGGATTTGGAAGAAACCAACGTGCTGAAACCTGACAAGCTGGCACAAATCTGCTCCTCCTACAGACCGATTGACATGATTAACAGTGATGTCAAGATACTAGCCAAAATCTCATCCATGAGACTGATCACTGTAATTACTGATCTGGTACATAAAGACCAAAGTGGTCTTATGCACCACCGCTCTACCAGACATAACATATGCAGACTATACAATGCAATCACGCCCGCCACCTGGCTGCAGGAACCCTTAGCCATACTACAAATAGACTTTGAAAAAGCCTTTGACAACATATCTTGGCTGTACTTGGACCTACATACCTCTTGTATCTTAAGCTCCTCTACACAGCACCACTGTGGGGTAAGGGTATCTCAGTCCTTCTAGTTTTTTCGTTACAGAAGAGCATGAGACAGGACTGTCTGCCTCCACCCCTATTATTCACTCTGACAGTGTAGACCTTGGCGCACTTAATCAAGACAGACAGCCATATCAAGAGTTTTGAGTGGTCTGACACCTAAAAGGATAAGATGTCCCTTTATGCTGATGCTCCTCTCTATGGTGATCACCCAGAAAGGTCTGGACCAGTGATTACGGTGACTCTTACCACCTTCTGGAGTTTTTCAGATCTTCAGGTTAGCTTGAGTAAGACATAGCTCTTTCCAATGGCTAGGCAGAAAACACAATAGCATGGACAAACCTAGCCTTGTGACTATAACTCGATAAAGGGTTTCGATATCTAGGATCCATACAACTGAAATGAAACAAAAGCCTGGATAACTACCATAGTGCCTGTGCTCACTACCATTCAATGACATATGCAGTGATGGGCCACATTGAGATTTCTTTGCTTGGACTAGTAACATTAACTAAGATGATTATACTCTCAAAAATCCTATTCATACAGCAAAATTACCCATTTTACATATCGAATACCACCATAGCCTCCCTTAGAACAACACTTACCTTCTTAATTCATGGAGGCGGCTGCAGTCAAGTGGCAATGACAAAGAGCAGCAAATTGGCCCTACAATGGTGGGCTGGCCATGATTGATTGATACAGTTTCCTATTAAAGAGCATTGAATCTCTTGGTTAATATTGATGGAGTATATGGTCCCAACAAAGACCCAGCTTATATATTTGAGAGATGGCTCATGGGCTACAAATCACCCTCTACATTATTTATATGGCGGAAAACCACCCACAACATACCGTCTGCCACTGACTGTGGTGAACTTGTGGAGGGCCTTCATTAGGAGTATTGGATGGACAAGAAGTTTACAGACGAGACTCCGATATGGTGTGGTACTCGACTGCCCAGGAGGCATTCGGGGGATTGCATTCCCTGGGTATACCTTCTTTAGGTCATGGTATTGGTACAAACTGGCTTGAAATAAATCGACGAACTACAAACTGAATTTGGCCTTGAATTATCCCGATTCTTCAGATATCTACAACTCAGGCATGCACTCAGACCCTACTCTTTAGCAACTGCAAATCTGGCAGAACTCACTGCCTCGGAGGCTAACTTAATTAAGTCCCGCTTGTCAAAATGCGACCTAGGCCCTACAATATATATAACATTAATTATGAATACTCCAGACTTATATCATGACCTAAAACAATATGGGAACAGGGTCTTGGCCCCCTTGAAGACTTCCAATAGACCGTAGCACTGATGGCCACTCGCAAGGTGCTGTTCTCAGTGTGATTCTGACTGATCCATTTTAAGTACTGCACTCTGCCAACTATGGAAGATGAACAGGTTGGATTGTCTCAATTGCCTCAGACGTGGCGTAGTGGAAGAGGACTTCCACCTCCTCCATACTACATGGACCTGTAGTGTACTTGGACTTTTCTGGGGCCCGATTTATGATACATTGGGGGTGGGGGTCTCTGGGTAGACCACGGACCTTACTCCAACAAAAATGGCCCTACTAAATACAGTAGACATAGAGGGTTTTGCTCACTCACGGAGGGCTTTGATACCATTGAGCCTCGTGATTGGAAAGAGACATTGCTCAGAGATGGCTACAATCCAGTCCTCCAACGGGAGCGGGAAGGCAGCAGGATGAAGAGTAAGTATGGGCTAATGCTGGACGCTGGAGAAACCAGTATATGAGGCACGTGGTTGTCCCCTGAAGCATGATATAGAATGTTGGATGGAGGGGTGCGATATAGGGATGAAAATTGATACAATCAACCGTTTATTGCCCAGTAATCTATCCGTCATAAGAGCAATCTCGTTTACCCAGAAAAGCAGGTTCAACTCACAATGATGAGACATCTAATACAAATGTACTTTGTGTAATTCTGGTGTGACTGATGAATCAGCTGACTTTGTTATGTATTATTATCTATGCTTTGTTTATTTTTAGGAGGAAAAAACAATAAGAAAAAGAAGTTAAAAAATGAGTAGTTTAACTGGAACACATTCCAGAACTATTCTTTAAGCCATGCCTCCCCCCAAGTTTGCGTCCAGGAAAAGACGGAAACTGCACCTCTGGCAGGCCCATGCGGATCCCCTTCCTGATCTGCCAAGTGATCTGCAACATCCACAGCGGTCCACCTCCTCGTATGGATGCACCATCCAGTAGACTCATCCAGCCTCCAACACGCTGCCTATTATCATCACACCCACTCATCCCCCATGTGTTTGCCGAACATGAAACAGTGATTGCCTGGTGGTCCATTTGGCGGGGTTAGCAGACTGCCAGTCACCTTGGATGCACCTCCATGCGCTTACCTAGTAAAGAAGCCCCCGCCTTTGTTAACCAGTCTGTTTGTATATCCTAAGCCTATTTCTCTCATTCTGCCTTTGGCCTCCACTATATGCATTTCCACACGGAGCTTTTGTGTCCTTTAGAGCCCAACCAGGTGAATATCTGAAGCGGCTGTGGCTGCCATGATGTCCTGCTGCTTTTGCCCCCACCCAGGGGTGATTTATATGTGGCTCCCATAATCTCTGAACCAAATTTTGATTTTAGGTTAGCAAACTCGGGCGAAGAGTCACACCTAAGTTTTGCTGAAATTACAGTGACACTATTTAATATGTCAAAAACTGGTGAAATTGACATCTACACTGTTGCGACGTTCAGCCTACATCTGCATGAAGAAAATAAATGCTTTGTGCTGTGGCAACTAAAACAAGCTCAGGAGATTGAACTCTGTCATTCATGCAGAAGGGAATTTGCATACACTGGTGACGAGATCCGGGTGGAGGTCCTACTAGGGTGGGACTAAGACAACGATTGCTGGTGAAACCCGCCATTTCATTTATCACCACATGCAGAGTGTTGGTTTCCGGCTCTCATGTAGGATGTTAACCAACTTAAAGTAATCGTCATGGGTGTCCAATGTAGGTCTGGAAGGGCTGGTTCTATGCCAGATTTGCAGGATATCTGTATTAGAAATGTTTTACATACAACTAATCTTAATGGAAAATCATGAATTGTTTTTAAAATCTAACATTTATCCAACCCTAATGGGCCTACGATGGGCATCCCTGAGTCAATAGTTGAAGGTAAGTAAAGGTTTTCCAAACCCGTTAATATTCAGGTACTCACGGTCTGCTCAATTAAACAGAATGAACAAGGGACCCCTATTTTCGATGATTAGCATTCAAACCAATCAATATGAGCCATGGCCTCATTTTATTCAAAATCAATTCTGTTTTCCCTTACTTTGTCATTTCCAAAAGAATACAAACAAGGACTAATTTAATTAAAGGTTTGGTGATCCATCGCCCTAGCAGAGAGCTATATATTAACAGTCAACCAGAAATAATTGGCAATCATTTCGGGTGTACTAAGCGAAAGTCTGCAGGATTTTTCACCTCCCAACCACAGTCCATCTAAACGTATGCTGAACAGCCGCCATCCTGCCCACCAAAATCAGCATGCATAGGACAGCCATGTATCGTTTATTCTGATGGTAAACGTCACCAATGCGAGTCACCACACCAAGGCTTCAGCGTCGCCCTTCCTCACCACCTCAGCCCTGCAGTATCTCTACGGGCCACCACCTTGCCGAGAACACAAAATCCTGGGGTTGATTATATACAGTGCACTGGGGGTGCAACAGGCATGTGCACCCATCTTCTGCACCCTCTGGGCACTGTAGTGTTACGGAAGGGAGCACAAATGCGTGTGCAGTTACTTTGGTATACAGATAACACCAGGGCACTTTTTAGCGCTGGGGCTATCTTGAGGGTGAATTCCCTAAATTTGGAAGGGGGCGTCGCCTCATGCAAATGAGGGAAACACTTTGATCCTGCGCTGCATTTGATTATGGAAGCGGGCACATTGGCAAAGAGTCGGTCAGAAAGTGCACTTGTGTTCCACCTGAGGACATCCTCTAAAGGGGGGGGAAGGGATCCAATGGAACCCGCCACCCCCAGGCATCCCATTGTAGGTGGGTGCAACCACTCGCTGCACCCGCCTTCAGGGGGTTATGTGCTTCCCTCCCACTCCCGTTTGAAGTGCATGTCAGGTGGTGCCTGCACTATGAAAGGAAGAGTAGCTGCTTCAAACAACTGCTCTGCCTTTCTCTGCTGTGCTGCCCAGTGGCGCAACAAAGGCCCCGGCGGTGCGGGGGCACCCAAGCACTGTGGGCCCCTTCTAGCACTGGCTGGCTCCTAGCCTGGGAGCTTCATACTGGATCCAGAGTGTGGGGGACCCCTGCATGTACTTTGCAGGCTGGGCCCTTCATGTTTCGTTAAGCCACTGGGACAGCCGTAAGTTGGCATCTGTCCTGATGGTAGCGCATTATATGTAAAATGGCGCACTGTCCCTGTTTGCGCCTGTTTCACTTAGTTAAAGGTGTGTTGCAGCACAAATAGCTGACAGTAATAGAATAATCCCCATGCTGTACCCCTAAAGGGACGCCTCACCCCATATATCCAGCAGCATAAGCTTGGGTTGCAAAGGAATCAAGATCTTATTCACCTCTTCTAAACTCAGTCGAGAAGGTTTGAACCACTGGACATGACTATATGGTATGGAAAATCGTGCCAGAGCTGGTTACAACCCCAGAGGCATTTATCACTAGTCCCTTTCTTGTTAAAATGTGTCAATGTTTACTGTACTTCTTGGCAGAGATGGCAACAAAATAAACGTTGTGCCTCTATCAAACTTCCGGCGATGAAATGTCCCCGTTTCCAAAATGAAACCAGCAACGTACATTTTGTGTCGGTGTTCATCAGCTTCATATTTCAGGTACAACTACCAAGCCCCCAAAGCACACCTATCACGGACAACAGGTGTATTTGCTTTCTTTTCTTCTTACCTAGATAGTGTAGGAGATGCTTCTCAAGGTGTCTAGTGCTGTGGAATTCCCATGAGCCTTTGCTGCAGGGTGATGGACAGAAACATACTGGCAGTGACACAGGAAGTGCTAATAACTCCCATGTCTTTTTACCTTGTGTTAGAGAGGTCTCAATAAGTAATTCTAATGCCTTCCACTATACAATCGTAACTGTTGGCCACAATAAAAACTGACCGTTCGCTTATCAGGATAATCTGTATCCACCTTCCTTGCTCCTGATGAACCCATCTTAGACATGTTGTCCTTTTTGAGGAGCAGGATCCTATGATGAGGAATGCTTACTTGAGCTGAGGGGTCTAGCATCCTTTTTAAGAGAAGTCCAGCCCTAACACTATCAACCTTTTAGACACCAGAACTAACAAACAGGATAATATTCCTGATTTGCTGCCAGGACCAAAGATTTCTATGGTCTTGGCTCTTAGGCATCCATTGCGAGTCAATCCTGACAGGGATAGCGCACTGGGTAACTGAATAGTCTGGTATTTCCAGACCTGAAATTTCCAAGTTCAAAAACAGCAGGCCCATTTTACCATTGCGTATGTGGACCCAGAAAAACTGTGTCCACAGAGGCTGTGGTAGCAGAACAGCCCGGCCCACACCCAGCCACTCCAGGCAGTGTCACCTCCACACCCCCAATAGAGTGCACAGCTTTCCACCCCTCAGATGCCCTCCCAGACTCCCACCCAATAATTTGGTAATCCCAGGGTCAGCGGGTTATTCCCCGTTACAGCACCTTTAACTCATACCTGTTAGTACGATCTTAAATCATTAATTCCTTCCCCAGTATCTCCCTGGTCAATTAACTTGTAGTGGTGGCCTAAGCAGTAAAAGGCAGTGTTTCTTATGGTTCTCTAAATCTCCTGCCTTAACCTTCCCTCTCTTTGAAGGTATGTGTAGAACACCAATCCATGCCAGCACACCAGGCCTCCAGCGTTTGTCGCTTCCCACTACACAAGGCCCTCGCAGTATCATTGCGGTACCTCCATGCCAGGATCACTCTTAATCCTGGTTATCCTAGGTCAGGGAACCTCACCCCATTTACCCGGTAGCATAAGCTTAGATTCTAGAATAATTAAGATCTTACTCACCTCCTCCAAACTGTGCAAACACTCCATGTAGCCTAAAACACTGGACACGACCATATGGTGTGGAAAATGTTCTGAGGCTAACCCCAGGGGCATCTGTTACTGGTTGCCCTCTCGAATTTCATGGAGTGCAAGAATAATGAAGTAGTTGCAGAGTTGTGTCCTGTATTAATGGAAAACATTATGTAAAGGATACCGCCCTTGGGTATCCCTGAGCCTCCTATCCTTATGCACCCGTTTAGTTCTGAGTGGGGGTTTATTAATTGGCTATTGATGCATCTGGCAGACAATATTTGATTTCATCTGGGAAATCTGTAATCCGTATTCCAGGGAAAGCCATCTTGTATAGTGGAGGCTAATATTCACCTATTTCTTGAGGGCGTGTGTGTGTTAGTTATCTTCAGTGCTCAGTAGGTGTTAATTAATATTCTGACTGTAAATATCCAAATATCATTGTACAGAAGCTTTCCCAAATGTCACCCAGGCTCAAGGTTCTTATTTTTTCCCATGCCGAAAGCCTATAAGGGCACTCAAATACAGCAACAGGGTACTACACCACTAAATGTTTTTTTGTTTAAATTCTTTTGGTAAGGACTCTCCCATTTCACATATTGCAATGCTTTTTTGTCAAAACCGAATTACCAGTGCAGTTGTTGAAGACTGCCTGACGATATCCCTTTATAAAGCGCCTGTGGACATCTCTTAGCACTCATGGCACACACCTCCACATTCAGGTGGTTCATTCAACGGAGCAAATAACCATCCGTAATACTTATTTATGGGAGAGCCAGTAGTACATTTAAATACCAAGGAGGATATTCCACCATCATACACGTTTCATTGTAGAGTTTCCAGTGAGATGTGTGGTGTGCGTAGAGCTAAACTGGTTTAGTATTGTGTTATAAAAAAAAAACTGGTTTAGAAGCTTACCAAAATTCATGAACCTCGTCCTAGCACAAATAGCGAATATTCCCTAAACCCTTGTGGCCTTATCTGTAGTTGGCAACGGGTGAATGGACCCGGGGACCAAGTCTACGGATACAGTGCTGAGTAAGTATGAAATCTGGAGTATTTATTAAAGGTTTGTGTGATGTCCAACAGATTCGTTATGGTTGCACCAGCTTTAGTCACATACAAAAGGATATTGCTCGTCTCATCTGTCAGTCCAGAGAATCTAAGAAGATTTGAAGTTTCAATTAAGATCAAAAGTGAGGTCAGAATACAGATTTGAACTATTTTTCTCCTTACTCTTCAAAACCTAAAAACAAGACCGTTTAGACCAAGGGTTCTTAACCTTATGACATATGTGCACCCCCACTTAATCATTACTGGAACCCAAGGACCCCCACTGGAACGTTATTGAAATCTGGAAACATCCATTGAGTCAATACTGGAAGCAGGGACCCTCGGCCTTAGCACTTGAGATTATTTGAACTGCAAAACAATGCACAAAAAATACAGAAACATGCGTTCAAACAAATACACACATTATGAAATATTTAATTTAATTCACAAACAAATATAAGAAATGTACATTTTAATGAGGGTTGAGATTTTCTAAATTCAATTGAGGTCCCTCATCGTCCATACTATATTCTGTTCGATGCACTCGGACTGTTCTCACAAATTCACCTAAGAATGCCAACTTAATTTTTAGCCTCCTATTTCAAATTCCTAACATTTACATAACGTTCAAAAAATGTCAATTATATTTATTATTATTTTTATTAATCTGTCAATATTTTTTAATTTTCTAAGCAGTCGTGCACCCCCTGACTAAACTTGTGGACCCCCAGGGGGTCCCCGGACCACACGTTAAGAAACACTGGTTTAGACAATGAAAATCGGAGGAAGTTTCAGGAACACTAAATTGTTTTCTCCCATATAGTCAGGTCTTATTATCCTAGCTCACTAGTCTTAGCGGTAGTAGATCATGGCATTAGCAAATGTTTATCCTGAGATGACTGATTGTCAGGTACTTCGTTTCCTTTATTATCTCTTAGGACTGATAAACAGCCTGTGTCCAAGGTGGGAATGTGTATAACCTAATGATGTTACATCAGTTGCTCTTGGTAAGGAACCTTCAATGTAATTGCTTTTGTGAGCTCTACAGTAAATTTGTCACTGAAGCAAAATGTGTGCAACCTGTGATGGCAGAGAATGCAGCCATGTGCAGAAGACCTTTGTTGCTCGTGAACTGAGTTGTGTTTTCAGTGCTGGGCACTGAGGATAGGAATTAAAATAATATTTTGTTGCTGAATCAATGTACAGAGTGTCTTCAATGTTTGGGTACTGTTATAGTAGCATTTCATTGGAATGTTTGTAATGATCTCCGTGCAGACATTTTTCTGGTTTAAAATGACTACAGTAATGAGTTTCTGGTTGGTCTACTGTATACACACCCCGAAATATTGTTTCTACTCTTAACAGACATTTATCAACCAGAATAAAGAAGACCAAGTTAAGGAGGAAGATGCATCGAAAACCTTCATCCAAAAATATGAGGACAAGATAAGGCATTTTGGTAAGTTCCTGTCTTGTGATATTCATTGGATCTTGTTTTGGTGCAATTTTCTGTTGATAGCAGAGGCCACGGTTCTCTCTAAATGTGTTTAGATAAGGTAACCTTTTTGAATGCTTGTAGAAATGAACCAGACTGAAAATAATGGAAAAGGAAACTGAAGAGCTCCAAGAATCCTTGCATGTAATCCAGCAGCGGTCAAAGTATTTAATTAACATTCAATTACAATATTTCAAGGATGATTATTGTAATTTTCAAATGACAAAACCACATGACCATGCCAGTCATGCTGGGAAGAACTCTTGTACGGCTAGTAAACCTAGACAAATGAGTTTGATGATTAAAACAGCAGTTCTTCGGTCCTGAGTGTTCCGCGACTTAGATACTATGACCCGGAGCCTAATCTGGAACACTGGACGACCTCGCGTTGCACTGACAAAACTCTACTCGCCCACTGAGGCCGGAGGGTTGGCAGTCCCCAATTTAGAACTGTACTATCTGGCAGCACAGCTGCAATGGGTGACGTACTGGCTGAGTGGTAGAAATCTAGATGACACCGCCACCGATGTCACTGTATGGACCCACGCACAAATATGCACACTGTTTCACCCCCTGACCAAGGGGCCCCGCCTGTTACCATTACATGTAGCAGTGGCTCGCAAATGCTTCCTACGTATCCTGAAGCTGACCCGAGAGGTCAAACCTTATGCTCCTGCGCTCCCCCTGCTGGGCACCCCCAGGCAGGATGGAATGGTGACACCGGCCATGTTGGAGAACTGGACGGCGGCTGGTGTGGAAACCATAGGCGACCTTTATGCAGATGGCACCATGCTCCCTTTTGGAGACCTGGCGGGAAGCACAGGCTTACCAGCCGGACAATTCCTCCTCCACGCATCAATATTGCATACATATACGGAATCCTGGGGAGATATACATGAGGAATTACCAATGCATCATCTTATACAGTACCTGCATGTCATGGGCAACGGCTCCCACATTATACACTGGGTAGCACATGCCCTTCTCGTACACACACAGCGATCCTCGCAGCCATTGCGAGATAAGTGGGCGGCTACCCGAGGGAGGGGATGGACAGACAAGGAGTGGACAATGGTATTAGCCAGCCCCGTAAACATCCCACATAATTCCCGTTTCAAGATAATACAGTTCTATATATTGCATCAGGCATATCTGTCACCAGATAAGATTAACAGGTACTTCACGACTGCCACCGCTGGACACCCCCGATGCACTCTGGCTGGCGCGGACATCTTACATATGCTCTGGAATTGCCCCACTCTTGCTACATATTGGAATGAGGTGACAACCCTCTTGACACAAAGTGCTGGCGCAGGCCTACCCCACACATGGGAAGCATGCATCCTGGGATTGTATAAAAGGACCAAATTGAATAAAGTGCCGGCCAGATTCTGGGACCTAGGGCTCATTACTGCTAAACGCATGCTTACCAAACACTCGAAGAAGGGAGAACCCCCACTTGCTAAATATTGGTACACTTCCTTCACTAACTGGGCGAGAGCTGAAAGCACCACACTACACCGAGAGGAAGTGGCGGGTTTGAGGAAGTCTCCAATCGCACAACTCTGGGACGACACCCTAAGCTTCTTCCAACAGGCAAGCTTGGCTAGGGGGCTCACTTAGGCGATGGCGCACTGGAAGGGACGCACACCTATGAGATGCGGTAATGCTGAATGGATGGGCTGTACTGTTCCCATGGCACCTACGAGCCTCGGGAGCCGACACCACGGCACCTCCTGGCTGGTGGTAACTCAACCTCCCCTGTTCCATTGAGAGATGACTACAATGCACCCCTGCCACACTGACCGCGGATCCGAGCAATCGCCTATACGGCTGTACACTGACATACCTGACGACACTGTACTCCCAACTACACGTCCTATCACTCCCCATTGCTCTATATTTTTTCCCTCTCTTTTCTTTCCCGCCCCACTCGGCGGTCACTTAGTGGCACCTGAGCCCTTATCTTTTTTCACAGTTTTTACCCTGTTTGCCCTTTGTCCCCGATTGGGACTTGTTTGGAAGTTACTGTGGCAGATTCAACTGCCATATTTGTTGACTTATTGAATATGTTGACTTGAAGGACTGAACACATCCGATATTCGACACTCCTGATCACACGACACATCTGGCGCTACCACACGCTGCCGATCAGAAATGAGGTGACCACGTAAAAGAGTAACAAGTATATGCCACCTCCTACTGAAATTCACCCCACAACACCCCGGGGTTGCAATGCCCTGCATACGGAGTGTTATTACGTACATTGCAGCTACATTACCTATCAATGTTGCCTTGGCCTCTCTGTTACACGTACTGGTACACATAGAAACTATCCTGATGAGCGATGCCATTGTCATACCTTACTGTGCCGCATTTTCTATTGCGCAAATGTATGTGAAATATAACCTACCGTTATATATTGGCATAGTGTATCTCTGTATCAACTAACTGCTTACATAAACCAATAAAATATATTCAAACAAAAAAAACTGCAGTTCTTCGGTGTACGATTAGATCAAGTTAAAGAAGATTTTTGAGATATTGTATTAAGAATTGTAGGCTGATTAAATCAGAGTAGATCTAGAACAGGTAGTTAATCTTAAGGATTCAAATATTCAGATATTTTCCAAGGCACTGTCCATTAAAATACATGGTAGCTTACAATCACTATATAAAAGTGTGTCTCTAATTTCCGTATTATTGTCAAGTTGTGACGTCTCTAGTCGTATGTAATAAGAAAATGACAGAGCTTATCAACTGTAATAAGTTATTACATTTGAGTTTTGAAGTTATTATGCCTGCTGCCGGTGGCCAAGGTGAAAGGCAGGCCACAGTGCACAATTAGAGCTGCAGTTTAAACAAAGACAACGAGAACACACTTTTCAGTCTTCTGATCTGTTTTTTCAAAATCCACATTAATCAGCAAAAAAAGAGATCTTTTTGGCCAGGTGTTTTTTCTGTCCATGCTATAGGTCATTACACGAAATCTCTCCATGCTTCTAAACATTCTGAGCTACGGCATGCTTTTTATCTGACTTGCATTAAAAAGATTGATATATTTGTGCACCAAATCAATAACAGCGATTTGGTGTGCCTAACTTTCCACTAAAGATTCTACTCTTATTCTTCATGTCTACATATAATACTCTTTCATACGAAAGACCAAGACGCCAAGCATTTCAACATTTTTTGGGAAGGGTGATAGTGTTGCAATGCATTGTGAACAATAAAATAATCTCTGCTGTACTTTAAAAGGATAAAGCAGGTCACCTCGGAGTTCCAGGGCCTTATATAGGAATTTGTCTTCGGCCTCATTCCTCTGTTATGGCCATGGAATGTCTCTGTGACTTTCAACATCCTTCTAATATATGTCAGGAGATAATTATCCCATATATAATTAACTGACATTTGATGGGCAAACCGGAAAGTTGTAGGATCTTGGAAGAGATGCATTTTATAAAATATATAGTGATTTGTATCTTGACCTGTTAGTTCCAAACTGTTGGCATTATATATTGCGTCTCTGGTGATAGGGAAATTCCCATAATCGGTGCATTAGGAATTGCTCACTAAACATGAAAATGATCCTCAGGAGTGTAGACCACCCACACTGCTCTACTTGATTGATGCAGACCCCAAAATAATAGGTAAAAGCTTGATTTAGTAGGCTTGCTTGAGTAATCAAAGTACTGATTAATAAAGATCAGACATCTGTAGCCTGGCCAAGCACCAGTCTAAATATTCATCAATTGTTCTTGCTAATGGAAAGGCTAAAAGGGGATCCAAATTGCCAAATCCACAGGCAGTGCTTAAAAAATAATAAGAAATAAAGCTTTTATTGATTTAAAAAAAAAATGCAATAAGATTTTCAAACAACAGTAGCCTAATCAGGGCCTTAATTTCAAATTGTAATATACAGGGCAGAATGAGGCATACTTGAACAACATAATAAAAGAACAATTGCAGCTAAGTCGGTGTATAGCGAAGAGACCATGCGCTGTTGTAGTCCAGGCTGCTTACAGTTATAGGTCACCATCTATGACAAAAATTGGGGAAAACGTTGCCCCCACTACAGGGATCATTTTCCCCTCCGTGCAAGACTCGCGCTAATAATCATTAGGTTACAGATGTCCTCCTCTTCCTGTTGGTACAGTAGACTGCCGACCAGCTCTTCCATGTTTACAGATTTTCATCTAGTTTGTCCTCTGAAATCATTTGGACTCTGGTCATGAACCGTTTTTGAGCCAGAGACTAGTCACCTATATCTCAGTACCATAATGCAGTCACTGGACCAGTGCTTAGCAACCAGTTGCTGTTTGCCTCTTGACTAATAGCAAGGGCCACAATCATTTTCAACTGATTTCTTTTGTTGGTTATCAGTAAGTAAACAAGTAAGTACAGACATGAATTAAGCAAATACTGTAGGTAGAGAGCAGTTATATTACCAGGAGTTCATAATCACTCTTCTGAAATGTTATAAACACAATAATGATTAAGGATGTAAATCCATTTATCACGTGCACAGTGACTGACTGGCCTGCAATGTGAGGCGTATCAAAACAGCTTCTACATAAAACAATATACACCACTCATTTGTGGATCTCGTGGTATGCGGCGTTAAGTATGAACTGCCACATGAATTGCACTCTCAGTCAATCAGGGAATTGTGAAGCATGCGACTCACCCGTGAGGGTCTCAAGGCACGGGGGAGATGCAGCTCCAAGTCAGCCGAAAAGCCAGGTCTAGAGGTTCTTCCTGGCTCTTCTCCTACATTACCCTTCTAGTGCAGCCATTATCATCCGGCCTACTATCTAAATAGTGTCGGAGTGGTTCCCAAATGTGTTTTGGCCATGCTTGTGGTATCTGTTGCACTACGTACACCTCAACCATTTTACCACTGAATACCGCAACATTTAACCAGTTTTTCTCTCTTGAGGGAGAAGGGGTCTTCATCCATGAGTGTAGCGCCCTATGCTTCACTAGTAGTATTAATACAGCCACCTATTGGTGTGTGATTTTGGGAAGTAACTTAACATATTCCAATATCAATGTCACAGGTGTACATTCTGGATGTGCATCCATTATCTCTCTTTACAATCTGTAATACTTCCATCCAATGCGTCCTGACTGGTGGACAGTTCCACTCCAAGTGGAAAGAAACCAGCAGGATCCCTCATGCATCTAGCAAAGTACAAGGGCCAGTGGGGTCAGTGTAGTGCAGAAAGTTGGGGGGGGGGGGGCAGTACAGTCTGTTCTGGAATTTAAATTGAAACAACTTATTACTCTAATTTATGGGCACAAATTTAGTTTGAGCACATTGGTACTTCCAAACCCCAGTCTCTATTGCCTCTCCCTAGTCCAGCTCCCAGATCTCGAGAGCCCATTATCTGCTACAGCAGAATAATCAGTGTATAACCCGTACAGTGTTGAGGCCTACCCCCTCATTTCAGGCACCCCAATCATATGGGTTAGGAGGGAATTCAACAGGCTCATCTGAGAACAAGGATCATATAACCAACAAAAACGAACTGAATTATCTGTGGGTCTAACGTGTTACTTAGCGCCCTATGGCGTCCCAAACACAAGTAGAATGTACCAGATCTCACACAGGAAAGCCCTAATTAAAGGACGGAATCCCATCACTCACCGAAGTGACATGCTTCATCATCTGGGATCACCTCCTGTCTTCTAGTACAGCCGAGGGCTCAACCCCCTCACTGTGAGGGAGGAGCTAAAGGATGTTTTCAATATTCATTAGGATATACTAGAATTCTTCAGATGATAAGCTAGAATTAGTTTCTAAGTGATGGGTGCGGTGCTCACAAGAAAAAAAACGATAAAGGTGTACTAAAACTAACTACCAGGAGAAAAAGGTTTTAATATGTATCTCGTGGTGTCAGGATTAAAAACAGTGCTAAGGCAGTTTTGAAAAAATAACTGCTACTATCTAGTTAGAGGGTCGGTCTACATGTTTCAGATATCGTGACCCATAGAGTGTCTAGCCTTCCTCAGGACCTAAAAGTATAAGCTACTGCGTGATGAGTGAAAAAATTGTGAAAAACACAGGTGTAGCTGAAAAAGGGAACAGATACAACCAATCACACCAAACCTCTCTGTTCTAGGAGCATGGTGTAGTAATCAAATCTGTAGTGTGCGGGTAAGAAACCTCACCTCACCTGGCCACGGCTCAGGACGTGAGGCACCGCTCTCTCTGTCGGTACCCTGCAGAGTACCGACGGAGAGATCGGTGCCTCACCGACCCTCTCACTAGATAGTAGCAGTTTTTTTTTCAAAACTTCCTTAGCACTGTTTTTAATCCTGGCACCATGAGATACATATTACAACCTTTTTCTCCTGGTAGTTAGTTTTATTACACCTTTATCAAATGTTTTCTTTTGAGCACGCACCGGTCACTTAGTAACTAATTCTAGTTTATCATCTGGAGGATTCTAGTATATCGTAATAAATATTGAGAACATTTCTGAGCGCCTCCCTCACAGTGAGGAGGGTGTAGCACTCGGCTTTACTAGGAGTTACAGCCGGGGGGAGATCCCAGATTATTAAGCTTGTCACCTCAGGGAGAGATGGGATTCCGTCCTTTAATTAGGGCTTTCCTGTGTGAGATTTGGTACATTCTACCTATATTTGGGACGCCATAGGGCACCAAGTAACACATTAGACCCACAGATAATTCAATTCGTTTTTGTAGTCTTCTAGGGAAAGTATCTGTGCAGGTCTTTACATTTTTCCGTGGACCCTCCTACCTCCTGTTTCGTATTTTTCCATATAACCAACACCACATGTCGAAATCTGAGAAAGGTTAATGTGACCAAAGCTGTCAACTCTATACCCAGAATTGTTTAGCTTCATGAACCTACTATATATAGCCAGTTGACCTATTTGTGTCAGGCCCACGTTCTGCAGACGTTCTGCAGACTGTTTATCACACACTTGTCTAGTGTCTGTGGAGAGGAGGATAATTCATGACCTGAAGCATGGGGAGTAGATCTGGGTTAGTTGGCCGCTTTGACAATGGTCCATATCAACCAATTTGTGGAGAGGACCATTTCTATGAGCTGAATTGGCTTGGTTAGTTTAATTATAATGATTGTTTTCAACTCTCCTGTGCCTGTCTGGTCTCTTACGATCCGGAGCTGAGGCATGCAGTGCCGCGAATTGAACCAGTATACCACATAATGGGACTGTGGTGCGTGGTAGTATCTCTAGGTGAGGGACCCCAAACCCCTGCTTTCATATGACTGCATGAGAGCCTCCCAATAGTTTTAGGTCGAGCCTAGAGTCATCACGCATGCGCTGCTCTGCAAGACTTGCTGTACTAGAGTATGGAATAGAAGCCCTGCCCACTCCCTGCCCCTATTTTTCATTGGCTTGTGTCATTGTCTTTCGTAAATGTTGGCTTCTGATTCGTAAATTGGCTTGTTAGTCCCTCCTTAGTACTGCCTTGTTTTCATTTGTAACCTCCCATGGCGACTGGCTCTTTTACTTCGGTTGTTACATGGTACGTGTTATTTAGTCTTGAAAGCACTATTTTCTTTATTGACTTTCTCTTACTGCAAGCATGGAATGCTTTGCTTCCATTCAGCGCACCTTGTGCGCTTTCTCTTTTCAAGCAGCCGGGACAGTGGCGGCCACTTCTTTCCAGTGCCATAGGTCTCGCATGTAAATGTGAGACCTATTGCAGCGAAAATATTTTTAATTTAACCCAGGACTATTTCAACTGAAAACATGTCAATGCTTTCATGGTAAAGTTTTACCTGAGAAATAAACCAAACTATTGCCAAATGTATTTGCTTTGCTGTGAGAAATACTGTAGAAAGAGATAAAAAGTTGAACATTCTAAACATTGCTACATACAGAAACAATAGTCTGAACCCTCATCATTAATACAAGTTGGTATGTGTGCACCAAGTAATCAAGATTACCACACTTGGTGTGTTCTTGTTAAAGTATGCTTGGTATCCAAAGAAAGCCTGACCAGAGTTTCCCAAATCAGGGGGGCTTCTAGGATGGACACTAAAGGACTGGAGCTGCCCCCTGCCTGACGTCTCAATGATGCTCTCAGACTCCTCCCGGTGCAGCATCGGATGGTGTCACTGGTGCTGAGCAACAAGTAATGGGAGCCGAGGCCCAGGTTACCTGAAAGCCGAGAGAAGCTACAACCTCCTCGGTCACCCCCGGCTGCCACTGCAGGGCGAGCAGAGGCACCGGCGGAAGTGCAGTCCCAGAGGACCCGGGCACGCGGTGCCTGCAGCGCCCAGAGAGGAAGCGGCAAAGGTGATCTGGGGATGGAGGGGTCTGTGTTGTCCTCCTGCCTGAGGAAGGCGGCGCGACTGCCGGCTTCCAGCCTGTGGTAGATCTGCTCGCCTCCCTGTGGTCGAGTCTCCTTCAGTGCCTTTCTGTTGCCTGTGGGAGGAGGGAGGCTTTCCCTTTGGTCAGCAGGCACTTGAAGCTGGAGCAAAAACATGCCCGAAGGTGCTGGTTTACTAACATTTCTGCCTCCTTACCCACACACTACTTGCTGCCCTTTGGAGTAAGAGTTTACTAAGGAAGGATGAGGTGCAGATGTGCACATAATTTGTTCCTATGTGATGCCTCAGTACTTCTACAGTGAAAGCCAAGAATAATGCTAAAATTGTGAAGTTTTCTTTGCCATTGTGCTTATACTAACTGATATGTGTGTGTGTAGTACAGCAAGTCATTTTGTTTACCCAGTACCTGTTGTTGCGGGCACAGTGCGGCGTGGATGGTGCTCTGTGATACACAGTAGTTACTGCGGTGTAGTTTATCATAGGTAAGCTACTGTTAGAGGGATAGGTGTGCATGTACCGTAATGGAGTATGCCGTTACAGGGCAAAGGTAAATCACGCAGTGTGAGCCCATGCATTGTGGTACAGTATAGCAACATTACACTAAATATTGTGGTTTGCAGTGCATTCTCTCACAGAACAGTAGTTATGATCCCATACGCTTCAGTGTAGAATGTCTGCAGCCCAAGGGCACACTGTGCATTGCTATGAGACATAGTTTAACACCACGCAGTGTGAAAATATATAGCATGCCATAGTGCAGTCCGATAAAGTGCAGTATCACACTGTAGTAATGAGAAAATCACCATTGAACAGTAATATATATAGCAGGGCCGGCATTTAGCATGGGAGAGCTGGGGCCAGGCCACCAATTTTCTGAGGGGCGCAAAGAGCTGTCTGTATCAAGGTAATGCCTGCAGCAGCACCCCTGTCATCTTGCTCCGGCCTTGTCCTAGTCCCTGAGTGCTAATTTCTGTCTGATTTGCCAGCTTAAGGTGGTTCTAATCCCTCATTATCACACAGTGGGCACTGTTTGTACCACCCCAGTACCCCCCCACCACCATCTCCTCACCCCCTGCTGAAACCCACCAACAAAGCCATCATCAGCGTGAGTAAGCTAAGCTATTGGTGATTTAGATGTGCTGGGGGAGGTCCGGAGATGTTATGTTCTTTTTTAATTTTATTTTTTACTGTAATGGTGAGCATGGCGCCCGCTTCAGGGACACCACGCTCTGTTACATTTTTAGGTTGAGCTGGTGAAAGCAGTGCGAAGCACTGCGTCCAGCGAAGTATCTATTGTGACTCACTTCTTGGGAATCTGAGACAGGAGATGGGCACGAGCAAGCCCTCTGCGATTTCACTTCGTGGGTGCGCGCGCCCAGGCCGGCGCCGTGCACATCTCCTGTCTCACATGCTGCTGGGCGGTCGCGCAGGGCCGTTTCCGATTTCAGCGTGTGTACGCGCTTTTGGTTTACAGTACGACAGATTCAAGTTCTGCTTCTCATATTATTAAAAAGCCTTTACGTGTGTTGATACTTCGCATGCATAGTCCCGCATGCAACTCGCAGGCACCCGAGCGCGGAGGGAGGGTGGAGTCTGCGTCTATGGAATTGTGAAGCGCTGCAGGGAAAGCGCTGTAACTGATAAGATCACCGCTGCTGGCCCGAGGTTCTTACAGTGTGTGAACTTGCCCCCAACTTCACCGCCGTGTGAGAGTGCATCAAGATCGCCGTTAGAAGCACCGCTAGCGGCCCGGGAACCTTGGGAGGCTGTTGCCTGCTCCACCTACGTCACCTCGGTGCCGCGCTGTGGTTGGCTCAAAGTTTCAGCGATTCCCGCCGCGTCATCGGAGGGCTGCGCCGGGATTGGCTGCAGCTCTCCAGGACTTCAGTGACATCACCTGTGTGCCGTGCTCCCATTGGCTTTACCCCAACGGTTTCCCCGGCTTTGGCCGGGACAGGGAGAGTTGCACCGAAGGCCGGAGCATGACCGGAGGGGAAGGAGCCTCGGCCAGCATCGCCGCCGCTTCCTGATTGTGCACACTGGGAGGCTGTGGGGGAAGTAGTTTGAGACTGCCTCAATTACTCGCGGGTTGCGGGCCGGGGATTGCACAAACTCACCGCCGGATCGCCTATATGATTGGTGGGTCCGCCTGAACTGCTCCACTTTGGGCATTTGTTGACGACTGCGGGCTGTCCACAGTGATGCCTCGGGGTGCACATTTCACCTTGAAAGCAGGGCACAGTCTTCAAACGGGACGGTGCGTGTCTGCAGAGCTATGCTTGGGGAACAAAGATCACACGGGGAAGGTGCACACGCTCACACGGTGTCTCACACTCCTCCGTTCATAAGTTGCGACGAGCTTCATGGTGGAGAAAGTGTATGCATGTTTTCATTGAAAAGACAAAATCCTATATATTTTAAAATACAAATATGCTCCCTAGATCGTACTCAACCCTCCAACTCCACCCTCCAACTCCACCCCCTAACTATGACTCCACCCTCCAACTCCACCCGCCACCCTCCAACTCCACCCGCCACCCTCCAAATCCACCCTCCAACTCCACCCACCAACTCTGACTCCACCTTCCAACTCCACCCACCAACTCTGACTCCACCCTCCAACTCCACCCACCAACTCTGACTCCACCCTCCAACTCCACCCGCCACCCTCCAACTCCACCCTCCAACTCCACCCTCCAACTCCACCCTCCAACTTCACCCTCCAACTCCACCCTCCAACTCCACCCTCCAACTCCACCCTCCAACTCCACCCTCCAAATCCACCCTAAAACTCCACCCTACACCCTCCAACTACACCCTAAAACTCCACCCTACACCCTCAAACTCCACCCTCCAACTCCACCCTCCAACTCCACCCTCCACTCTCCAACTCCACCCTCCAACTCCACCCTCCACCTTATAACTCCACCCCCCCAACTCCACCCTCCACCCTTAAACTCCAACCTCCACCCTCAAACTCCACCCTCAAACTCCACCCTCAAACTCCACTCTCAAACTCCACCCTCCGCCCTCAAATTCCACCCTCCACCCTCAAACTCCACCCTCCACCTCCACCCAGCAACTCCGACTCCACCCTCCAACTCCACCTCCACCCTCCAACCTATCTATCTATCGCCCTCACTCTCTATCTATCAATCTATCTATCGGCCTCACTCCATCTAACTATCTATCACCCTATCTATCGCCCTCACTCTATCTATCTATCGCCCTCACTCTATCTATCTATCGCCCTCACTCTATCTATCGCCCTCACTCTATCTATCGCCCTCACTCTATCTAGCTATCTATCTAGCTATCCATCTATTGCCCTTACTCTATCTATCTATTGCCCTATATCTATCTATTGCCCTCTATCTATCTATTGCCCTCTAGCTATCTATCTATCGCCCTCACTCTATCTATCGCTCTCACTCTATCTATCTATTGCTCTCACTCTATCTATCACCCTCACTCTATCTATCGCCCTCACTCTATCTATCTGTCTATCTATCGCCCTCACTCTAACAATCGGCATCACTTTATCTATCTATCGATCTCCCTCACTCTGTCTATCTATCACCCCCACTCTATTTATCTATCTATCTCCCTCACTCTATTTATCTATCTATCGCCCTCACTCTATTTATCTATCTATCGCCCTCACTATCTTTCTATCGCCCTCCCTCTTTCTATCTATCGCCCTCCCTCTTTCTATCTATCGCCCTCCCTCTGTCTATCTATCGCCCTCCCTCTGTCTATCTATCGCCCTCACTCTATCTATCTATCGCACCACCACAGCATCACTCAGGGGCACCACAACATCACTATGCGCTACCACAGCATCACTGAACGCCACAGCATCACTCGTCGCCACCACAACATCACTCAGCACCACCAGAGCATCAGTCTGTGCAACCATTCAACAACAACTGGTTCAAATATGTTCTCTCAATGTTTCAAGCTTTATTACAAATGTCACAAAAAGATATTAAAATTTCACTTCTGTTCTTGGTTTTTCGTCACAATAAAATACACTGAACATAATCTTCACAAAACTTATTTACAAAAGTTTAAGCTATTGCCATTATAAATTACAATAACTTTTTTTAAGTATTAATTATTTAAAAAAATAAAAGCCATTGTTCTCTGTAATATCAATACATCTAAGTCACGTAAATACAAAACATGTTGCATTACAAATGCTATAGGTGTCACATTTGCAAAAGTTAAAAGTATTGGCATTGTAAATGACAAAGCTATTAATTTAGCTATTTTCAAAACGAACACATAAATAAAAAATGTGTCATTTACAAGGCCAATAGCTCAAACTTTCCTAATGCGAGACCTATTGCATTGCAAATGCTTGTTCTTTTAACTTTAATAGTGAGCGGAGCGCCCACTTTAGGGATGCCGCGCTCTGCAATACAATAAATCTCGCTTTTGCCAAACTTTGACCTGCCTTTTATTATTGTTTCTATTTCTAAATATGCCCTTGAATCCTAGGTGATTCCTCACACCAGCGGAGTGGGTACTGAACAGTAAGTCTGTTGCATTTGTGATGGGGAATATCTCAGCTTTCCCCCAGTTAACTTGTATACCCGATAGGCCCCCGTATCACATCATTTCTCTGTTAATCGCTTCAAGATCGGCCTCCGGATTCTTCACTAAGAGCACGTTGTAATCTGCATATAGCAACAAAACGTGCATTCAATGTCCCTGTTTAGTTGCAAATGGCTGTATGGCTAGGGCAAAAGGAAGGGCGATTGGAGACACACCTGCTCTGTAACTCTGTAGACTGGCAATGATTGGGAAGTGTACCTATTGACGCTCACATGAGCTGTTAGCTCAGAGTAAAGCTGTTCAATGAGCCCTAGAATGTTGCTACTTATCCCTATCCTGCACAACACCACAACCAGAAAGGGCCACTCCAGTGAGTCAAAAGTCCTCTCAGCGTCAAGAAATACAGAGTGAGCCTTACTATCTGATTCAACCTGATTAATGAGGGCAAATAGTGTCTACAGATTGTTATAGTCAGACTTCGCTGTGTAATCCCGGATTACTCCCGCAGAACCTGACTCTAGCAGTGGGTTTGGCTTGTTAGCAATGACTCATGCAAGGATCTTGTTGCCTAGATTCTTAAGGGATAATGGTTTGTAGGATTTGCAGTCTTTTTCATCCATATCGGGTTTTAATATTGACGTGAGTACTGTTGCTCTGGCTATGTGTGGGAGTTTACCCCTTTCCAGGACTTTCTGGTATAGGACAGCCAGCCGTGGGGCTAGCAGCTCCCTGAACACCTTATAAAATTATGTAGTGAGCATGTCACAGCCTGAGCCCTCCTCCCGCCACTCTCCTCCAGCATCCCATCAGGAGCTTTTATGATTTCCTGCTTAGCAGTGGCCTCTTGCAAGTAGGATTGAGTGCCTCTCTCTCACTAAGCTAGGACTCTACCATCCAAATATTCTTCTATATGGGAGGGGTCACTATCGACCCAGGTGCGTATGAATTTTCATAGAAAGCTTTGAGCTTGCTAAAGGCCATTCATAAACAGTGGATGACATTTTGCAGATAGCCCTTCCGCAGCAGCCATTAGAAAGTTCTACTAAGCCTTTACCCCCGTTATAATTGTGATCTAGAGCAACACAAAAAGATGATGGACGGAATGGTAAACATTGCCAGCCATTCACCCCCTGTCACAGATCTGGGTAAATCCATTGTTTTGTTGCTTACCATGCCACTCCAGTTTGTTCCCAGTCATATGAAAATCAGTCTTGACCCTGCTTCCTATGGGAACAGTCCAGCCCAAGCTGCCAAGCCAGGTCCTCCCTAGACCGGAAAACAAACATCCCGGGACAAGTTTCGGGGTATCACCCTTCATCACCGAGGCTTACTTGAATCCAGTGGGATAGTGAGCTCGGAACCCACATCTGGGCATACCCTTCCCACTTCGGGGAACTATAGCAAAATAAAATGAAAAAATATTTGCGCACTATAACATCTTTCCAAAGGTATTTATTTTCCCTGTTTAAAAAAAGTGTCTTGTTTTATGTCTTTGAGTGTATTTGCACTTTGGCCTGTTTTATATCTTGCGTTTAGTCCAACCAGGGTTTTTTCAAGCGTCTCCATCTCTGCCCCAGTGATCAGTATACACCATTATGCTTACTGTAGGGAATCCACCTTTTCTGTGTGTTACCGTGGTTTTAATTTCACCTTTTGCTGTACCCTTAAATTTTTAGTTTTAGAACTGTGCTTTTTACCCCTGCTAACCAGAAGTAAAGTGTCTGTGCTCCCCATTTAAACATGATTGAATTGGCAAATTCCTAATTGTTATATTTAGCTTACATATGAGTCCCTAGTATATGGTACAAACTGTACCTTGGGCCTGTAAGTTAAATGTTATGTTATGTTATGTTATGTTATAGAACGCTTATATAGCGCATGGCTACCCCAACAACGGGGCGTCCCAGCGCTTGCAGACAGGTCCAATCACATAACAGCCGGAGGAATGCGGCAAGATATCTGTTCACCGCGGAACCCTAAATAGAAGAAAACAGCCAGGTTTTTACTTGTTTTCGAAATTGTAGGTGGTTTGTGATGGAACGTACACCTAGAGGAATAGAGTTCCAGAGTTTAGGGGCCAAAAACTTAAAAGAGCGGCCACCCGCTCTGCATCTCCGGATCCTGATAGTACAGGCAAGGAAAAGGTCCGCAGACCGGAGTGCACGCTGCGGAACATAAAAGGAGCAAATTCCTTGCAGGATTTTAGGACCTAAACAGTGTAGCATTCTATGCATAACACACAAGGTTTTAAATTGTATGCGCTGTTTGACAGGCAGCCAATGGAGCCTTCGCAAGACCTGAGAGGTATGGCAACGTTTAGGCAGGCCAAACAGGGTACGAGCTGCGGCGTTCTGAGCTTTCTGTAGTCTATTGATGACTGTCAGATTGGACCCAAGCATTAATACATTGCAGTAGTCTAGATGGGATAAGACCATAGCCTGGACAATTGTCTGACGAATGGAAGGTTCAAAGAAGCCAAGAATAGGTTTCAGAGAGCGCAGGCGACCATAGCAAGTACCGGCTATTCTCTTCGCATGGGAATCCAGGGTGAGGGCGTCATCTAAGATCACACCCAGATTCTTAACTTCCTTCTTAGGCGTAGGCGGAGAACCCAATGTAGGGGGCCACCACCGCTCATCCCACTTTTGAGTATCCAAGCCAACCAGGAGGACTTCAGTCTTGGATGAATTTAACTGAAGACAATTCTCCGTTAGCCAGCTGGAGATGGCCAGGATATCCTCCTGGAATTTGGCTTGATCACCCACGATGTTATTGGAGAAGGTGAAGATCAGCTGTGTATCGTCCGCATAAGATATTAATTCAATGTTACGTTCCCTGGCCAATGTGGCCAGGGGGCGGACATACACATTAAACAGCGTGGGGCTGAGGGCAGAGCCTTGTGGAACACCACAGCCTAATGGAAAACTGCCGGAAGAGTACGGGGGAGCATGAACCTGGAAGGAACGGTCCGATAGAAATGACACGAACCAGTCCAGAGCATCACCTCTGACACCTATCTCCCATAGCCTCCTAACTAGGATCCCATGGGAGACGGTGTCAAACGCCGCACTCAAGTCCAGCAGCACCACAGCTGAGGTGTCACCCCTGTCCTGTGCCACCCTTAGATGTTCCGTGACGGCCAGTAGGGCTGACTCCGTGCTATGTTTAGCACGGAATCCGTTCTGAGACTCCTCCAAGATCCCATTAGTCTCCAGAAAACCCGTCAAGATGGAATTGACATGTGCTTCCATTACTTTGGCCAAGTAAGGGAGCAGCGAGATAGGCCGGAAACTTTCTGGCTTGGAAGAGTCCAGGGTGGTTTTTTTTAGCAAAGGGACCACCTTGGCATGCTTCCAAGATTTCGGGATGGTGGCTGATTGCAAAGATTTGTTAATCAGTTCTTGCCCTACCGACAAGATAGAATCCGGGAACAGTCTAAACATCTCTGGTTTGACTGGATCCTCCGGGGACCCCGACTTAATTCTTAAAGTTAGGGTCTCCATATCTGTCTGAGAGATGAGTGGGAGATTTAAGAGAGAATAGGGAAGGCTCAATGAGTCAATGGCAGATCTATAGGTCATAGATGGTTCTCCAGAGTTAAATGTGTTGTAAATCCCCTGTACTTTATTGATAAAGAAGTGAGCCAGCTCTTCGCATTGTGAGTCCGATACTATGGTGTTATTAGTCCCCACAGGTGATGTTGTAAGCTCCTTTACTAACGCAAAGATAGTTTTTGAGCGATTTGTGCTGGCATTGATCAGATCAGTATAATAACTAGCCTTGGTCTTTTTTATAAGCCTATGATAGGCTTTTGTGGCGAATCTAAAGTTAGATTTGGCTACAGAATCATACGATCTTCTCCAGATACGTTCAAGTACCTTACACTCCTTTTTTTTTGTACAAGCGCCTCACAGTACCATAACTGGGACTGCTTACGTTTAGGTCTTGACATTTTCCTAGGTATGAAATGATCCAAGGACTCATTGATCCATTCTCTATAGGCTAGATCCGCCTCATCCAAGTTAGCAGGCCAAGCAGGCCGGGAGTTCGTTAATCTGGCCTCAAATAATGCCCCATCGAGTTTGTGCCATGCACGTCTCCAAAAAGGAGGAGGAGGCTTTCCTCTAGAGCCAGCTGGGATCCTAACAACGATCTGCACCAAAAAATGGTCCGTCCAGCTAAGAGGGCTAGGAGTGGAGACAGAGATTCCCTGAATGTTAGAAAACACCGGGTCCAGCAAGTGGCCTGCTAGATGGGAAGGCCCCACAACCAGCTGACATAGTTGGCATGCTTCCATATCCCCTAGAAACTTCAGTATAGCTGGGGAATCACAGGACTCCAGATGTAGATTGAGGTCCCCCAGTACGCTAAAGTTAGCTGACTGCAAAATAAGGGCAGAGACATTGGAAACCAGTGACTCTTGAAATGTACTCGCTAGCCCGGGGGGCCGATAAATCAGCACGCCCGTAAAAGTGAAGGTATCTAAGACCTTCAACTTAAAAAGAGCGCTTTCACAATTGGCTATCCCTGCAGGGGAGAGAGTGCAGGAATAGATGTCTTTAAATATCACTGCCAATCCCCCTCCCTTGCCCTTAGGTCTATTCTGAGTTAGAATAAGATAGTTAGACGGGAGGGCTAAAGCAGTGATGGCCAGTGTGTCATTCGTCAGCCATGTCTCTGTAAGGACTAACAGGTCAGGAGAATAGTCCGTCAGAAGCTCGTAAATATCCTCATGATGTTTAACAAGGGACCTACAGTTAAGACTTAGTATCTGTAAGCTCGCAGTAGTATATTCTTTGTCAGCGGGGGCCGGTGGAATAGAGCCTACCTCCATGGCCTCAAAGCTGCAGTGGTTACACCGTAGGTCAAGTGAGCCAGGGTGCAATGAGTGTACCGCACATGCCGTTTGGCAGCGAAGAGCAAGTAACTCCTCACGGGCAAGCGGGGCCATGCTATCAACTGGCATCAAGGGGTCCTGGCCACTGGCGACGGACCAGCGCGGACGGGCGCAGACGGGCTAGCCTTCGGCGACCCGCCGGCTACCCGCCGCGCGCGTCCGCTGCGCGGGAAAATGCACAGGTCCCTAAGTAGGCACCAACCCCGTCACTAGTAAACTGCTGCACCTATTGTGCCATCTACTGCAGTGATAATGTAAAACATGGCTTCAGGCCTACCATTGTCGTCTGACTAGCAGTGTAAAAACTGCAATTCGATCTGTCAAAATGGACCCTTATGACTATTCAAAACCTCGTTTTTAAATATTAACTCCTTGCATGCTCGTGACACCAGGAGCCGTCACGCGTCACAGTGGGCGTGTGCAGAGGACGGCCCCGGCCGTCCGAATCCCGCCCACTAATAATTACGCCCGCACAGCGCGAACATTTCGGGCGTACGGAAGGGGTTAATTGTTACTCCAATGTAGGTCTTGTCGCCAACAAGGAAGAATGCATGCTATTTAAAAGTTTGGCATGTAGAGATTTAATGTTAACATGTCCTTTTAGTGACTAGCACCCAAAAGCTATTTTTCACTGTGGCAGACCTAGCCCTCCTAGGTAGAAAACCGGAGTATAGATTAAAAATCCTTATATTATATCTCTATATTGGGAGAAGCTTGTAAAATAATTAAACAACTATTTTTAAAAGTAATTAAAAATCCAATTCCGTGGTGAAGTTGGATTTTTCATAAATATTAAGGAAAAGTAAATTTTCGAAAGGTAGCATTTCACTGCCTGATGTTCCTGGAGGCGAAATTTGCATTTTCTATTTTGTTGTGCTGCATTTAAATGGTATAAAATAGCAATAAACAAATATATAAAAGTTGCATTTGCTCTTACACTTCTGCCAGCCAGTATTTAGTAGTTGATTAAGTGTAATGGGCAGATATCACTCCTCTAAACCTGACAACATATGCAGACTGGGCTGTGATCATCCTTTTTTATGTTACATTGTCAAATCTTGTTGGAATGTCAAATCCTGTTCAACAGGTCTGCTAAGTTTATATATAACACTGGGGAAAAAAGGGAACCAAGATGGCAAAATAATTCTTGTGTATTCACGGTCTATTTGCTGGAAAACCCTACCTGTGTTTTACCAGAAGTCTATCTCAGGGTTTATTGAGAGTACAGTGACTACTTCAAACTGGGTTTTAGTGTTAGAAGTCAAAGGACATTACCATCGTACACCCCCACATACATCCTGCCCTCTGAGAGCAAGTTAAGTGCGACTGACAAATTTCATTGTCTTGAAAATGTCCAGAGTGAGTAGGGTTGGCCCCTGTAACTTTTCCCAGTTGGTTAGGGCTTTCCCAGGAGTTATTCTCACCCACTAGCACATGTCAGGCTTAAATTTGGTTCCTCCAGGCACCCACTTCAGAACACTCCTGGGCCTGAGGAAGATCAAAAGTAAACTGAACATGCTATCTTTAATCTGAGAAGAGCACCGAGGAACGTGATCTCCTCTCTTTTACTCCGGACAAAGATGTGAACCCTAGGGGTGTCATAAGGCGGACCTCTTGTTCAAGCAACAGGGACTCAACAAGCTACAAGAGGCAGCTACCCAGCTGGTCGATGTTATCGGGACCTGGAGTGGACCCTGCTGTTTGGCCTGTGTCTGACACCCTGTGAGTCTCTAAGAGCCCCCCTGAGGTTCTGGGTGGGCTATAGTAGTATATTATTGTGCTGTACTGGAACTTAAAGCACTAAAGTCACAAGGTAAAATCTTTGACCAGGGCAAACCTAGTTGGTGTATCCGACCCACGCTCCATCACAGTCTATGTCAAATAGTGTCTACATTTCCAGTCTACTGTGACCATTGACCAAGATGGCACTGTATGCCTCTTGGCACTATTCCTACTTAAAATATGTTTTTTAAAGAATGATGTCTCCAGTTCCATTATTGGATTTTTGTCATTTTGGTTATTACATTTTACTCCATTGTTCAAATTCTGTTTGGAATTTGTATTGCTTTGCATTTAGATTTTAATATTTTTTGTACTGCATAAATACTTTACTCATTGCCCTAAGTTAAGCCTGTCTGCTCTGTGCCATTGCTACTAGGGGGTTGAGATCAGGTTAAATTAGTAACTTTGATAGTTCTGACTAGGATTATGATTATTCCTTGAGGTGGCAGTCACCCACCCCTTATAATAATACAATTTCGTACATTACTGTTCAGATGTGGGATCTAGTACTTGTGTTTTGCAGCACCACTCAGTGATTTAAGTTAATATTAAAAATCTCTTTTTAAAGTGATATCAAAAATCGGTTGTGATTACTCCGTAAAGTGGTTGGTAAACTACCTGAAATAATAATCCAGTTTCTTGCACTTTCCAATCTGAAAGCTTCTAATGTAGACATTATACATCTCCCATACTATTGAAAGCTGCTCAACAGACCGAATGTTTATTTTTTTTAAATGTACCCCGAAGGGGAAGTCCCAAACATGTTCTTGTCACAGTCACAGTGGTTCAAGGATCTCCAACCTAAGTTTGGAGTGATCTGACAATGTTCGTGGCAAATATTCAATGTTAACAATCCACAGCAATGTCTCAGATTCTATACGTGAGTACATGTCATATATCGTGAAATAGTTAGAATATCTCTATTCTCACCCCTCTTCTCTATTCGTACATCCCTCAACCTGTCCATGTCCAAACTATATCTCTGTGTGCTTATGGATCCGGGATAATAAACTCTATAGAGAATGTTGATATCCAATGACGGTTGCATAGTTAAATTAAAATTGCCTTTCCATAGAATGTTCCGTGCCCTGTGCTGTCTGCAGAGTGCTATAATCTTCTACAAAAAACTCCAGAATGTCTACACTAGGAGTATATATGTTTATCAGAGTAACGGGGTACTCTGAAGTGTTCCCATCATATAAAAAAGCCTACTGTCAGCATAAGTGTACATGTATAATTGTTTAAGGCAAAAAGGCCTCACCAATATAGCCACACAGCTACAGTCTTTGCTGATGGAGGCACAATATCTGTTCTATTTTGCGTTGGAGAGGAGCACTCCTTGTTGATCTATGTTTTAGCTTCTATACTCCTGTAAACTTAGCGTGCCACAGAAGCGGACATGCTGTCTAATCATGCCTTAATTTATCCTCACCTTACTTCAAGTAATGCTACTAGACCTCTGTGCACTGTATCTGTGATGCTTTTGCTTCTAAATATTCTGATAGCTTCACTGCAACCAGCTAGTGCTCATATATTGTACAATTAACAGTGCAATATTTATAAAGAAAACAATATGAACATGATCTCTTTAAACATCACCATTTTAATCTGTTACAATCACAAAAAACAAATTCTTGAATGTTCAACACATAGCACAAATTCCATTGCATGCTTGAGACATTTTCATGCTTGTGCTCAATGCATTTCGGGCCATGTTGGCCCTTCTTCAGGGTCTGAATCTATAAACAATATAAACATTCATTCATGTAACATAAATTCATGGGCAGGGAAGTATATTCAAAATTAATAGTCTCTTATAATACTTTGAATGTACACATGCATAGTACCAAACTTAAATGATGTGAGTGAAAAAAGGAGAACCAAAGACAAAGATGGCAGTAATGAAAACCGGCCGCTATGACTGAAAAGGAAACCGTGATCTGAATCACATGCTCACTATAAACCAATAAGTGTTTCTGGAAACATGCACCTAAAAAAACCTGACAATATACCTCCTCCTGTTTATGTATCCTGCTCCTGTTCCTAAAATGAAAGTACATGAGGAATCTCAGATGCTGCTTTTCAACACTCACCCAGACAAAACCACTGAAAGCGGAACAAGCGCCCCCAAGCCGATACTAACCTTCTTACTCGCTTGATATCGCTGAAGAAAACGGAGTTGGGAAACAATGTGAAACCCGATCCTCTATAAACAACATAAACCACCCTGCATTAATGGCCCGAATCCCGTACGTACCAGTGGTCGGTTTTCATTACTGCCATCTTTGTCTTTGGTTCTCCTTTTTTCACTCATATCATTTAAGTTTTGCACACGTTTGGTACTATACATGTGTACATTCAAAGTATGAGATGATTCATTTTGAATATACTTCCCTGCCCATGAATTTATGTTACATGAATGAATGTTTATATTGGTTATAGATTCATCCCATGAAGAAGGGCCAACATGGCCCGAAATGCATTGGGCACAAGCATGAAAATGTCTCAAGCATGCAATGGAATTTCTGCTACGTGTTGAACATTCAAGAATTTGTTTTTTGTGATTGTAACAGATTAAAATGATGATGTTTACGGTGATCATGCTCATATAATTTTCTTTATAAATAGAGCACTGTTAATTGTATCATATATGAGCTCTAGCTGGTTGCAGTGAAGCTTTCAGAATATTTACTAGCAAAAGCATCACAGATACAGTGCACAGAGGTCAAGTAGCATTACTTGAAGTAAGATGAGGATAAAATAAGGCATGATTAGACCGCATGTCCGCCTCTGTGGCACACTAAGTTTACAGGAGTATAGAAGCTAAAATTTAGATCAACAAGGAGTGCTCCTCTCCAATGCAAAAGTGTATAGTGATTCTGTCTTTCTAGAGGAACCACCCAACATGTCATTTAACGCTATTTCAAACCTTACAGACAACAGGGCAGCTACATTGGGCTATACAGCCAAGCAAGCATCCAAAATATATTCTTTAAAACAGGATGTTAAAACCTTCAATATGCAGGGAAGCACCATACAACAACAATTAAAACAGCTAGAATTTCTCACCAGGAGACAGTTGAACCAGCACCTCCATGTATCTACACTGGTCCAGTATCCTCGAGCTAAAAGGATCCCACGAGGACTAAGACTCTCAATCAAGCCAATGTTATACAGGTTTCATCTTAAGAAGGAATTTATGGAGTGTTGGTAGGCAGTTTTCAATAAATGCTCATTAGACTTGATTTTATTATTGATTGAAGAGCTGGCGACAGTTATACGTGAGATCACTGATTAGATCACAGTTATTAGATCTGACTTGGAAACGAGAATAGAAGCAGAAGACTGGAAAAAAGTATTGGAAGAAATAAATGCTAAAATAGACATTTATTCCAAAGAACTACAGGAAGGAAAGCTTTGAAAATATAAAAGAGACACTCTGGACTATAAACTAAATGAGTATATACCTGGGCGGAGGTTTATGCCCAGAGGAGAGTGTTTTTCAAGTAATATAAATAGAGCACCTCTACAGACAGAAAGACCCAGTGAAACATACGTATTGATTCAGGAGGTGAACCAATGCCGCATTCGTCTACATCCAAATCTTTTTTAGCCCAGGTGGTAGATACCAGCCAACTACCGGGATAGTCAGGAGGAAAACCCGGAGAAGCAAAAGAAAAAATGTGTAAAAACTTGAGGAGCCAAAAAACAACCTGATAGTTAACATCTCATCAGTACAGCTTACACCTAATCAAATCAAAATTCTAAATAAAGGACTAGGGTATGTTCCCACATATCGATAAAATCCTTTGGAAAATGAAATTGCATGTTTTTAAATTCATGAGGGCCTTACGTTTGAAATATTTATTTTCCAATATAACCCCTGTGGAATCAGCACGTCCAGAACCTGAATTCATTGAATTCAAACCCAAGTCCACATTTCAAGCACCCACATTGCATACAGTTCTAGATACTTTTGAAAATTTGGTTAGGAATGACATGCAAAGGTGAACATCAAGGGGTCTAACCGTGCCAATTTCACAAAGCATGAAAGAAACACGTTGAAGTCTCTCACCCAAAATACTGGATTGGTGATACAGAAAGCAGACACAGGAGGAGCAGTTGTGATAATGGATTAAGCATTTTACACACAAAAGATCCTGGACAACATTGCAGATTCTACTACATACCTTTTACTTGACCAAGATCCCACCAGACAACTGATTTCCACTCTAGAAACAATTCTCAAAAACGTGATGGAGATGGGATGGATAACTACAGTGATTCGATCATATCTGACAGTCCAATCCCTGAAGACCAAGACTTTATATGCTTCCTAAAATTCATAAGGACCTTTATAATCCATCGTTGAGACCCATCGTCATGGCGTGTGGGACTATATTCGAACCACTGGGTCATTACATCGACTATTTCTTACAGCCATTTGTTCAAAATTGGGAATCGTATGTGAAAGACACCACGCATTTTCTCCATGAGATACAACCCACTAAACTCAACAAGGACACTACTTTCTGTACTTAGGACGCCAAATGATTGTATACTTCAATTCCGCATTCAGGTGGCATGGAGGCAGTGGAATGGGCTTTGTTAAAGCAACTAGCAATGGGGGCAGAAAAAGTGTTCGAGTTGGAGTTGTTACACCTTTATCTCCACCACAGCTATTTTCAATGGGAGAACAACTATTACCTTCAACTGACAGTAACATCCGTGGGTTTTGCTGGGGCTCCAGCATACGCCAATACTTACATGGCTAAGTATGAGGAAGACTTCATTTATAATGATAAAGAATGGATAGATAACTTGCTGGTGTATTGTCGATACATTGGCGACATCTTTATCATGTGGAACAACAGCATGGAGAAACTGGAAGAAAAGATTTCGCAACTAAACACTTATGTTGGTCCCATACAGTTCACATGTACCAAAAGCAACCATTCTCTGCCATTTCTATATTTATTGTTGACGAGGAAAGGGAATGTTATGCACACAGAGGTATATCACAAAATGACAGATAAAAACAATGCATTACAATTCACCAGTTTTCATCCTCAAAATCTGATTCATAATCTTCCATACTCACAGCTCCTAAGAGCAAAAAGAATTTGTTCATATGACTCTACAATGCAAAAAAACTTTGACATGCAGAAAAAGAGGTATATCTCTAAAGAATATCCAGAAAAAATCTTGAATCAAGCAATAGAAAAAGTGCAGAACAAAACACGAGAAAGTCGTCTCATCAATCAACCAAAACCCAAAATGCCCAGACAAGTGTTTGTGTCTAAATACTCTACTTGTTCAAAAAATTTGAAAAAAATGATCAATAATAGATGGGAGATTCTACAAAATGAAAGAGATTTCAAGGACGTGTTCAAGGAGAAACCTTTATACGCATACAGGAGATCAAAAAACCTTACCAAAATATTAACATGGACACCAGCCATAATTACTAAAAAATGTCAGGGCGCCAGGAGATGTCACAACTGTGTGCTTTGCCATAACATCATCAGTGGGAATTGCATTCAACATCCATTAACAGGAGAAACTATCAAACTTAAGCACAATGCTGATTGCAACGAAAGGAATTTAATTTACGGCATAAAGTGTCCCTTCGGACTATTTTATGTCGGGAAGACAGAAAGAAAAAGAAAAATGCGGATTTCAGAACATAAAAGCACGATACGGAACCTTAACACTAACAGCAGCCTGGCAGTACATTGGATGAAAGCCCGCCACACCATCGCTCAAATCAAATTCCAGGTTATAGAAATAATAGCCCCTGCACCTGGTAAAGATCTCAACAGATCATTGTGACAGAGAGAAGTCTTTTGGATTAGGAAAGTAGACACGCAAGATCCCAAAGGACTTAAAGAGAAAGTAGATCTGGGGTGTTTTCTGTGAAGAGAGGTGTAAGGCACCACTGTAGATGTACTTGTAGGCTCTTAATTCATGAATTGCGCATCAATGTTCATAATATTACAGGTTTATGTGTACATGTATATGCATTTAAGCCACCTTCTCATTTCATTTTCTAAATCTGTTTTTTCTTTTTTCATGACCGGGTCTCTCGTGCATGTGTCAGGCACTCGTTTTTAGTTTGGGTTCATAGGCAGTATTTTAGGTAACATGCCACTGATTTTGGCTTGGTGTATCTCCTTTTTTCCATCCCTCCCGGCGTGTATATACATATGATTGTTTCTGGCTGTGTGAGTCATCACCAGCTTTTCATAGTTGGTTCGGTGTTTTGAAGTACGGATTTAGTATCCATTCTAGTATGGCTCCCTTAGGCAGTCCCCACGGTCTCTGACTTGTGGGGGAAAGTCCGTTGTCGGTTTCCATGCCATGGAGTGAGTAGCGGCATTTATACGTATGGGATCAACGTGAGGCATCATGATCACGGAGTCGTCTGGAGCAGTTGAGCTGGAGAATAGCTGAGGCAGTGAGGTGAGAGGCGCAAACACTAGGATATTTATTTGGGTGAATCATTTGAGTACATACCGGATGTGGGCCATTAATGCAGGGTGGTTTATGTTCTTTATACAGGATCGGGTTTCACGTTGTTTCCCAATGGTGTTTTCTGACTTCAGCGATATCAAGCGAAGTAAGAAAGTTAGTATTGGCGTGGCGGCGCTTGTTCGGCTTGGGTGAGTGTTGAAAAGCGGCATCTGAGATTCCTCACGTACTTCCATTTTAGGAACAGAAGCAGGATACATAAACACTAGGAGGTATAGTTTCAGGTTGTTTAGGTGCATGTTTCCAGAAACACATATTGGTTTATAGTGAGCATGTGATTCAGATCACGGTTCCTTTTTCAGTCATAGTGGCCGATTTTCATTACTGCCATCTTTGTCTTTGGTTCTCCTTTTTTCACTCATATCATTTAATTTTGCACATGTTTGGTGCTATGCATGTGTACATTCAAAGTATGAGACGATTAATTTTGAATATACTTCCCTGCCCATGAATTTATGTTACATGAATGAATGTTTATATTGTTTATAGATTCAGTCCCTGAAGAAGGGCCAAAACGGCCCGAAATGCGATGGGCACAAGCATGAAAATGTCTCAAGCATGCAATGGCATTTCTGCTATGTGTTGAACATTCAATAATTTTTTGGGGTGATTGTAACAGATTAAAATGATGATGTTTAAGGAGATCATGTTCTTATAATTTTTTTTATAAATATAGCACTGTTAATTGTATAATATATGAGCACTAGCTGGTTGCAGTGAAGCTGTAAGAATATTTAGAAGCAAAAGCATCAAGATACAGTGCACAGAGGTCAAGTAGCATTACTTGAAGTAAGATGACAATATCTGTTCTGGCTCCCAGCCTGGGGTGAAGGAGTTAGATGTCCTGCCCCCTAAATAGGTTTCTTGTGACCTTGCCATCTCCATACCTTGTCTTTTAGGTATGCCAGAATCATCTGTCTTTGGGTTGCCTTACCCCCTAATTTTCCATGCCATTACTGTAGGTGCTTACAATTCCCTACCTCCGCTTCTCTTCCAAAGATGCTATGTCACTGAGGATCTCCAATTAATGTGGTTCACTGGTAATGCTTCTGGCCTAAAACAAATCACAGTACATCTTCTGCCTGCATATTCCAACTTGAATTCACCCTTCACCCACACTTATCACAACAACTTTAAGCGTATTAACCCGGCAACTTGGTTTCAACAGAAGACTCTGGTTTGTCGAGATCACTGAATTTTGGGAGCCCAACTATGCAAACATTGTTCCTGCATGATTGAGATTCTATATCCTCATTCTTTGCCACAGTCCTTGCAAAGTTGCTTTACATGTGAACAATCGTGCTTGTTAGTTCTGGGATGGCTCTTTATGGTCTGAGATTTTATGCTCAGTCATCTTCATTGATGCCATCACTGTGCTTGTTAAACTGATCCCTTAACAGGTCCATGCGCCCCGCAAGGTAGTCAGTTTCAGAGTCTATGATGCAAAAACTTGACTTCAATATCAAAAAGAATTGCCTTAATGTCCGTGTCAACTGGCTCATCCAGATCTTTAGAACCCTGTTTCCTGGGTGTGAAGGAGTTCTAGAAAGAGACCCCACTGCTATTTTCTGCTTGAAAGAGAGCTTGCCCTGTCTGGCATCAGTATTCCCATTCATGCAAGAGATGGTGGTGTTGTCAGTCGCAGATGTTTCATAGTTAAGTGCATGGGTAGAGGATAAGAGCGACCCTTGGCCTTCCAGGTAGGTCGCTCCCCCTCCGCTGCAGCGCCACCTGCGCCAGTGTCTCCCTCCTGATACCGCCTCCTGTGCTCCTGGTGCCCCCTGCACCTGGCTGCTGTCTCGCGCCACTGCCACTGCGTGACAGGTACCCCCGCCGCTGTGTGCCTGTGCCCCCTGACCCCTTCTTGATTTTCTGTACCCCCGCTGCTGTGTGCCTGTGCCACCTGCCCATTTTCGCCATTTTCTCTTCTTCGCTCTTGTGACCCCCCCGCGTGGTACCCGTGCCCCCTGCCTCCCCTGCGGCCCCGCCCCCCGTGCCCATTCGCTGCCTGTCCTACCCTCCCGCCTCCCAGCTTAATCCCCCTTCCCCACCTCCCCTTAAATGGCGGCCGCTGGCGCGCGAAAGGCGTGCCTAAGGCAAGCCCGTCTGGGCCCGTCCGCACCTGGAACGCGCCCACCGCCAGAACGCCTGGCCTCCACACAACCCAGGACTACCGCTACGACGCCAACACCCTCATCGCTCTCAACCTCGGACGAACCTTCAGCTGCTACAAAGCCACCCCCAAGCGCACTCACGGCCCCTTCTCCTGCCGGAACTGCAGCTTCTCCTGCATCAACGACGCCGATGCACCCACAGCAACGGAACCCAACTGACTGCGTTGCATCCTGCTCAACACCCGCTCCGCACGCAAGCACGCCGTCAAGCTCTGGGACCTACTCACCACCACATCACCAGACGTGGCCTTCTTGAATGAGACCTGGATGAACGAAGCCTCCGCCCCAGACATCGCAGTGGCCATCCCCAACGGATACAAGATCTCCCGCAGAGACCGCACCAACGGAGTCGGAGGAGGTATCGCCATAATCCACAAGAACACCATCAAGGTCTCCACAAACACCTACGACACCCTCACCACCGCCGAACACATGCACTTCAAGATCCACACGGACCCCAAGACCACCCTCAGAGGCTCCCTCGTCATCAGACCCACCCGGCCCACGTCCCCAATTCTGCAACTCCATCGCCGACTTCATCAGCACACACTGACCTCCATCGACTACATCCTGCTCGGCGATCTGAACTACCATCTGTAAAACAACAACGACAGCAACTCCTCCACCCTGGTCAACAACCTCGCCACCCTCGGACTGAAACAGATCATCACAACCCCGACCCACATCGCCGGCCACACGCTCGATGCCATCTTCTCTTCCAGCCCACACGTTGCCTTCAGCCACGCTTCCGAGCTCACCTGGACCGACCACCACTGAGTCCACTTCACCTTCCAGAAACCCGTCACACACCACTGCACCCCACAGATCCCCCGCCGACGCTGGGGAAAAGTCACCAAGGACCTACTAGAAACACACCTTGCACTCAACCCACCGACCAGCCCCACCGACCCAGAGGATGGGTCCGCACCCTCAGACTCTGGATGGAAGGCTGCGCCAACACCTTAGCACCAGTGAGACAACCCACCGACAGAGACACCAGCCAGAGAGCCAGCTGGTTCACCCCAGAGCTCCTGGCCTCCAAGCGCACCTGCCGGTACGCGTGAAAACATCTGGCTCAGCGATAGAACGCCCGCCAACGGCGCAGCCCACAAAGACACAATTCGCAACCATCACCACCTCATCAGGACCACCAAAATAGCCTCATTCAAAGACCGCCTCAACAACAACGCCCACAATAGCAAAGAGCTCTTCAACATCATGAAAGAACTCTCCAATCCTAGCTTCTGCACCGACGACATTCCGCCTTCACAAGCCCTGTGCGACACCCTCGCTGCCTTCTTCCACTGCAAGATCACCGACATCCACAACAGCTTCAATCCCCGGCTGAACCCTACGGACCCCCCCACGACAAACACTCCGAACCCCACCGACCACGACCCTCTGACCACATGGACCAATGTGAGCACCAAAGACATAATCAAGACCATGAGTACCATCCACTCAGGCTCCCCGTCTGATCCTCTTCCCCACCACATCGTCAACAAAGTCGACAGCCTCATCTCACTCCACCTGCGTAACATCATCAACCTCTCCTTCGAGACCGCTACCTTCCCTGAGAGCTGGAAGCACGCTGAGATCAATGCCCTACTAAAGAAACCCAAGGTGGACCCGAGCGACCTCAAGAACTTCCGGCCCATCTCCCTGCTCCCGTTCCCAGCGAAAGTCATCGAAAAGATCGTCAACACCCAGCTCACCCGCTACCTAGAAGACAACAGCATCCTGGACCCCTCCCAGTCAGGCTTCCGCAGCAACCACAGCACCGAGACCGCCCTCATAGCCGCCACAGACGACATCAGAATCCTACTCGACAACGGCGAGACAGCAGCCCTCATCCTCCTGGACCTCTCCGCCGCCTTCGACACCGTCTGCCACCACACACTACGCACACGCCTCCACGACGCATGGATCCGAGACAAGGCCCTGGATTGGACCACCTCCTTCCTCTCTGACAGAACCCAGAGAGTCCGCCTCCCCCGTTCCAATCCGGAACCACCAAAACCATCTGCAGCGTCCCGCAGGGATCCTCCCTCAGCCCGACGCTGTTCAACGTCTACATGGCTCCCCTCGCTCGCATCGCCAGACTACACGACCTTAACATAATCTCCTACGCTGACGACACCCAGCTGATCCTCTCCCTCACCAAGGACCCCCTCACCGCCAAATCCAACCTGCACCAGGGTATGAAGGACGTCGCCGATTGGATGGAGGCTAGCCGGCTCAAGCTGAACACGGACAAGACGGAGATCCTCATCCTTGGGCCCAACCCCTCAGCGTGGGACGATTCCTGGTAGGCCAACATCACTGGGAACCCCCCCGGCACCAACCAACCACGCACGCAACCTAGGAGTCATCCTCGACTCAAAGCTCAGCATGACCAACCAAGTCAACGCAGTCTCCTCCTCCTGCTTCCACACCCTCTGAGATCCCGGCGGACACACGAAAAACCGTCACCCACGCCCTCGTCAGCAGTCGACTCGACCACGGAAACGCCCTCTACGCCAGAGCCCCATCCAAACTCATCAACAGACTCCAAAGAATCCAGAATGCCTCCGCGCGCCTGATCCTAGACGTCCCACGCCGAGACCACATCACCCCGCACCTGAGAGACCTGCACTGGCTCCCCGTCGACAAAAGAATCACATTCAAACTCATGATCCACGCACACAAGGCACTCCACAAGACCGGCCCAGCCTATCTCAACAGCCGACTCTCCTTCTACGCACCCAACAGGAAACTCCGCTCCGGAGGGACTCTTCCCACCCTCTGATAGTTCAGTTTCCGTAGACACTTCCTTGCCCTCCCATATTCCCCAGCAGTTATTAGAAGAGCCGGGGCACCATGGTCACATGGTTGTAAAACAGGGCTATGTAGCCACCACAGGACATTTTTCAATCATGTTGTATGTATTTGTCCTTTATACCCTTGTCTCGTCCACATGCTGGTCGTTACTTCAGAGCTGTTTCATGCCCAGTTTACAACAGGCAATCTGCCCCTGCCAATGGATGTTAAGGCACCCATGGTTCAGGTTCCGCAAGCCTCTGCTGGCCAAAGGGCTATGTAGCCCCCTCCACTGGCTGAAGACTTTCGGAGAACAGAAGCTAGAGCTCCACAACTTGGTAGCCTTCTTGGACTGTGGCTGGACACACCATCCCCCACTTGGTCCTTTCTTTTTGGCTTCGGGTAGAAACCCAAAAGCCATTCTTCCAGGGAGGTAATCTTTTATGGAAACCACTTATTTCTGCAACTCGGAGACTACCTGCTTCCAGTCCGCCAGCAGGACCAGATCTCTGGAACAAAGTCAGCCCCTCCGAAAATTGCATCAATGCAAATATCGGGGTATATTTTGTAAATAATAGTGAGTGTTTTATAGAATCTATTTATAAATTGAAACTGCGGATCTGGGTTTTCATTGGGTGACCAAATAGATGACCGAATAAATTATAGCCACTAGACTTCCCCCTCTCTTAATGACTCGAAGTGTTTATTTATTTATTTTATTTATTTATTTAATGCATTTTTATAAAGTGCGGACTTTACCCGAAGGTGTCAGAGCACTGTACAATAGAACCCGTTACGTTACATGAGAGAACTGTTGCAGGAATAGAGCAAACAAAAATAGCATGAACAGACTGTATAAGCAAAAGTAAGAATAAATATGACAAATTTTACAATGACTAAAGAACTTCCTGGCGGAAAATAGCAGGCCATAGAATCAAAACAACGCAGGCAAAAGGAACACAATTTTAAACACAGCAAGCACAGGATGTATAAGCAAAAATATAAACATATGTGACAAATTTACAATGACTATAGAACTTCCTGGCAGGGTCTGAGAAGGAGGGAATTAGTTCTGAAAGTGTCTTTGGAATAAAAGAGATTTGAGGTCCGCTTTGAAGATCTGGATAGAGGTGATGGCACGGAGCGAAGGAGGAAGCGAGTTCCAGGTTCTCACCGCATTACCTGAGAACGATTGTGCCGACAGTTTTTCTCTTTTGAAGGAGGGGGGTTCAAGAAGGAACTTTTCCGCATTCCGAGAAGGTCTTGACCCTCCAGACAGTTTGAGTTTATTCGCCAGATAGCGAGGGGAGGAAGAGTGCAAAGCATTGTGGGTGATGCACGCTGTTTTGTAGATAGCTCTAGCCTCAATGGGAAGCCATCGGAGAGAAGACAGGATAGGAGTGATGTGGTCATTTCGTTTGGACCCTGAAATGAAGCGAGCTGCTGAATGGAGGACGGATTTGAAAGGGGGAAAGGTGAGATTTGGGAAGGCCAGTCAGAAGAGAATTACAATAGTCAAGTCTAGAGAGAACTAGCGATTGGACCAAGGTTTTTAGGTCATTCTCCGGTAAGAACCGACGAATCCCCCATAAAAGTTGCAGTTGATAACGTGCGCTCTTGGCCATGGAATTGATGTGTGAGATGAGGTTGAGTCTTTTGTCAAGTATGACACCTAAGGATTTAGCTCAATCCACAATGATGGGTTTACTGTTGAGTATATTTGATTGATCCATCCAGGCTTAAACAGAAGGCGGAGAGAGAGAGCTAGATATGAGGAGGAATTCCGTTTTGGAGGGATTGAGAATGAGTTGGTGAACTAGCATCCAGTTGTGAATAGTGTTGAGAGTAGAGCTGAGTAGTGAGAGATCATGAGGGGGAAGACACCTTGAGGTAGATTTTGGTGTCATCCGCAGAGAGATGGTAGAGGATTCCAGATTTGCTTAGAAGGTTCCCTAATGGTCCCAGATAGAGATTGAACAGAGTGGGAGCAAGGATAGAACCTTGAGGGACGCCTTGACCAACCACCAGTGGAGACGAGAGACTATTTGCAATCTTGATCATTTGGGATCTGTCTGTGAGGAAAGAGGCAAACCATTTGAGTACAGTGCCTTCCACGCCCATTCTCTGTTGAAGAAAGTCTATGGTAGTGTTGGTTAGACATGTGGACATGCTCGTGAAAGTGGTGGGAGGCAAATTCTTTGCAGATATCACCAGCGTACAGTAATTATTGGAGCTGCTTGCTCTGTAGGAATTTTAACAGTCCTGATAATGACCCATTAGAAGGCTAGGGTTGAAACGTTGTCAGCGTAATGGGCCAATGGAGCCTATATGACTGTATGCATTCATGGGACCGATAATTGAATGGACATTAAGGAAGATCGATTATGTACTGCTTGGGTTCCTTTGCTCATGTACACTCTTCATTATTTGTCATGTATCACTGTGTGAACACTCACGAGCACTGAGCACTTTTTGTGCAACAGTAAAGATTTGAGTTACTTGTTAATGTGCCTCTCTGCTTCGTTAATTGTGTTTTGAAGTATTTAAAATTCTCATTTATTGATTTGTGTTGAATTCTGTTAAAGAACAGATTTCTTATTACATGGAACTATTGTTGTTTGTCTTGCTTATAACATGATGCAACAGTTATTACTGTAGTCAGCATTTTTTTCAGTCTCTGCACCTTGCAACACACTTCAGTTTTTCTTGGGTGCAACTTTTGGATTCTTGTACTCTGTTGCTGAAAATTGTTGCAGGGTTACATGACTAAAAGGGGAGTATACTTGCCTGTATTGTGTGTTGACTGAAATTGAGTGTGCACCCACACAGTGTGGTATCCAGTGAAGGTTCATATTTAGTCTACAGCCTATTCTCTATTCAATCGTAACACACATTGCCAGCAAACTGTGAATTGTGCTACAGTTCTGATTGATATAGGTGGAAGGTCTTAATGGTACTAGTAACCCACTGCTCACGTTTTTAGTGAGGTATGTGGAAGGTTTGTTCACAGTGACAGTCCTTTTGGAGGTATTTATGTCCAGTTTGAGGGCCCTGTAAAGAGAGAAATATATTGTGGTCAGGGAGCTTGTCTGTCTGCCTCTCCGTTCTGTTTAGGTTTGCTGCTGTGCATATGTAGCGCCCCGTTTGAAGGTTCCACCCATTTCTCTAGATACCCTTCTACGTTTGGTTCTAACAGAGAGGGAAAAATGATCCAGCCCTTTGGAGTGATATCTAGTTGGTTTGAAGAAAAGGTATTCCTGGCCTTGTCCTGCCTCACATCCTTTCTGCTTCAGTAACTTGGCAGACTTCTGCTCGGTTCTCGGAGGCCTGATGTGACTTAATGTTATCTTTTCCTGTAGTCAGGTGAGGGCTCCTTTCTCAACCTTTACCAGCTACTGTTGCATCCACATGAGCCACCAGAGATTAGACCAGATATATCTGTGGTTGTGTTCATTGCTCGACCATGGTAGTGACTGGATGTGCGTACCTACCGAGTAAATATGGCATGAGTATGCAAGGTGAAGTATATGATATGCTGAACCTCTTTTTTTTTTTTACTAATAAAAGTGGCCCGGTTCCCCAAAATCCTCAAAACCATCACACCCTGTTCATGGATTCTAGAAGGAGGGATCCTTTCATGGCACTCTGCCTAATAATGAAGAGACCCTACGGGGACAAGTTTTTGCCACAATTTGATATATTTGCGAGTAAGCACAACGGTTTGGAAACCCAGCTAACGTAAATGTTCCTGCAGATGGTATAAGATACATGAGGGTCTGATTAAGCTCTTGGGGCACTTTATCACTGGGGTACTGGCGATCAGAAAACTAACTCACGAGGTAAAGGGAATCTAGAAGCGTCATAAGGAAGACACAGACCCAAAGTGAGTCCGGTTCATAGGGCGTTTCCAGAGGACAAAAAAGTATAAAAAACTGACCCATATCATGCTAGCAATTGTGCCTCAAGCGCGTAAACCAGCCCCACTGCATTTATGCCTGGTTCATAATTTCCTTGTTGTGGGTAGCACAGCCGGGAGCCACTAAAGGCAGAAGATGCAACTGTGCCTGGCGAGAAACAAGAAACCCATGTAGCAGCCCATCAGGAGTGACCGACCGCTCATCCGTACCTCAGATGCTAAGTTTTGGCACATAAGTCAAAAGTCTATACATCAGCTGTGTATAGACAGCATATCTGGCAGTTCACGGCAAACCCTTACAACGGATGGAAGAAATCTTGCAAGAACACAGATGCCATCTTGGGCATCTACAAAAGCCGTCTTCTAGTCGCCTGCATTGGTTTTTAACAGTGCTTATAGGGGATACATTGTGACAAATTCTATCTACATGCTATGGGAATATGTTAAATTTTATTTTTATTTTAGTGTTTTATAGAGCACGAATTTGACCCGTTAGGGTATCCGAGCGCTTTATAGGAACAAAACAGTATACAATAGATTTGAAGTCAACAAAAGTACACAATAATATAGGAAGGGACAGGGTGCTGGCTACATAAGGGATAGAGGGTACCTAAGTACATTATACATATTACTCGAGGCGATAGTCTCAAAAGTGTACAATAGGGTAGAAGGTGGTGTGCTGGGTACATAAGGGAAAGAGGGTATGTAGGTACATTTTGCATTTACTCATGGCGATCGTCTCAGATGTCTGGGGTTGAGGTGAAAATTAAGCGAGGAATTTACCCGTAAGGAAGGTTTTGGCATCCTTTTTGAATCGTTCCAGTGAGGGGATTCTCCTGATGGCAGGCGGGAGAGAGTTCCATACTCTTGGTGCGGCCCCAGAAAAGGCCCGATTGTAGGTTTTTTTTTCCGCAGGTTGGAGCAAGAGGTCTCTGGCGGACCTGGAGTTTCTGGTTCCTCCAGATAACACAAGTTTCTGTGCAAGATATGCAGGGGAGTTTGAGTATAGTGCCTTGTGCGTTATGCATGCCAATTTGAGTTGAATTCTGGCCTCGAGAGGAAGCCAATTCAGAGCTTTCAGATGAAGTGAAATGTGATTGAATTTCCTTGTACTTGTAAGCAGTCTGGCGGCCGCGTTGAGACAAGCTTTTAAATGTGCCATGGAGATCTTAGGTAGCCCCAAGAGGGTAGAACAGCCCTATTCCAGTCTAGAGATGACTAGTGCCTGGACTGCCATTTTTAGGTCGGGAGCGTCGAGGAAGGGTTTCAGTTTCCAGAGGTACCTCAGGTGGAATCTGGCTGCTTTGGCCATCGAGTTGATCTGGTCTCGTAGTTAAGGGTTATGCCCAAACATTTGGCCGAGTCAACAATGGTTGGTGGGCAGTTTAGCAGTTTAAGGCTGCGATAGCCTTAATCCATGTCTGAATCTCAGGGTTAGTTTTTGGTGGGGAAATTAGGAGAAATTCTGTTTTCTTTGCGTTGAGTTTGAGTTGATTGGAGGCGAGCCATTGAACAGTCATTTTCAAGGCCTCATTCAGAGATAGAATCTCCTCGAGGGATGAGGTTTTTATGTAGATCTGGGTGTCGTCAGCATACATGTTGTAAGAGATGTTTGCAGAGTGTAGTACTTCGGCAAGCGGTTCCAGGTAAAGGTTGAAGAGGGGTGGGGCACAGGGTTGAACCTTGAGGGACTCCAACCGTGACCGGGGAGGAGGCAGACAGGTTACCGTTAATTAGGAATCTTTGTGATCGATTTTGGAGGAATGACCTAAACCAGTCTAGAACAGAACCATCCAATCCCATCCTAAATTTGAGGCGTTCGAGTAATTTTCCATGGTTGACTGAGGAAGGCAGAGGGTAGATCCAGGAGGATTAGGAGACAAGTTTTGCCTTGGTCGAGGGCTTGGAGGGTATCATCTACGATGTGGAGCATGGTGGTTTCAGTACTGTGCCCAGGTCTGAAACCTGATTGGAAATCATCAAGTAGATGAAAGTTGTTGATGTGATGGCTTAGCTGCTGTTGCACACCCTTCTCAAACACTTTTGCTAAGAGAGGGATATTGGAGATAGGTCTGAAGTTGTCAGGGGAGGCTGGATCCAGAGACTGCTTTTTCAAGATGGGGAGAACTTGGCCGGCTTTCAGAGAGTCGGGTATCGATCCCTGCCTGAAAGTATCTTGCAGTGAACTAATCTGATGCCAAATATTTCATTTAAATCTACAGGAAAGGCCAAGAAATTACTCTTCAAGTTCATATTTCTTTTTGTTTAGTTACGCTGCTGAGGGTCTTTTCAGTTCAGGCTTCTTGCAAAGGAGTTTTTTCTGGGTAATATACTGAGGAGTGCTCCCCTGGATTAAAGAACCTGTTTAAATATTTACACCAGGACTTAATCGATTATGTTCATTACTGCAAGGGTATACATTTTTTGGACAACTGATAGTCTATGGGCATGTTTACGATTTCTGCAGTCTATGGGATTGCCAACCCTGTGGTGGCAGTCCGCATACCGCCGCATTGGCGGCCCGACCCTCATATTTCTAGTGTGGCAGTGGGACTAACACAGGACCGCTGCAACTGCCGGGGGTCATGGATCACAGGGTGGTGGAACAGCTGTATGAGGCTGCAACATGCTGGTGGTGCCGAATTGGCACCGCCGAGCATTTTACAAGTTTCCTCACTGCGACCCTATCCACCGCAGTGAGCCCTCCATGGAATGGGTAGCACTGAGGCAACTCAGGTGGCCTTTCCATCGCCCCCTGTCGCCTCTGTGCAGAGGTGTGCATGCTGGGGGCACATTTTGTGCCCCCTGTATGATAGCATGCCCAGTTTCTGCACAGGAAGAAATGCACAGCATGGTCAATTTCCTCCCATGCAGGAACCTGCTACGGCGCTCCCACGGCTCTGCCTTGCTAAGGCTCTTCTTTGATCCTTAGAAAGGCACCCCAGTGGGACCACCATACTAGGACCGACTGCCAGGATTCAACTTGTAATCCGGCAGGTGGTCTGACTACGGGTTTAGCGGTCTCACAGTGGGGCCCGGTATGAGACTGCCAAACTCGTAATCAGGCCATTTATCTGCAAGTATCAGCAGGTGATATGGGTTTACTGTTTAAATGTAAAGTAGTTACCTGAAGGGTGAGGTGTGGAAGAGACCGCAATTAAAAAAAAATATTTTACATTATTTTCATGTTGCCAACTTTAGGCCTTTAAAACATGCATAACAAATAAATGTGCACACGTTTCTTTCACTATAAAAAAGAAAAATATTGTAAATTAATTTTCAACTAGTCGTTGCTAGTCTTTGTATGTTTTCTTAGCTAATAAGACCCAGCATTTGAAGGGCGAACGCTGTAGCCTTTTGACAGAAGGGGGTGTTTTCATTATCTATTATGTGAAGCTTCCTTCAGCATGATAAGTGCAAAAATATGAATTTAAGCAAGGCATTCTAAAGTTGTTATTTTCCTTCTGGTGCAAACATTACATGAAAAATGAATACCGTAACAGGAATTCATAGTTTTGCATATTAACCATACATGTGTGCAGGTGGAAAGCAAAATAAATGTTTTATTGTTGTGTACCATCCCACAATTTGTTCTGTATAGCATGTATTTTGCAAAACAGTATAAATGGACTTAAGTTATTTTCAGTCCTGAACACACTTGCACTTTTCAAACACTCTTGTACAGACTTTTGCAGACTCTTTCTCGCACTTCTGCACTGTGAGCGCGTGTACACACACACACACACACACACACACACACACACACACACACACACACACACACACACTCACTCTCACTCTCACTCTCACTCTCACTCTCACTCTCACTCTCACTCTCACTCTCAAACACACACACACATATATATATATATATATACACTCACACACACACACACACACACACACACACACCTCTCTTTACATCTTGGAACTCGTTTTGCTATGGCATTTCATTTGGGCTCTTTGCAGATCATTTTGCACATTTGCTCTTTAATTGCAAGTGCATTTTAAATCATGTCTTTAGAGCTCCCTTGTTAGCAGGCTCACTTTAACTTACTTGGCACAGTTGCACTGTTGACTTATTTGTAGTTATCAGGCTTGTTCTGCACGTGCATACGTTTTTATGGGCTTTGTTGTTTCATGAAGAGAATTGTGTTACTTATTCTGTATGGCTCTGCTACTTGAGTATTTCTTTCTCATCTGGGTGACATTAGTTTCTTAAGACAATCCATGTGCTCTGTGCATAAAATTGATTTTCTGTTTTGTACTATTTTTGTTGGCTACATTACTGCTATAATTTTAGTTATGTGCACTCACAAATCTAATGATAAAAAGATCAAGTGAGAGACTTTTGGTAAATTATTTTTGCACAGTTTGGAATCCAGTTTGCTCCCACTGATCCTGCAGATAGTCTCTTATTGAGAGGAGAAAAGCGTTGACATGATAACACTCTGTATATTAATGCACGGTCATATGTTGAATAATGTATTCTAGGAAGTTGTTTGAATCACTTCTTACTTTGACCCTGCACTCCTTTATTTTATTATGTTGTCCCATTCTCTCTTCATAAGGCTTTTTATGCAAGTGTCCTGCAATCTCACAGGGAGATGGGCCCAGGGACTTGAGGATTTGGAAGGTGATATCTCTGTTGCTCTTTTGACATCCTGTAATCCGATACTTCGCGGCTATGGTGCTTACAGCATGAGACTGGAATATGTTTTTCTACTCCCAAAGAGTGGATCGGGCATCATCTAACAGTTCTTTTGTAACTGTACCCTAATCTTCAGGTGACTTACTGCCAGTTTGGCTGTGAACCTTGTCCTCTACAGTCTAATGCACTCACTCATTGAGCATATCATCTTTTAAGGATTAAAGCTTATTTTCTGATCGTGATCAATCTAGCCAGTGGTTTTAGTGAGTTACAGATCCCGGGTACCTCAAACCCATACACATTGTTCTAGAAGGAAAAGATTGAGTTGGGGGCTCACCTCACCTTTGTCCTTGGATTTGACATGAACCCAGGGATTTTTCTTCCTGTGTTTTTTTCCACGCCAAAGGGCATCTCCAGGCGAGGAAACCATACAAATGCTCAATGTTTCCCACACTTTTATTCTATCTGGAGAGAACCAGGGCTCTGTGTTATACAGCTCAACCATTTGTGATTTGTTTTGCCCGCTACATTTGCTGACGTCCTCCATCCCATTTTGGAGCATCCACCATCGGAGCTAAAAAGTCTCAGTGGCATTCTCCTAGCAGGTGTTTTTCATAACCAATGCAGAGCTCTGAATGAATGTGCGATATGCCACTCACATTGTTGATTATTTATGCTCACGAGGCTTCTTCATGACGCAGTGCTCAAGTTTGGTTAGGAAGACGTGAGGAGCCTTTTTGACTAGGCTTTAATATGCATGATGATGCCTTCCTAAACTCCCTTTCTGCAGTGAAATCTACCCATACATTGTGAATCTCGGAGACGCCAGATGAGTGTTATTAAGACTAGTCATTGCAGTCGAGACCATTACTTCTGGGTTTCATAAGTGATGTCCCATTCTCAATATCCTTCTGGCAAACCTTTAGCCACTGGGCAAACAAAAAATCCATGGTCTCCTTCTATAGACATTGGAATTAATGAGGGGTGGGTGGACCTGTGACCACAAATGATGCATGTCAATGCGTGTGATACCAGGACACAAGGCTTTGGTCCTTCACTTGATGGTAAGTTGAGATTAGGAAAAAGTCTCCAGAGAAGGAGTAGTGGAGTCATCATAGAGGTACTATTACTACAAATGATCAGATTATTCAATTTTTATTGTTACCTCTGCTTTAAGAAATGCCACTGAAGAATCACAGAAACCTGTGCATGCGATGTTTCTCCAAATTTCGTTTACTGGACGGTTTTGAGTTGCTTTTTTCTGTCTGCTCTTAGTAGTTTGATCTACTTGCAGCTTTCTGAATCCTTGTGTATTTCAGTACTTTATTTAGGATGGTTGTGTTGTATTTTCCAGGCATGCTGAATAGATGGGCTGATAGCCAGAGGTTTTTGTCGGAGTATCCAGATTTAGTTTGTGAAGAGACGTCTAAATATCTCCTGTTTTGGTGTTTTCTTCTAGAAGCAGAGCAGGTATGATGCTTTGTTTCACCGCTTGTATCTCTAAAGAATTATTTTTCCTGTAAATGTGCTTACACAACTAATGTCCAGCGTTTTTCTTTATATCCATTATAGCAGTCCTTGAGTTAATGTATTTAAATTATCACTTGTTTTCTCGAGTTCACCCTAGGTATCCTAATTGTAATATGGCATTGTTTGTCTACCTTGTATCTCCCACACGTGAACATGTACCCCACCATGTGTCTAGACAAGAAATGGCACTTGTGTAATTCTGCCTTATGCTTACAATTTCCCCATCTCTCTTTTACTTGTTCTTATAATTTAGTGGTGTTGTGGATATTTTTTGTAAACAGCAGAGAGCAGCGTATTATTTATGAGAGTTGAGAGTCAAATCATGTGCTCCTATGACACATGTCCAGGTTTTTGACATTCTGGTAGTCGGTGAAAAGTGTTGAAACACCTTTTACCTTGTCTTCTCTGTTCTAGAGTCCCAGGAATGGCAGCATTCCCTCACAAAGGAGGGAATGATTTTCATGTGGAAGATTGAACGTGTGGATTTTTCCACAGACTCTGGTAATTGTCCCTTTCCAAAGCTAAGATTGACACAGTAGTCTTTGATTAATTCCATTCTGCTACATTGGCCCTCTTTGACCTGATTTTGTGCGTGAGACCAACTTGCTGTGCAAACCACGGAAAAACATTTTTTTAGGGTCTCCCATGGATAATGTGTTTTTGTCTTGGTATTATTGTTATGATAATCCACCTATCTTGAATTTTATGTTAGATCTTATCAGTCGTCACCATCATAGCTGCCAACAGTTCAGATTGCTATGTGTGACATTTTCATAATTTGAGCGTAATTATGAGTGACATTTCAATAACTATAAGTGACACTTTTTCCCAAGCAAAATCAAGCAATTTAGACGATTGCGATTTACCACCCTTTAACAGTTCCCACAAGTCTCCATAAACACTCTCTCTCATATGCTTTTGTTTTGTTTTTTATGATCCAATATATTTTGTAAGGAGCGAGTGATTAAGTACACGTTAACATTTTTTAATTGGCCATTTTAAGGGAATTGGTTTTATTAATTGTGTCACTTTTTAAATGAATTAAAGACAAGGGAAACCCAAATACAATTGGTCAGGGACCTTGGGTAATCCATTATTTCTATAGACAGTGGTCCCTAGACAAGGATTAATTTGAGTAAACCATAAACACAGACCCAATCAGTACTATATTTTACAGCTGTCCAGCCGAGCAGGTTTTTTTTTAATATGCAGTTGCTTAAATATACACAAAATAAAGCAAGAAACAACTAAAGTGGGACACAAGCCTGTGGGAAGGACATACAACATGAAAACTGAAAGGCTCAGGCAGAGTAATTTGTTTGTATGGAGCACATTTTGATATGACAAACAAATTCTAGTGAAGACACCATTACACAAAATGAGTATTAAATAAATAATTGTTATCGCATATACCAGAAATGAATCCTGCATCATGGATGATCCTTGGGGATGGTTTTGCGTTCTAGTTTAGTTGTTCGGAAACACTCTGCACAGTCACACTCCGATAACCACATAGAAAGCCAAATACAGTCACAACGAAAACTCAGAACATCTCCCACTGGTAGCACCGGCCCGTCTCACAAACCTCTCCTTCCCTTGGAAAATAACACTTACAAATCAAAACCTAGTGACCTCTGATATCATACCTCCTGCTCTTACTTGCTGTCCAAGAACTTAAACGATCTGGGGGATAAGCTTAAGAGAGGTATACAGGGGTGTGGAATTTAATAAAATATGTACTTGTCCATGGGATAAGTAGCTTCATAAATCTACATGTCCTGTAACAAAATCCACTTGTCCCTTTGGTGCCATGTAGTGCGCCGTCAAATAATGGCTGCAATCTATTTATAGAAGAGCTCTGATAAAAGCCTCTCTGGTTATGTCAGGCAAATACTATAGAAGGATTTGAATTTTTGAGTTTTTCACCAGCTATTCTCTAATCTTTTCCCATACTGAGAAAGGTTGGCAATTTACCCCTTGCAATGGCAGAAGTAAAGTTTCTTCCAGGGCTGGGAAAAATGTGGTTGGAGAAAAAGTGAACTTATAAACACTCAACAGATTTCCGCTGGGGCATATTCATATTTGCTCATGCTAAGATGCAATTCACAAATATTTTCTAGGACTACGGGTTCCTGGCCTACTTGAGGAAATTCATGTGAATACATGAAAAACGTAAATCTGCATTAATACAAGGACATATATCATGGGTGCACTTTTGTGACTTTCACATTGAGCCCCTAATTAAATCTGAGTTAACCAAGACCTTTTGTTTTTATTAAAATGCTATCTCTGCCTATCTGTGAGCTGGCTTCCTTGTGTGTAACAGCATTCTGCTCTTTTACAAAGTAGTTTTGTTCAGTGCCAGGAATTTCTATGGCAATGTGGCCTTTATGAGACCAAATACTAGCAGTCTAGTATGAACGCGCTGGCATACAGCACCACGCCTACCTGATAATCCCACAGTAGAGAAAGGAGAATAGTGTAGGCCAAGTGAGTAACCAGAAAATTAAAATACCCCCCACGTTGATCCAAAGTTCTTATGACACCAAGCAAGCGAAAAAAGTAATTGGAATCCTCGCCAACATAGCTCTCTTGTCTCTTCCATCTAAGCATCTATCCCATTCATCCTTTCACCCACTGATATCTAGCATTTCACCTTTACATTGGCACCCATTCATTCTTTTATCCATTATCCTTTCACCAATCTGTTCGTCCATCTGTTAATCTGTCAGTCCATCTGCTTATCCATATCCAAACCTACCCATCCATCTCCAAACCTATCCGTTTCAACCATCCTGCCATCCTTTTGCTCATCCATAAACCCTCCCTTTCACTCATCTATCCACCCTCCCTTTCACTCATCCTTCCACCCTCCCTTCGACCCATCCATCAATCCATCCTTCCACTCATCCATCCATTTATCCTTTACACTCATCCATCCTTTTGCTCTCTAATCCTTACACCCTGTAACCCATCCACTCATTCACCCTTTCCTTCATTATAACATCCTTTGTCCATCCACCAACCCCGTCACTCAACCATCCCGGTCACTCAATCATCCATCCATCCGTTTAGCCAGCCACACTTCCACTCACTTATCCTTTCACCCAAACATCCATTCATCTTTTCACATTAATTACAAATCTTTGTCTGCCGAGCTGCAGACAGAAGAGGCCCATCAAGAGCTCCACCTCTACTGTAGCTACTAAAGGGGGCGTTCAGGAAGCCCCTGTTCAAACCTATCCTGCCATCTCCAAACCTATCGATCTAACTGATCCATCCCGCCTTCCTTTTACTCATCCATCCTTTCACTCCACACATCCTCCTTTTCACTCCTATTCATCCACCCTTTCACTCATCCTTCCATTCATCCTTCCACTCATCCATCCACCCACCCCATCCATCCTCCTTTTCACTCACCTATCCACCTACCCTTTCACTTCCTCTATTTATGCTTTCGCTCGTCCATCCACCCTTTCACCCGTCCAGCTTCCGTTTCCATCATATATCCATCCACCCTTTCAATAATCCCTCCATCCACCTTTACACTCAACTGTCCACCCATCCATCCATCAACCCTTCCACCCAGCCACCAACCCATCCATACATCCCCACCCACTCAGCCATCTATTCATCTACTCTCTCGCCCATGAATCCACCCGTTCAATACGCCATCCATCCTTTCACTCATCAATCCACTTTCAACCTATCCATCCACTCACCCATCCCTTCATTCACCCTTATCCTACCATTCTTTCACACATCCATCCTTACATCCATCCACTCATTCTTCCATGCATCTACCCTTTCACTCCACTCATTCATCCATCTATCCATCCAGCCTTTCACTCTTTCATCCATGCATCTATCCATTCACCCTTTCACTCATTAATGTATGCATCTATCATCCACTCTTGCACGTATTCATCCATGCATTCTATACATCCACCCTTTCACTTATTCATACATGCATCTATCCATCCACTCATTTATCCATACACCTATCGAACCACCCTTTCACTTATTCATTCATGCATGCATCTAAACATCAACCCTTTCACTCCTCTCATTCATCCAACTATACATCCAGCCTTTCACTCATTAATTTATGCATCTATCATCCATTCTTGTACGTATTCATCCATGCATTTATACATCCACCCATTCACTTATTCATACATGCATCTATCCATCTACTCATTCATACATGCACCTATCCATCCACCCTTTCACTCATTCATTTATGCATCTATCCATTCACCCTTTCACTCATTAATGTATGCATCTACCATCCACTCTTGCACGTATTCACCCATGCATTTATACATCCACCCATTCACTTATTCATACATGCATCTATCCATTCACCCTTTCACTCATTAATGTATGCATCTACCATCCACTCTTGCACGTATTCACCCATGCATTTATACATCCACCCATTCACTTATTCATACATGCATCTATCCATTCACCCTTTCACTCATTAATGTATGCATGCATCTACCATCCACTCTTGCACGTATTCCTCCATGCATTTATACATCCAGCCTTTCACTCATTCATCCATGCATCTATCCATTCACCCTTTCACTCATTAATGTATGCATCTACCATCCACTCTTGCACGTATTCACCCATGCATTTATACATCCACCCATTCACTTATTCATACATGCATCTATCCATTCACCCTTTCACTCATTAATGTATGCATGCATCTACCATCCACTCTTGCACGTATTCCTCCATGCATCTGTACTTCCACCCTTTCACTTATTCATACATGCATCTATCCATCCACTCTTTCACTATTCATCCATGCATCTATTCATCCACCCTTTCACTCACTCTCCCACCCACCCTTTCAAGTCCATTATGGGCATTTGTCTGCGGACCTGCAGATTGAAGAGGCCCATCAAAAACTCTACAGCTGCTGCAGTGTGTTCACAATGCCCCTGGTGCAGGCACAAAGTGAGATGAGAGGCCTAGTGCAAGGACAGAATTAGGGGTGGCCTTAGGCCTGCATGAAAGCCCATGTGGAAACTAATGAGCTTTAATGTAAGCCCTCGATGACGTAAGAAATGAGAGGCCAAGGCGAGTGGGTCAGGGATGTCGGAGAGGGCGGCGGAGGGTGGTGGGGTTAGCAGGTTTTGGCACCAGGTGTAAGATAAGGTGTACAGGAAATGCAAAGTGTCAAGGAGGGGGTGCATGAGAAGGGAAAGCAAAGTGATTTGAAGATGAGCAGGGATATTGGAGCCCTATGAGGCCCAGGAGTGGAGCAGAGAATACAAGACAGGGAGGGGTCATACAGTTCAAGTCAGAGCAAGGGGCCAAGAGGCAGAAAAAAAGCAGCCTCTTACATGCCATTGCTGGATGTACTGGAGCTGCAAAAGCTTGATGTGCGTCTCGTGCTTGATGAAAATAAAAGGACCAGGGTAGGGCCTGGAAGTCAAACAAGCTTTTGTTGTTCTGCTCTGGGGAAATTAAAGTGCAGGCCCCAGCTTTTACATTGACCCTTTCGCTGCCAATAAACTGCTCAGAGCAACTTATTTACTGGCTGTGACCTACAGGGTTGAACAGCTGTGTATCGTTTTACCATAAATCTGTCTACTTGTCCTTTGGACAAAATGCAAATTAAAACCTCTTGCCCTTCTAAGAAATCTAGATGTCTCGGGCGTCGGGAGATAGGAATTCCCCACCCCTGGGTATAGTCCTACAGTATATTAAACAAAATACACCAGATGTGGTATAGCTACAAGAGACACATCTCACAGGTAATAAATGCAAGGCTTTAAATAGATGGGGATACACTCTAGTCGCCCATGCGGGCTTCACAACTGGATCCAGATGGTCAGGGATTCTCATACGCAGGAATGTTCACTTTATTCCAGGACAATCCTATTTAGACCCGTTAAGCAGAATCGCGGCCATCACTGGCATATGGGAGGACAAGCCACTCACTCTCTTATCGGTGTACTTCCCACTAACATTAAAGAAGACAACTCTCCCGGAATTAAGCAAAGTAATGCTAGATTTCCCGAAAGGAAATCTGATATTAGGGGGGACCTAAGCATGGTGTTACGCAGTACAAAAGATCGCAATCCCCCGCTGCACAAACCTGGCAGCAGTTCCACCCTCAACAACACTACATGACCCGACACTTTTTCATGAACAGATTCCCTTGGATTTCAATGTATCTTCTAGCTCCCACAGTTTTGTGTGCTATCTGGGCAGTTAATACATAAACTGTCCCCCACCATGAATCCCTGTTCAATGTAATATTCTGTTTCCTCCTTGTGCACCCTAATGTGTAGTGCAATATATAAAAGAAGATCATGTGAAAAGATATGGAGTGCCTCACGGAAGTAACACCATGGGTGTCCACTGGTAGGTTCTCACCAGTGGGCTCAGGTTCTCATCATGTGCACTACCATATCAAAAACAAAAAAAGATAATGTGCAGATATAGTGAAAGAAATAGTGCACCAATGATAAAGATGCTGGTGCTGCAAATACTAAGAGATATCTCCCTAGTGCATGTAAGAACTGACCAAAAATAAGGTGGACCTTATCACTTCAGACCACGTTATTTGGAATTAAAAACAACCTGTACTTACACTGGCGTTGCCTTTTTATTCTATGCTGTGAGGTTGCTCACATTATAAGACACTCTGTTGCCTTCTAACTCCGTAGAGGGTCAACATGTTTCATTGCCTTAAAATATTTGGGCAATTTCGTCAGGGCGAGGGTCAGTATTCACCACACTGCATTCATTTCATGTATAGGTAACCTGGAGAACAGAGTGTCTTTAGAATAAAAAGGCAAAGCCAGTGTAGGTATAGGTTTTTGATATGTGCTAATGATGAGAACCCGAGCCCACTGGTGAGAACCAGTGGACTCCCATGGTGTTACTTCCGTGTGGCACTCCATATCTTTTCACACATTTTTCTGGTGTTTCTTCTTTTATATATTGCACTACACATTAGGGTGCACAAGGAGGGAACAGAATATTAAATTGAACAGATATTCATGGTGGTGGACAGTATATGTATTAACTGCCCAGATAGCACACAAAACTGTGGGAGCTAGAAGATGCATTGCAATCCAAGGGAATCTGTTCATGAAAAAGTGTCAGGTCATATAGTATTGTTGAATCATTGAGTGGGGGTTTGACTTGGCTGTTATAGAACCCATATAGCTCCTTGTTGAAGATAGCAGTTCCACCCTAGCAGAACATTTCGTGTCATTGGGGTCTGGCAGATGTCTGGAGCACTTACAATCCGGAGTAATTACACTTCACATTCGATTCAGGTGGATATAACATTCAGTCACAAATCGACTAGATTCTAACCTGGCCGAACCAATTTCCCTCCTTTAAAGACATCCTACAATTGGCACGAGGAATATCGGACCATGCCCCTCTGTCGGCCCGCTTCACACGTGAGGAACCAGCGCACTAAAAACGATCACCCTGCATCCCATCAAAAATCCACACATCCGTGATGATCTAATCCGCACAAAATAATAATACTATTTTAAAGAAAACGAAGGCCCCGTACAATCCCCAACCACATTATGGGAAGCGTACAAAACAGTCGTCCAAGGGCAAGCACTATCCCTGACATCCAGATAAAAAAAGGATAGATAGGGGTTGATTGCACAATTAGAAAAATAGATCCTGGATAAAGAAACACAGCAAATAGACCCCGTTACAGAAGAGATGAAACACTCACTAGATCTTAAGCAACAAGAATATAAAAACGTTGTGACAGAATAGGCAAAGAGTAACCAATTAGCAACATATCATAGGCTATACGAGATAGGTGACAAAGTGGAAAAACTACTGGCTTGGTTAGACAGGCGTGTAAAAGCAGACAGATGAGTGACAAGTCTCCGAACCGATAAAGATGAGATTGTGAGGGACCCACAAGATATAGCTGACTTATTTGCGCAATATTACACTAGATTATACACTCCCTCATCCAATACAACCTTCAATGACTCCAAAGAGTTACTGTCAGACATTCGCCTCCCGTCACTATCACCAGAGGATACAGACGCACTGGACTAGGACATCACTGATGACAAAATCGTTGGTGCAATCAGCAGTATTCAATTAGTGAAAGCAATGGGCCCTAGTGGCCTACCAATTGAACTATTCAAACTCACGACATCGACAGTTTCACCTCACTTGTGCCAAATGTACCACGCCAGTACACGACAGGGGACCCTCCCGAGTGACCAGAGACTGGCCACTATTGTGGTCATCCACAAACAAGCTAAAATGGCAGAATCACGCAGCTCGTATCGGCCTATATCGCTGCTCAATGTGAGGCAAAGAGTCTGGCCAAATTGCTAGCAAATAGACTGTTTTATTTTATTTATTTATAAAGTTTAATATAGCGCAAACTTGATCCCGAAGGATATCAGAGCACTTTACCACTCCTTTCGAAATTAGTACAAGCAGATCAATCTGGCTTTATGCCGGGGCGAAATAGGGCCTTAAACCTCCGCTGGCTACACAGCGTCCTGGGCAGAAGTGAATTCATAAGGGAAGATGCAGTGATATTATCAATAGATGGCAGATGGCGTCCAACACCATTGAATGCCCCTATCTCTATGCAGTACGGGAACGGCTGGGTTTTATTCCGGAATACACTGCATGGATCAATTTGCTTTACGCTAACCCACTGGCACAGGTGGTGGTGAACAGACACACCTCACACACATTCCCCCTCAAAAGAAGAACACGACCGGGATGCTGCTAGTCACCATTGATGTTTGCACTAATATTTGAGCCATTGGCTACTTAGATAAGGGGAGATCCCCTGATCCGTGGACTGAAATGGACTATGAAGTGGAAGGATAGAATCTCATACGCAGACAATATATTGTTCTACATTGCATCGCCTAGCGCTTCCATCAACAAGGTCCTCCAAGTTTTTACCTATTTATGTAATTATTCAGGATACACCATGAATTGGTCCCAATCGGTACTTGGCATCTTCTATGGTCCTAAACCCAAACTACCGCCGGGATGTTCAGTAAAAATAGCAGAATATAGCTTCTGCTAACTAGGACTCAGTGCCACTTGTGATCCCGCGCTGTTTTAAATGCTGAACTTGCTAGACCCCCTGAGACGATTATAGAACGGCACCCAACACTCAAGGAAGTTACCACTGTCCCTCATAGGCTGTGCAGCCCTTTTTAAAATGATGGCATTGCCAAGATTCCTGTATGTCTTACAAAATACTCATTATCCGGTCACCGATGCCTACTTTGCCAAGATCGAAGCAGAAATCCGTACACTACAGTGGGACGGAAAGCAACAGCGCATAGCTATCCACAAATTAGTAAAGGGGTGGTATGACAGTGGTTGGCTGTGCCGATGTCCGGGTTCGAAAAATGGGTTATGATCAGCATCTCGAGGGTGGGGGATCTGTGGGTAAGGGGCGCCATGAAACCATTTGCTGAACTTCAAAAGGAATTTGAGATGACAGACTCCGAGACATACAGATATCTCCAGATCAGCCATGCTCTTAAAGCAGCCATCCCTCAGGGTACAGAGCTACCAGAGTCAACAGTGCTTGAGGACAGACTCCTAAATGAGCACATAGATAACAAAGGGATCTCCTTGACTTATGGGAAACTACTCATTAACAAGCTAGACCCCTTCAGACTTTACGTGAGAAATAGCAAAACAACATAGGAATGCTAGATGATGAAGACTGGCAGGAAGCCTTGACTTCTCCATGGGGGTGGCCAAAACAGCAAAACTATGACTAATCCAGCTTTTATTCCTCCATGGATCGTACTTCTCCTGTGTCACACTGACCAAAATCAAAAGACAAGTAGACTCCAGGTGTCAAAGACAATGCATGCAAGAGGGAACATTTTATCACATAATGTGGGATTGTCCCGTTATCCAGAAATATTGACGAGCAGTGGCAAGGTAACTATGGTTGCCCTGCGGGAAAGAACTATAACGCACACAGCAACTATGTCTTCTGAATATATGGGGCATTCAGACCTTAATAGGAAGCACCAAATATGGGTGACATTGGGGTTTGTCACCGCAAAGCGAAATATAGCACGAAAATGGGGAGTGGGGGATCCACCTACCTTGCTTAAATAGGAAAAAGATATGGATTGGTCGATGATAGACGAGAAAACCATCTATGAGAGTAGAGGCTTCCATCAAAAATGGACACAAATCTGAAACAATTGAAATACACACAGGGGCCAGATCTGTACTCCGGCATTTTCCAGGCACAAACGTTCGAGGGAGAGGACTGACGAGAAGGGGGGGAAGTGGGGGAGGGAGTAAACATGTCTACAATCCTTGCGGTGGAGTCCTAGTCGTGACTGTAAAGCAAATTTATAATTGAATGAATGAATGAACGCTTATTTGTATCGCGCAAAAGAACTTAGCCCCATGGGGCATCAAGGCGCTATCAGATGGAAACGACAGAGACATGACCTGAGGCAGAATATCAAAAAGAGTGGAAACGCTGAAAGTATCAGGATTAATAAGCTAGGGAGAACAGCCATGTTTTTATAAGTTTGCAAAAAATTGTCAGGGATGGTTGTCTGGCAATTTCCGGCGGGAGCGAATTCCATAGTTTAGGGGCCAACAAGGAAAATGCTCTACCGCCCCATCTCGCCTTGTTAACCCTTGGAACCATGAGCAGATTTTTCGAGGCAGATCTAAGGCATCTGCTGGGAGTGTAAGGTGTCAATAGGGATTTAACCCCTTCCGGGCCTGATCCAAAGAACACACTGTGGGCAAAACAAAGAATCTTAAATGATATTCTCGCCTGAATAGGCAACCAATGCAGTTCTCTTCTAGCCGCCGTTGCTGACGATCGCCTAGGCAGGTTCAGAACTAACCTGGCGGCCGCATTCTGGGTTACCTGAAGTCTTTGGATCGCTTTCTTATTTATACCCCCATAGAGAGCGTTACAATAGTCGATCCTGGACAATACCAGGGCGACCGTAGATTGTTTACGCGCCTCAGGGGACAGGAAAGGGGCTATCTTCTTTAAGGTCCGAATGATGGTACAGCAAGTGCCAACCGTTTTGTTAACCTGTAGGTCAAATGATAGGGTAGGGTCTATAGTCACGCCTAGATTCTTGGCGGATTTGGCCGGACGAGGGCATTGGCCCAAGGAGGTAGGCCACCATTCCTCACTCCACAAATCTTGATTCCCACCAAAGACCAAAACCTCAGTCTTCTCACCGTTGAGCTTGAGAAAGTTCCTTATCATCCATGATGATACTGCTTCCATGCAGGTCTTGAATTTTACAGCACAGTCTTGCCCCAACTGAATTGTCGAGACAGTGATCTGCGTATCGTCGGCGTAGGATAACACCTGATATCCAAAGGCTCTTATTATTTTTGCAAGTGGGGTCACGTAAACGTTAAACAGAACCGGGCTAAGCGCCGAGCCCTGTGGGACTCCACATTGCACGGCCTGGGTAGGAGACATATAGTCGCCAGGTTTCACTCTTTGCTGTCTCTGGTGCAAAAAAGAGGACAGGAGACTCAGAGCGCTACCTTCGACCCCTATCCCCCTCAGTCTGTCCACCAGAATAGAGGGGGATATGGTATCAAAGGCTGCTGCTAGATCCAGCAAGATCAACAGAGTGGTCTGCCCTTTATCCACCTCAGATCTAATATTATTTACCACGACCGTAAGGGCAGTCTCCGTGCTATGGGCCGTGCGAAATCCATGTTGGGAGGAGTCCACATGATTCTCCCTCTCCAAAAATGCTGTCAGATGTCGATTTAAATGGGCTTCAAGAATTTTTGCAGGTGCTGGTAATAAGGAAATCGGCCGAAAGTTTTTCAGCACCTCAGGGTTCAGGGAAACCTTAATTGTAATGCCATGATGTTTCCAATGGTGCTGGAGTGTGGCAAATGTATACTAATAAAAAGAGTTTTAAAAAATGTTTATGGAGGTAAAAATTCTCTAATGGGTCCGGTAGCGTAAAGTGATGTCCTCATGGCACAGTCTTGTGCTTCCAAAAAAGAGAATAAAGCTAGGTTTTTGTACATGACAGCATAACGTGTTTCAATGTCTCTTGACCCCTAGCTCACAATTACAAAGTTCTGAGCAATCCTTATTATTAGACTACTTTTTGTGTGGCTTAAAAGTGGTAGCACTCCAAATTTGAATTTTATGTAAAGACTTCTCTTTATTTAAGGATGTGTGTGGTCCGTGTATTTTTCATTAAATGTAGAAGTATTTGATCTCTAAATAGCATATTCGCAAGCTCACTCCAGATTTCTAAAAATGTTTTGCAAAATATGTTTATTAAAGTTTTTAGGAGAAAAACAGGCATCATCATGCAGTACAAATCGTTAACAAGGCAATGTAAGCTTTAAATGCAAGGTGTACAATGTATATTAAAGTACATCATAAAGTCCATGAAAGTTACACAGATAAACGTTGCAGATTACAGGTGCCAAATGGCCGATGCATATATCTATTACGTTGTAAGGCATAATTGAGTAGGGAGCCCGAGGCAGCTCCAAGGATGTCGGGGGAGTCCGACGCCTTTATTGAATAATCTACAGTGATGACTGAACCATAGAACTCATGAAATAGCATAGGGTGTGGAAGGGGGTTCGAATAAGGGGTGATAATGGAGAGGGCTGATGGAGGGGGTTATCGATAAGTCTAGGTCTAGCGTTTGAGAGGAGGGTACTGTTCAGGTCGAGCGTCAGGGGGTTTGTCCGGGGTTGTCTCGGGGATATGGCAGGAGGTGGTCCTCAAGTGGTCCTCGTAGTCTGGGAGAGGCATAGCGAGTGTTTTCTATTTGCAAAATGTGGTGAATGGTGATGGCCAAGTGCAAGTGAATTTGGTATCCCTGTGAGTTAGACGGCCCGTCAGTAGCTCCATAACCATGACATGCCAGAGGCAGTGGAACCAAGTGGAGATCAGGGGGGAGAGTTTTTCTTCCATTGTAGAGCAATAGATTGTCTAGCCGCTCCCAACATCTGTGCGATGATACACCTATCGGAGTGTGTCATGGCTGCAAGTTGAGTTGGTCGAATACCCAGAGTGGTCACTATGGGGGAGTTAGGTATTGGAAAGCCCACTGTATTTTTAATGTGACTTAGAACCTTGTTCTAAAACATGGCTTGGCGCAGGCAAGTCCACCATATCTGTATGAAGTCTCCCATCGCTGCCTGGCATCTTCAGTAGAGGGGGGAGAGTGTAGGTAGCATTGTATGTAGTCGTGCGGGGGTATAGTACCAATGCGTCATTAGTTTATATGCAGACTCAGGTTAGGGGATGCTCCTGTATATTCTAGGAATGTCACGTCCTAGTTGTTCTCAGTTTTGTGGAGTCACCTCTTCCCATATTCTGATAGGTGTAAAGCTGATTGGGTGGGAGTGTTGTAATTTCTGGTATGTACGAGATATTAAGCCACCTGTACCCTCAAAGGCTCTGACCTGAGCTTCAAAAGGAGTGAGTGGTCTGGTGGCTCCTTGGTTATAGTTGGGGCGAGCAGCCAATGACATAGCTGGTTGTACTTTAATCTATCAGATTCAGTGATATGAAAGGATTTTTTACATTGTTCAAATGTTTTGAATTTGTCCCCATCGAATAAGTCTTGGATAGTACGGCATTCTCTCTGAGTCCGAGATAGGAATGCATGTGATTGCAAGGCCTGAGCGAACATGGGTTTGCAAGCTATAGGTGTGTTGGGGGAGGGGAAGAATGTGAGGCTTCTGGGGATCGCAATTTTTTATCCCAGATATCGAGTACTGTTTTCGTGGGGATTGCTATGTAAGCGCTTCGTGGGCGCGCCGTTCTGGGGAGCCAGGCCAGGTTCCAAAGGGGCCTACATGTGACTGCCCAGTCCAGGTGGAGGCAATGTTTCTCACTTTCACGAACCACTCATTCTGAGATATATCGGAGATGAGACTCCCAATAGTATTCGAGCAGGTTAGGGCAGGTGAGACCGCCTCGATCTCGGGGCATCATAAGCAATTTATATGAAAAACGGGGATGGCCTTTGCCCCATATGAAGGAGGTCAGGTCTTAATGTCCACCTGCGGAAGGGTGTGGGCAGGGTTTAAAATAGATATAGTATTTTTGGCAGGAGCATCATTTTGACATTGTTAAGGCGGCCCATACATAGGATTGGTTGTTTTTTCCAGCGGCGTATTTCTTCCCGGATTTCGTGTCGGCAGGAAGGTCAATTGATCTGAGTCCATGAGGAGAGTGACGGGTCAGATTGAGTCCTAGGTATCAGAATTGTCATTCCAATGTAAGGGGTGAGAGACTGGAGTCACTGGATCTCCAAAGTTGGGAGAGTGAGGTTCAGGGACTAGGACTTGGTAATGTTAATCTTAAAGCCTGAGGCTACTTCAAAGGTGTGAAGAAGGGAGGCTAATTCCGGAAGGGAGGTAGTAGGTGCAGTGAGCATGAGTAGGAGGTCATCAGCAAAGAATGACACTTTGTGGTCTTGACCTCCAAAAGTGGTGCCCGCTAATTCCGGAGGCCGGAGTATAACAATAACTAAAGGTTCCACTGCAAGGGCGAAGAGAAGGGGAGAATGTGGGAAATCCCTGCCGGTTTCCTCTGCATACAGAAACCAGTTAACCATTGATACGGATCCACACTGTAGGGTTGGTGTAGGGGGCCATTAGTTTGGAGATCATAGCCTGGAGATCATAGCCGGACCTAGGCCTATCTTGTGCAGCACCGCTCGTAGAAAGTGCTAGTTGATGCGGTCAAAGGCATTTTCTGCGTCAAGGGACACTAGAAAAGCAGGGATATCTCGCCTTTGCACCTTTTCGATGAAGTGAGCAATGCAACGGATGTTGTCTACACCCTGAACCCACCCGATCCGGATCTATCAGGCCAGGGAGGTAAGGCTCAAGACGATTCGCCAGTATCTTAGTGTATATCTTGGCGTCTGTATTGAGGAGGGCGATGGGGCTGTAGAAAGTACAGAGAGAAGGATCCTTTCCGGGTTTGGGTATGAGAACTACTTCGGCTTCTGACATCTTGAGGCAAGACCCGGCGCTTCAGAGAAAGTGTTAAAAAGATGAAGAAAGTGGTCTTGGATCTGGGGAAGAAAGACATGGTAGAAGCCAACTCTGAGGCCGTCCGGTTCCGGAGTTTTGCCCGTCGGAAGTTGTTTTAGTGCCTGGTGTAGCTCTTCCAAAGTGATAGGATCATCAAGGAGTTTTGCTTTTTGTGGAATAATGGGTTCCCAAGGGCATGCGCAGAGGAAGGAGGCGATCTCTTGCGGCGCTAAGGTGGCGGCAGTATAGAGCTCTTTATAAAAGTAGAGAAAGCTTGCCCTTTGTCCCATTCAGTCGTAGCACATGAGTTATCTTAATATCTAATTTTGGAGGTATGAGCTTTGGCAGACTGGGCCCGGAGACGGCGTGCCAGTGATGGCCTCGCCTTATCTCCCCCTGCAAAGAATTTCTGTTTAAGGGTCCTGAGTGCCTGTTCTGCTTTGTTAGTTCGATGTAGCCTTAGCTATCCCCGTAGCATTGCTAGGCGTTTTTTATGCTTATTCAAAGGCATTGTGTGGTCTGTGCGTTCTAAGGCCCTGATATTATTCGCTAGGTTGGTTTAGACCAGGTGGGCTTCCTGAGACCGGGCAATGGAGGAGCTGACTCTCTGAATAGTCACTTTGAAAGCGTCCCATTGCATAGGTGCAAGTGGATCTGAGGGGATGTTTGTGTGAAAGAAGGCTAGAATCTCCTGGCGGATCTTAACTACATCTACTGGATCTCGTAGTATGTAGGGAGGTAGGTGCCATTGACGCGGGGTGTCATGCCCACCACCAAGGACACGGAAGATTATGGCTATATGGGCGTGGTGCGATATAGATATATCTTATACAGTGGCCTTTTCCAGGGACCTTATCAGAGAGTAGGAAAGGAAGCAATAATCATTGCGCGAGTATGAGCGGTGGACATGTGAGAAGACTGAGTAATCCCGGGAGTCTGGCAATTGGTATCTCCAGGCATCCACCATGCCTAAGTCTGTAAGGTCTTTCTTAAGGGCGGCTGACATTGCCCCTGTGCCCTGATAGGTGGTGATGCTGCCGTCTGTATGCAGATCCCAGACCAAGTTAAAGTCACCCCCAAGTATCACTAATCCCTCTGGGGAGCGCAAATGGTACCTCAACAGAGACCTCAGGAAGGCGTATTGTGCCTGGTTGGGCACCCATAGATTGAGGGTTGTGTGCCTAACTGGGCTTGAATTTTTAAGTAGACGCCTTCAGTGTCTCTTAGCACCCGAGGGGGTGTTTTGCTTTAGGTTGGCTTTAGTTAGTATTGCAACTCCTGCTGTTTTGGAGGTTGAGGACGCCCAGTATTGGCAGGGGTATTTGGGATGAGTCATAAGATGTGTGTCCATAAGTAGCAAGTGTGTTTCCTGTAAGAAGATGATATTGGGGTCTTGTATGAGCAAATATTGTCAGATCTGGGGAGTTAAACCCTTTGACATTGAGGGAGAGGAGCTTAACAAGTGGTGTTGCATTCATAGTGGTAGGAAAAGGTGGTTAAAGGCGGTGCTGAGGCTATGTATGGGGAGGCTGTACCATCCCATGGAGGAGAGATGGAGGCTGTGTGTCAAGTGCCTCCAGTATGAAGGGCATATTTGGTAAGGTACAGAGGGGACCCCCGAACAGACGCATACGCCCTCCAGTGTAGGGATAGAAGGGAGAGGGAGAAAAAACGGTATTTGTAACCTAAAATGCCCAACAGGGCCGGTAGCGTGTACTGCCGTTCTTTAACAGCTCTGGAGTCCAGATAGGAGCCTTTCTGAAGAAGGCACTCTTCTGAAGGGCATTGTGGGTATGGGGGGCACAGTTAATCAGCCACCGCTCTGGAGAGGAGGCATTAAGCCAGCTGTTGATCCGCCTATGTCTAAAGAGTAGGAGAGCAGCGATGGATCCCAGCCTATAAGGTGGTAGAATAGCCTTGTCAGAATGCTTCTATGAGTGGGGGGGGAGCAGAGTAGAGGGAGCACTACGAGCCACTCAGGGCTATATTATGTTCCAAGTAGTAAGGTCTTTAGTGTCCCCAAGTCTATAAATTGTATGTAGGGAGACCCAAGTGTGTCCAACAGAGATCTAAATGCCTGCTATTCTGAAGCTTCTGAGGAGTGGGTCGGTGAACGGGGTTCGCTCATGGCGCCGATTTGCCGGATGATGTCATGTTTGGCTTGGGTAGAGTCTTGTTTCTTAGGGCCAGATTTGTTATGAGGTGGAGGTATCGTGGCCCATTCAGGCCGTATTGTTATCCTGCAAGAAGCCTGGGCAGAAGAGGGCTGGTATCTGTAGGTTCCGACTGGAGCTCGAGAAGTTGCTTTGCTTCTCTCAGAGAGCGGAGAGCCCGGCGTCTGCCCTCTCAGGAAAAGATCAATGCAAAAGGGTGACCCCATTGGTATTTGATGTCTCTGCTTCTACGGAGAGTAACAGGAGAAATATCTTGAAAGATCTGAATCGAGTATCCGTTGTATGTTAGGTTGGTAATTCCTCCGACTTTCTGCAAGATGGCTTCCTTCTCGACAAAGAATAATGTCCGAAGTGAAGTCTGGGCGACCTCGAGGACCAGCCACCCAATGGGTTCTCTCTAGAGTGGGGTGAGACGCGTCATCATCAGCTCTTATTGCTGCAAAAGGTCTGCTGTAAAGGTCCGCACGGAACACCTCTGATGCGGAGATTATTGCGTTGACTTCTATTCTCCAGGTCTTCCTGCTTTCCTGCTTTATTTGAAGGTCGATGTGTTGATTTTCGAGCATTGGCATCCTGCACCACAAATTCTTGTGATCTTCTGATCGCGTATCCATTGTGCGTTTGAGGTCGTCCACTCTTCCCCCCCAATCACTGTAACGTCCCGTTGGATCTCTCTGAGGCAGTCCTTTAACTCTGTTTTGCCGGAGCCAACTTCGGTTTTGAATTCTTGCAGAAAGGTGGTCATAACAGCCTGTGTGACCAGGACCGGTCTGCCAGAGTGAAGTCACTGGATTATCCTTAGCCGGTGTGGAGAGGGTATCCTGGCCAGCTTTAGCACGTGGCATGGCCGTAGTGGCTCTGTCAGCTGTGTACTGCCTGTGTGGTGGGCCTGTGTATCAGCCAGTCAGCGAGCAGGCCAAGGGGTAGACCCTGCGGTGTGTGCGACTGCAGTACTTTGCAGGAATGGGGTGGCTGGGAACGTCCCGCAGGGGGGAGTACCAGCTATCCAGAGCAAGGCCTGTTGATCCTCATGTGTTGTCGTAGGGGCCATGTACAACCACCTCCAGGGAGAGAGGCCTCAAAGGCATGTATTCCGTCACAGGAGTGTGATGGACGAGGCAGTGGGCAGACCACAGTTTCAGACAGGGCCCACAAGATGGGGGAAGTCTCTACGTAGGTCATCTCAGTTAGCACACTGAACCCCTGAGTTATATTTTACTGACCGGCCTGTTATCAGGGCCTATAGGGGGATCCGAGCAGAGGTAGAAGGTGGAGGGACGAGGCAAAACCCCCTCAAAGAGATATGTCCAGCTGTCTATACCAGCACAGGGAGCACACGAGCTGGGTAGGGAAGAGGTTGCCTGGTAAATGTGCTGCTTTGGTCGGGCGCCCGTCCGCCCTATGCACAACATACAGGGAGGGTAGGGTTGGATGTCCACACACCCCGTCCGTCAGGCCGGTCCCCTGTGATTAGGGTTGAGTCAACGATTGGTAGGCTTTAAAAGAGGGAGTCGGGGTATGGGGCCCGCTGCTAGATTCCCACAGCCGATTCCCCTTACCTCCTCCGGTGATGTCTGCTGCCAAGCCCCTGCAAGGGTGAGGCTCCCAGTCGGCTACTTAGTGATGTGGATGATGATGGCCCAGCACCACCGCCGCGGTGGATCAGGAGCCGTGTTGCATGGTCTCAGCAATGTCCTTCCAGGCCTCTGCGGAGTCTATGCCTGCCGGCCTTCGGGCCATGCAATGGGTTCTTGGGTAGCCTCCAGCTTCAGCTCTCCATCGGAGCAAGTGGCTGAGCCGAGCCTCCACCGGTCTCTAGAGACCTGGAGTCAGCGAGCAGTCTGCACCACACAGGTAAGCCCCGCCTGAACGCCCTGCCACCAATAGAGCGGGTCGAGGTTTAGGTAACGAGCCAGTAGGGGTCGTCCGACCAGAGACGCGGTGCAGGTCTGTGGTGGGCCAACTTGGGCACTAACAAGGGAGGGAAGGTAGTTCCTACTCTGTTTCCAGGCTGGGGATACAAGTTGACAGCCCCAGGCGTTGTATCGGGCTTTCGGTCGGGGCTTCAATCCCAGTAAGGCGCCTCAGTGGTTTCAGGTATGTCCGGGACCCTTTGCTTCATTCTGGGAAGGTGGCGTATGGTCGTGGCCCAGGATAAATGCTATAAAGGTGGCAGATGAGTACAGATAGGCCGCGGTAGAGCGGAGATGCGAATACCCACGTCGCACTGCATTCCTGGCTCAGACTCGCCCCCGTTTTCTAACATTTTGACAGTACATATTTCCAGTAATCTCTTTTGGGATTTTTTCACCTACACTTGTTGGTATGTCCAGGCTCAGCTCGAGACAGGATTATCCTAAATCACTTATGAATATGTTGAATAAGTTGGTGCATGTACACAGCCTTGTCTGACTCCTCTGCCCATACCTGACCCCAGCTGTGTTCTTATGATGAAGGTGAGGATAAGGTGGTCTGGAGTTTTTCTGGTAATCCTTTTGTCTTTCAGTGAGTACCATAGGAGAGTTCTGTCGACTGAGTCAAATGTGTTTTTTAAATATATGAATACCATGAACTGGGTAGATTTTTTCAGCTTCACATACTTGATGCATGTGAAGTAGAGTCTCAACTTCTTTTCCTAAACGCTTCTTGGAGGTTGGATAGAAACTGGTTGTTTTCAGCCCAGTCCGAATGCGGTTGATTAAAAGTGTACCATACGGGGCGTGGCTAGCAGCCTGAGATGGCGGCAGCTTAGAGGGAGAGCTCCGCGGTTCAAGCGGCCTCCGGACAAATCCGAACAATTATCCGATCCCGATTACCACCCTGCGGGAAGGGGCTGAAGCCTGGGGCCGGGCGGCACGCCCGACAGCAACCTGACTGGAAATCCGACTGCGGGAAGCGAAGTTCGACGTGTGCCCCGCTCGGGCCGCCGAACAAATCTGGAGCCGGGGACCTGCCTGCAGTACGAGAGCCGACAGGAAGTGCGGCGGGCTGGGCGAGAAGGAGCCGGAAGCGGTCGCTCGCTACGGCGCAACAGGAACGAGAAAAGACCGCACCTCAACGTGACCCCCGACGCATCTGCCTCCAGTGCCCGAGCGACAGGACGCCACCGCCTGCTGCCCGGTGAGTGCGGGAACGGGCCAGGCCTCTGCACAGCGGCGGCCGGACCCGTCCATCGGGGCCCGCGGCCGCCATCTTGCCCCCGATCGCCGGAGGAACTGTGACATAGACCTGCGGGGATGCAGCGGCACCCTGTCTGCGGCATAAGGGTCGGGGGCTGCTATCGAGCGGGCCGCAGGGGGCCTGGCGCGAAGACCGCCGACATTGCGTGGAGTGTCACAGGGGCGGCCATTGGCCCACCGGAGGGCGAGTCCTTCCACAAACTTTGCCTCACGACCATTTCACAGAACAGTGGATCCAGGCGTCTTGGGCGCCCACGCTGCTCTGGACCGGACTGCTGAGACGCGATGTGTTTGTAACTCCGACATTGTAGAGGGGGGTCCTGCTCCGCTACTGGACACCGGTATATCCTCATTGACTCTGCAGGTCAGTGGGTGCCTCCCCGATTGCGGCTGAATTAAACCCGGCTGGAACTTGGTGACATCGGAGACAGCGCAGGCTATCCAGGGCCTAGCAGAGGACCAATAAAGGCGACCGCCGAGGCGCAAATCCCGTGCGCCACCCCGACTGCGGGCTGCATCCACTCCCTCGGCGACGCGGGTCTGTAGGCCCGACGGACCACGCGGCGACATAGCTTCGCATGCTGGACTCGCCGGCAGACTGAGACAAGGACGAAGATTTTGGCTCCCTCGGACACCGGATGGGCCCAGCCACGTCCAGGAGCTACTAACGCAGTGGCGAGCCTCCACCGAGACTTTACTGGGGGGACTCAACCTTCTGAAATCGTTATCCACAGCGGCAACCTTATTGTAATGTCAGCGGCCATGGCAGGCAGAGGGCCGAAGGGAAGCGGCACGCAGTCGCGACTTGAAAGGTACGCATATGACAAAACGACCTCTTCCCCACCAGATGGAAAAGCGCGGGCGAGCAAGACAACTGATCCGACGAGTGGCAAGAAGGCGACCCTGGAGGACATAATGCAAGCTCTGACACAAGTACAGGCGACGGTGGGATCGATCTCGACAGGAATAACACTAATAAGAGCCGACTTCCACAAGATGTCCGAAAAAGTGTCCTCGATGGAGATCGTGACCAAGTCTCTAGTGGAGGATGTCTCGGAACTCCAGATTAGTGTGGAACGGATCTCGAAAGAAAATAGAGATTTGCGGGAAAAGTTGGACGAGCAAGAAGGGCGCTCGAGACGGAACAACATCCGCATTATAGGAGTTCCGGAATCGGAGGACACGAGGGCAATGGACCTTTACGTGGAAAAACTGATAGTACAAGAACTCAAACCCAAGGGTCTTTCCGCCTTCTTCTCAGTGGAAAGAGCGCATCGGGTCCCGGGAGGACGTCCAAGGCAAGGCGTGGCCCCACGGCCGATCATTGCACGGCTCTTCAATTTTAGGGACCGGGATGCAATCTTGCAAGCGGCACGAAATTCACCCCCAGTTAAAATTCAAAATTCGACCTTGGCATTCTTTCCGGACTATACTGCGGAGGTCGCACGCAGGAGGAGGACATTCTTTGAAATCAAGAAGGAACTTAGGGCGAGAGAACTTCCCTATGCCATGCTGTTCCCAGCCAAATTGAGAGTAGTGGCGGACAACAAAACTTGGTTCTTCGACACTCCAGAGGCGGCGCACGACTGGCTAGAAGGATGGAGGCAGACGGGCCTGCCTCGCCGCTCCACTAGACCCAACAAGCATCGTACTAATGGCCTCCGTTCCGGTTCCCAAGCATCCGAGGGGGACGCAGGTCCACACTCCCCTATGAGCGAGGCTCCCGAAACTGAGACTACCGACGAACAATGACTTCCTGAGTTTTGATGGAATAGACTCCACACAATGCTGGCCGGGCGGGCCGTCAGGGGTCCCGGACGGAGGTCCTCCGTGGACATGGAAGGAGGCCGCCGACTCCGGAGAGTCCCTCACCCCAACGAGCAAGTACTATGTTTGGGATTTGGGTTAGGCACTCTGCTAAGTTGAGGGGGCGGGCAGTTCTGGGTCCGTCTAGCAGGGGGGCAGGGAGGGGGGGAGTTGGGAGTGGGGGGGGGTTTGGTTTTTTCAAATTGTTCCACAGGTGTAGACTGGAATTGTGAAGCACACACACAATGTACGGCGAGTTCTTATCAAGGTACCAGATCGAGTTTCCTATGGTACATAGTTACTTTCACCTACAGACGCTATGGCACACAACACACGGGATGACATAGGGAGGGGGGTACATGGGACGGGACTAATGGCACCTCTGCACCTTTTGTCCTGGAATGTGAGAGGTCTGGGGGATAAGGTCAAGCGAGGTTTAGTATTACACAATATAAAGAGATTCAGCCCTGCCCCTGCTGCAGGAAACACACCTCACAGGCACAGCCACACGTGCCTTAGACAGGAAAGGTTACCGAATGATCGCTCATTCGGAATTCACTAGAGGGTCCCGTGGGACAGGAATACTAATGCATCGATCCTCCAGATTTATACTCCAATCCACGAAGGTAGACACACAGGGGCGCTTCGCAGCGGCAATGGGACAATGGGAGGGGGGACAGTTGAATGTGGTATTGGTGTACATTCCACCGGGGCTTCACACGATAGCTCTCCCAGACTTAAGGAACTTTCTGTTAGAGCTCTCTGAAGGAGATCTCATATTAGGGCGAGATTTTAACGCAGTGGCCCACAATGCAATGGATAGACACCCGGCACGGACACAAGCTCCAGGTTCCTCCCGACTTAATGACTTCCTAGAGGCGCAAGGCCTGATAGACCTTTGGAGACGCATACACCCAGCTGACCAACAATACACTTACCACTCAGCGGTCCATGGCAGTCTGTCACGAATCGATTATTTCTTGACACTGAGCCACGGGCTGTTCACTGTCGACGACGTGCTGATCAAACCGAGGGGTGTCTCGGACCACTCCCCATTGACACTGACTCTCTCCGGTCCGGAACGGTCCCGACAACGCATATACCCGATATTCCCGGGTTACCTTAAGATCCCACAGGTGACCAAAGCGCTTAAGACGACGACAAGGTATTACCTCGCAGAGAACACAGGCTCGGTCTCGTCCCCATCGCTCCTGTGGGAAGCCTACAAAACGGTTCTCCGAGGTCAAGCCGTTTCTACTATAACAAGATATAGGCGTACCCAGAAACAGGAACTGCTTGATTTAGAGGACAGACTCGCCAAGGCGAATGAGGTTCATATGGCTGACCCGACCGGGGACACGCTGCACGCTCTTCAGCTGTGTCAGCAGCGTCACACCGATCTTCTACGCCGAAGGGTGGTTAGAAGTATAACAGACACAGCGAATAGGGTATATGATATAGGGGACAAGGCGAGCAAACTCCTAGCCTGGCTGGAGAAGAAACGGGAGGGACAGAGGACCATTTTGCAATTGAAAGACCCTACGGGGGCGATGCACACCCGCCCAGCCGTGATAATCGAGCTCCTGGCTGATCACTTCCAGGAGGTATATACCCCTGAAATGGAGGTTACTCGGACAACTGTGGAACGAGCTTCCACCTACCTTGAAAGCGGAATCGCAACTTCTACCTTTCAGAAAGAAACTAAAAACTTATCTTTTCAGAAAGGCTTTCATGACATCATAGGAGGTGAAACAACTGAGGTTCCAGGGTCATCAGTGTGTTATGTTCTTTCTGGTTAAGCGCTTAGAGACCGGCGGTGATAGGCGCTATACAAGCAATCCCTAACATAACATAACATAACAATGGCGGAGACAGCGCTTGCGGGAGTGCCCACCCGCACCCTGTCGCAAGATGATGTCGACGACCTAGAATCAGATCTGACGGCTGAGGAGCTGCAGTCAGCTATCGCAGCGCTGCATTCGGGAAAAGCTTTGGGCCCCAATGGGATTCCGATTGAGTGGTACAAAACCATGTCGGAGACGCTTACTGCACCACTACTCAACATGTACGTAGACAGTCTCGAACAGGGACATCTTCCGCCTGATCAATACATGGCCACTATTGTGGCAATCCCAAAACCTGGCAAGCCCCCTGAGGAATGCGGCTCCTACCGGCCGATATCCCTCCTAAATGCCGAAAGCAAAATCTTGGCGAAATTATTGGCCAACAGGCTGCTGCCCCACCTTGGACACCTCATTCATCCAGACCAATCGGGATTTATGCCGCACCGGAGTACGGCATTGAACCTCAGGCGACTGCACGGTGTTATGGCAAGGGCTCCACTGTTGACAGGCGACGCTGCAATCCTCTCGTTAGACGCCAGGATGGCGTTTGATTTAGTAGAGTGGCGGTACCTCTTTGCAGTCCTACATCACATGGGCTTCGGCCCGAAATTCATAGCATGGATTAGTTTACTGTATAAGAATCCTGTGGCGCGAGTCACGGCAAATGGCCACACCTCAAGAACCATTCCTTTAGCAAGGGGCACGAGACAGGGTTGCCCGCTCTCACCGCTTTTATTCGCCCTGGTACTGGAGCCCTTGGCCACCATTATTAGGACCACTCAGCTACTGCGGGGCATACACTGGGGAGATGGCTGGGAGGACAGAGTGTCCTTAAATGCTGATGACATGTTAATATATCTGGCAGACCCAGCGGAGGGGATTCCGGTATTGTTAGCACTGTGTGAGAGACAGGGGACTGCCTCAGGCTACAGGATCAATTGGAGGAAATCAGTGCTCTACATGCTACATGGAGCCCCGCCACGCCTGGGGATGGACTGCCCCTTGCTGGTGAAAGCCGTCTCCTTTAGATACCTAGGGATTCAGATCACGCGAGACCACGTGTCCTTTCAGGATATGAATCTAAGACCGTTGCTCGACAGATTGAAAGCGGATGTGCGCCACTGGAAGACACTCCCGCTGACACTGTTGGGCAGAGCGGCGCTTTTCAAGATGCTGGCATTGCCCCGGTTCCTTTATGTTTTGGAAAATACGCCGGCTTTGGTCCCGCCTTCCTTCTTTCGACAAATAGCAGGGCAGCTGTCGGGCCTGTTGTGGGGAGATCGACCGGCGAGGGTCGCGCAGGTGAAACTGGTTAGAGACTGGTACAGTGGGGGGATTGCACTCCCCAACCTGGAATTGTACTATTGGGCGGCGCACCTCAAGGTGATCAACCAATGGGTACACGCACCGCAGGAGGATCCAGCGTATCTGGCAGACAGAAGACAGCTTGGCACTAATACACTTTTAGCCCCGCTTTATCACAAAGGCCTGATGCAGAAACTGATTGGCCCGACTAAGCACACAGTAACACTATGGCATAAAGCCCAATCTCGTTTGAAATGGGGGGGGGGGTGATCACGCAACTTACACCCTTGTGGGACTCTAAGTCACTGGGACACCTACGACGCTATAAGGGTTTCGACCGGTGGGACGGTATCGGAATCTCCACGGTGGGTGATATGTGGACCGGGGAGGGAGTGGTTACATTCGATACACTGAGGGAACAGTATGAGTTGAATACTACTGAAACATACCGATACCTACAGATTAGACATGCATTGCTGGCTGTATTGACACCGGGCACTAAGGTCCCGGAATCCGCTCCTTTAGAAGACCGATTACTCACCGACTGCATGGAGGCTAGCGCTACTTCCCTCACATATCGCAAATTAATCAACAACCTGCCTGACCCATTGCAAAAACTGAAAGCAAAATGGGAAGATGATATTGGTGATCTGGATGAGGCAGGCTGGAATGCCGCACTGGCTTCGCCGAGAGAAGCAGGAATTTCGGCGAAATTCCGATTGGTTCAATTAAAGATACTACACCGAATATATTATACACGCACTACCCTACACAAGCTCCAGAGGACAGACCACCCGTATTGTTTAAGAGGCTGTGGGGAAGAGGGGACACTTTTTCATACCCTGTGGTCCTGCCCAATTATAGTAGGCTACTGGAGGCGAGTGACGCGCACGGTCGCACAGACCCTGCAGCACCCGGTCATTCTTGACCCCAAAATGTGCCTGTTAAATGTCTGGGACAAGACCGATCTGACACTACATGGGCGCCAGTGGGTAATTATTGGTATGATGCTAGCAAAGCGGGATATAGCGCAAAAATGGGGGGCGTCTGCAGTGCCAACATTGGCACAATGGTGCAGAAATATGGACATGCTTATGATGGTGGAGCGGGCGGTGTACCAACAGAGGGTTAACCCACGTAAATGGAATAAAATATGGTTGCCATGGAACGCGTACAGGGGGGAGCCTTGTGACCCGCTACCGGAGGAAGAAGATATAGATAGTTCAGAGGAAGAAGACGATATGGCATAAGGGTAGGAAGACCAGAGTAGTGAGGGTGTAGGGGTATAGGCTGCCTTAGAGCTTCCCGTGCCCTCCTGGCAGGGCCGATGGATGGAATACCTGTGGGTTGTATAATTCGGTCCGCTGTACTGATGCAAATGCGAACAAATGATGTTTCTTCTATATGCCTCCGACAATCCAATCTATACACCTGACTGTTGAATGTTATGTAATTAAAGAAAATGTTGCTATTCTGATGGGATGTGGCTGAATGTTGACGCCGCACCCGTTACTACCTGAAATTCCGCATGTGAAAATCTGTTGCAACAATAAAAACAAATTAAAAAAAAAAAGTGTACCATACATTTTGCCTGCCCCATCCAGCAGAATAATCGGACCATAGATCCCAGTATCCTGCGAACCCGTTGTATCAGGGGTGGGGGGAGGGGGGGGGGGTGGAATCAGGTGATATTTTACTGGGGCAATACCTTGAAGCTCAGTTGTGCAAACTGAATCGATTTAAAGGCTGCGTCTGTTTTACAAGTCAATCTAGCCTAGCCCTACTTATCTGGGTAATCTATGCCATTTTTTCTTGCTCCTTTGGCCCTACTTATAAACGCCATTTGTGTTAGTAAGTGCTCTAGTTGTTTAAGACCAAGCTGATCTGTTAGTGCTACGCCAGCCATTCAACGCAGTCTGCACCGTGGACACACAGCAAGTAGGTTGCTTTAGCCCACTTAGTATTTTATGATCAATTTCGTTTTTAAAGATATTTTGGGTAGAGGTGGTGTGGTTCTTAATTGCTTTTATAGATTTTTTTTTATTTCAAGCTGATTTATTTGTTGATTGATTTTAATATCAGTTTTAACAGGAGGTTATGTTGGGGAATAATGTTTTACTTGGGCAGTACCTGGGGCACTAGAAGCTCCGTTTAACGAACTTTGTATAGATTTAAAGGCTGTGTCTTAGTGTAAAATTGCTCAATGACTCATTTTCGCATATACTTTTTAGAAGCATAAGAATTAGGATGTTCAAGGGAAATTGAAGGCACATCACCAGATATAGGAACATCCCTTGTCCATAATGGTAAACTTGCATTCACTGCTTATAGTTTCCTACTCCTTTTTGCTAGGTGGTTCCTCAGAATTTAATATGGCTGGTTATTTGCTGCAGGGGTAGAATTTTCAGAAAGGTGTATCCTCCTACAGAGTATTGTATAATAGCATTTGATATCCTGAGCACGTCCTTGAAGGTGCCCTAATGATACATACGACACATATGTCAAAGTGTACATCTTTGCATAAAAGTAAATGTATTTTTAGACTACTTTTATTAGAATTCTACCCCAGAAATCACACCTTTTAGATTCTACATGCTTGAGGATAACTTTTCCGTGCCTTGCTTTATCAGAAAGACATGTTTTATCGTCTTTAGCTTGTAAATGGTTGTAAGTCTATTGCACGAAATTATGAATAACACATTTAGTTGCATTCTCCTTACACATTTTTCTGATGTGCTTCTATCTCTCCCATCATTTTCTTTGCAGAAGAGAGCTCTGATGGAGCAAGTGGCCCATCAGGCAGTCGTCATGCAGTTCATTCTAGAAATGGCTAAAGCTGCTAATGTGGACCCAAGAGGCTGTTTCCGGTTGTTTTTCCAGAAAGCCCAAGTAGGTGAAACTTTCATGTGCAGTGCTGAAAGCCAGGGCATAGGTCCACTATGGTCACACTGAAATGTAATTAATTTTGTAGGTTTCTTTTGTGTCTGTCTCTTATGTTTCTGTATTCTTGGTCCTTCTTACCATATCCTGTTCTTCTTGTTACCACAGTCTTCTCTGTTCTTCTTCTGCTTATAACAGATCTAACCTCTTTTTGAGCCAAACCTGCACTCAGTGTAAGAATCTTCATGAAAGTACATTAAAATGAGGCATGCATTTCAGGACAAGTTAGACCTAGTATTCCCCTTCCTTCCTTCTGCTTTGGGTTAGTAGAGTGCGGTTGAATGTTTGCTCTTGCTGCAGTTCAGAGGGACAACGAATCATTTGACAATATGGATCATTGGGGGAATAGAAGCAAGTGGTGCCTGTGGAGATTGTGGTGAGATCCTGACTCTGTGAAGATCTATCCTCTACATCAGACGGACCGTCGCATCCAGCACCTCTGACCATGTATGGTGCTTTGTGGAGGAGCAGAAAGGCTCCTATATATAGTCGAGGCCAGGCTGTCGAGATGCCCCCACTGTCGAGCGTTCCATCCCTGCGCTTGGTGGAAAAAAAGGCCTTGCCCTCGGCATAAGGATACGGCTTTGCAGCAACAAAAACGATAAAAATGTTAAAACGGTTGCAATTACATGCTGGTTTAGGGTGCACTGCTGAATTTAAATCTGAACCTATATTCCCACTTCTTGTACCCCACTACTTGTAAAAACAGTAAGCAGTGTTTTAATCAATAAATGTTTGAGTGGCAGCACAACCAACCAGTGACGTCTTATATTTCCCAATTAAGGGGTTCACATAAAGTGACCATTTTGCAACAAGACAAAATTTGCACGAACCAGGGTATCAGATCTTCGTATATATGGTAGGGAGGATTTCATGCTCCCAGAACTTTACAGCTATTGTCTAATCCTCAAAGCCACAAAGCGATCGCACTAGTTTTTAGTCTCTGATCATCTTCAACTTTTTTTTCTGCCAAACATGTGAGATCTTTTCTTCCTGTGGCCATTCCTCATGTTTCGGAAATGGAGCAAGACCTCCAACCCTTCATTCCATCTCTGCCTTTAGACTACTAGAGGCTGGTTCCCATGGAATTTGGTCTGTCAAAGTCCAACCTAAAGGGCACATTTGCGTGATTACAATGTAAGATAAATAGTCAGGCTTTCTGAATCTGAGCTCTAGCCTCTCTCTTCTTCAGACCATATTGTGATGGCGCCAAGCATCAGTTATCTACTTGCTGCCTCGAAGTGTAGTAGGACAGACCTAGATAATAAGGGCACATGAAACGCTGATTTACTGGACGGCTTTATGCGTTTCCTGTGGAGAGAGATTCTAATTTCTCCATCTCGTAACTTTGAACCCCATAAGTTCTTGTAACTTCCGTTTGCTGCTATGGAAAGCCGCCTCCCTATTCACAGTGCCGTCAACCAGGAGAATGCGTGAACTCCATTGCTATATTGCTCTTAGCCCTAAATTACTTTTCATCGAAACTCCCGACTGCACATCATATACTTCGAGCCCCGGATACCTCATATGTACAAAGAAAACTGTTTATTTTATTCGGTTCTCATTCTTTCATAGCTGAAGGAACGCCTCGCGACTTGGGTGACATGCTGGCTTTGAAGTTATACTCTGGCGGGACTTGTGCCCATCATTGTGTCCCTTGTGCTGGCACTCGTGCATGTTTTGCCATAGCCGCATCTGTGCTTTTCGATATTATGCAGCCGTAATGGACGTTTAAGCAAATGTGAGCGTCCGTGCACGCGCTCTGCAGGCACTGCCCTTTACATGCAACTTTCTGAAATGATCCCCGCTTTGCTCTCTGCCGGAATTCTGATTATTACTAATAATTACATAATTGTATTCATTCGATCAACTTTGAAACAATGAACGTCTTAGACTGTCTCCTCGCTTAAAAGTTGCTCCTGGATGTCTGCTGTAGAGGATTTAAACAATCCTCACCGCACCTGGAACCCTATTTATCCGCCCAAAGAGCTTTTGTAGGGAAATGTAGAGTATGTAGCCGCACTGTTATACGGCATCTGACCTGTAGCAACGGATTCACTGCGTATGAAATAGGACGTATTTATTTGATGTAGTGTCTGTAAAAACCGCGCATTGAAGAGCAATTTCTGGCCTGGCCACACGGTGGCACCAAGTTTCCAGAAAGCGTATTAGAGCCGCCATAGAAAGATAATTATCTTGTTGAAACGCGTTCTTTAAAACTTACTGTACGGCATGCATACGTCGCTATCGCTATACATGATTGAACATGCACTGTGATGGTAACTCACGAGGATTTAAAAATAAAACCAGCATTGCCAAAGTCAGTAGATGTGTCTTTAATTTACAAACACGTGGTGACATGCATGTGCCCAAATGATTTGAGCATGCAAGCAGGTTCAAGCTAGTCCTTTTTGACTTTGCCAATGCTTGCTTATACTAACAAAACCTACGTGATACAGGATGTTTTAAGTTTCTTTTTGGTTATGTGATTTGTTTTGCATGTATTGTATGTAAGTATCATTACAGTCCAGGTTTAGTACTCGTGTATTTTATCATGAAATAAACTGTTTTTTAAACATTTTGCATCGATTAGGGAACTTTTTTTTTTTTAAAGAAACGAGTAACATTATTGAGTCTTTTTTTTTGGTGCATCCTGTTGGTTGTACCTCCTACATGTTATTAATCAAAGCTACGAGCGTCCTTTAAAGTGCATTTCTTAGTCAAGGACATTGGAGCTTATATGCACCATTGTCACCTTCCCTGCAGTTGCAGTTGTTGGTAATATTAGTTTAACTGTTAATTTAGTTTAGTTTTAGGGTTGGTTTTGCATGGTCGGATCCCTTTGCTGATCTTTTTATTTTCTCTGGTTCTGCACCTTCTTTTGTTCCCACTACCGTTCCTACTTTTCGTATTACCCTACTTTGTGTAAAGTTAACCATCTCAATTTCAAAGATGGTTTAGGTGGCTTACCCAGTACTTCCTCCGCCAATGTCCTCTCTTGACCGGTCAATCCATTGATTTCAATTCTTGAATTGGGGACACTCTGGATGCCATTGCCTCTGGCTTTTCTGCAGTGACCCCTCTCTCTCAAACTCTGTTCCCCTCACTAATGCCCAAGTTAAAACTATTTTTTTTCAGAACAAATTTTATTTCGTTGAAATAGCATACAATTAGGACACCGTCCCCTATGTATCAGGGGTTCAGTGAGCAAAGAAGACAATCAACAAATAATAGCATTGCAATCAACATTTTGGGATGAAAGGATCCCCACCAACTCCCCTCCCCCCACACCCTCCCTGGCCCTTCCCTCCCGGAGCCCCCCCCCCCCCGGCACAGTGTTCATACGATTCAAAGTATTAGTTCTTGGAGTCACAAGCAGTGCATAGCCCTCTTCACCCAGAGTCAATCTGCAAATGTTCTACATCGGAGTCCCGTTGCACTGGCGGTTCCAGCCAGAGCCCTCTATATTCTGCCCAACGCTTCCATATTTTAAAGTGTTTTCGGGGGCAACCTCTGGCTTCAAAGACCGGACGTTCCAGTCCCATGGTAAAGTCCAACCCTCTCTTCCACACCTCTAGTACAGGAGCCCTGGGGTCTTTCCAGGCACGAGCTACATCTCTCTTGGCCACCGTAAGGCCCAGGAGCAGTAGATGGCGTTTATAAATATTCCCTCCCACCTGTTCCATTACTTGAAGGAGGCCCAGTTTCGGGGAGCGGGGGAGGTCCCAGCCCAGCACTTCGGACAGGCAGTCCCACACACCTGTCCAGAACCGTGTCAGCCGCACACACGACCATACTGTATGTAAGAACGTGCCTACCGTGCTACCACATCTCAGGCACTCAGGGGAGGCAATCAGACCAGCTCGCCACAACCGTTCTCTGGTGTAGTATGCACGATGCAAATATTTAAACTGAATGAATCTCAAGCGCACCGCAACAGCCGCCCCTCGTGGAGCCTCTAAGGCCTCCCTCCAGTCATCCTCCTCCAAGGCACCAATATCTTCCTCCCACACCTTACGTAACTTATCCAGTGAAGCTGAGCAGTGCGTGACCAGAGTTTGATATATATTGGAGATTTTCTTGTCCCCCAATTCCCCCATAAACACCTTGGCTTCAACGGGGCTAAATTCGGGTAGCGTGTCTAAACCTATTAACGAGGGGGACAGAGCATGGCGGAACTGTAAATACTTATAAAATTGGGTCTGTGGCATATCGTATTCATCTCGCAGAACCTGGAACGATTTAAGGGTCGTGCCGTGCATAACGTCGCCCAGCGTCGAGATGCCAATGTCGTCCCAGCCCCGGAACCCCCGGAGAGCCGCGAGCTCCGGTAAATGTCCATTGTGCCACAAGGGCGTTTCTTTTGTCAATACATTCCACCAACCCATACGGCGTAGGGTTCCACGCCACACTCGGAAAACCACTTGAGTAACCATTGGGAGTTTTTTCCGTTTGCCTGCCGAGTAAAGGATGGTATGGAGCGTGTCCGGGTCCATCAGGTATCTTTCAAGAGCATAAGCCGGGTCACCCCGGTCCCCATACCACCAGTCGTTTAGTATAAGAAGATGGGATGCCTGGTAATACGATAGGATGTCCGAAGTCGCCAGGCCCCCACAATACGTGGAAAGGAAACAGGTGCGGAGCGCCACTCTGGCCGCCCCGCCAGCCCAGAGAAACTGGCTCAGTGCAGAGTTCACTTGCCTAAACCAGTGTGGCGCAATCGGGTATGGATGGTTTTGCAACTGGTATAAAAGGCGCGGGAGAGCCACCATCTTAAAAATGGCAGAGCGGCCATATATGTTTAGGGGCATCCTGGACCAGATCTTCATATCGGATCATACTCGGTCCCAAACCGGCACCACATTGCGGGTCCAGGCTATCCCCGGAATGTCCGTAAGGAATACACCAAGATATTTGATGCCTCCCGCCGCTTCCTGCAGCGTTGACGCCCAGGGCCCATGTCTTCCGCGCTCTCCCAGCACCCACAGCGTGGATTTCCGTGTATTCAAGTGCAGGCCAGATACCTCCCCAAATACCCGCATTATTTCTAGAACTCTGGGTCCAGATTTATTTATGTCTGTGAGGAAGAAAAGGACATCGTCCGCGTACAGTGCAATACGATCAGACGGTCCCCGCACCCACTCAAGTCCCCGCATCTGCGCGTCCATTCTCACCCATGCCGCCAGCGGCTCCATGGCTAGGGCGAATAAATATGGCGATAGGGGGCAACCCTGTCGGGTGCCCCGGCCTATGGGGAAGGGGTCCGAGATCGTTCCCGCTATCCTCACCGAAGCCGTCAGGTCCGTGTATAGTAAGTGCAGATACGAAAGGAATCGAGGTCCAAAATTTAGGCGGGCCAGAAGCGCACGAAGATAGGCCCAGCTGACTGAATCAAAGGCTCTATCAATGTCAGCCAGGAGAAGCGCTGTCGGGATCTCGGCAGCTCTGGCCGCCTCTATCACCATCTGCGCGCGCCGGATATTGTGCCTTGTTGCCCTATGGGGCATAAAGCCGGCCTGATCCGGGTGAACCAGGTCTGTAATATACGGGAGAAGGCGATTGGCCAGGGCCTTCGCCAGTATTTTCGCTTCAACATTCAGGAGCGAAATCGGTCTGTACGACGCGTGCTGCTCCGGGGGCCTTCCCGGTTTACAGAAGACTACAATCTCGGCGTGCCGCCAGTCAGCCGGCAGGCGGCCACGGTCTCTGGCCTCCTCCAGCGCCTGTCTATATCGCGCCCCCAGTTGAACATGGAATGTCTTCAGAAATTCACACGGGAACCCATTAGGCCCAGGGGCCTTACCAGTGTTCAGTTCCCCGAGTGCCGCAGTCAATTCTTCCAAGGACAGTGGGTGGTCCAGTAGGTCACGGTCCTCATCCGAGAGAGCCCGTGGCGGGAGATCAGCTAGGAATTTATCCACGTCTGCCTCAGGAATGGTCTCTCGCGGGGCGTACTGGGCTTCATAGTATCGGGCGAAGCTGGCCGCCAGTTCCACTGGGGCCGTCATAGGCTCCCCCGCCTCATCGCGAAGTCCCGGTAGGGTCTGCGCATGGAAAGTTCCCTGACAGAGCCTGTACAGCATAGCACTGGATTTGTCCCCCCACTGATAAATTCTACTCTGTGTAGCCAGCCACAGTTGGCGTGCCTCATCCATTAGCTGCATCAGTAACAACCGCTCAACGGTATCCACAGGCCCCTCGGCAGTGCTCTCTCCCTCAAGGTCCCGAACCCGCCGTGCAGTCTCCTCTATCTCTCCCCTGCGGGCCTTACGCGCCGCCGCGCACCAGGCGATGTCTACCCCCCGGAGCACGGGTTTCAGAGCTTCCCAAAGGGTTATAGCGTCCATTTCGGGCTGATCATTGCAGTCCCAGTACCGAGAGATGGCTTCGCGCATGTGTGACCTGTAGTCATCTTGTTGTAGCTGCCATGTAGACAAACGCCACCGAAATGGCTGTCGTGTCTTACCAAGATGCACATCCACTGCAACTGGAGAGTGATCCAACAGGCCACGCGGGAGTATAGACGAAGAGGCTACTCTCCCCATCCAGTTATTAGGAACGAACAAGCAATCAAGTCTGGAGAAGGATTTGTGCACCGCTGAGACGTATGTATATTCTCGGCTATGTGGGTGATGGTATCGCCATGCATCGATCCAACCCATCCCCCGTACCATACCATTCAATTTAGTGGGAACGTGTGTCATAGGCCCCCCATCTGATCTATACCTATCCATGCGTCCATCCATGACATCATTCCAATCTCCGCCCACTATAGACATCACACTAGGTATGGCAGCCCAGACATCAAACAACTTCTCAATGAGTGCTTCTTGCAGTGGGGGTGGGGCATACACACTGCCAAAGACCATCGGCTCATCTCCCACCATTCCTTTAATAAATATAAATCTACCTTGAGCATCCACCCATTGCGTCTCATGTGTGTAGGCCAGTCGGTGATGTATCAGAATCGCCACTCCCCGTGACCCCCTCACAAAGCCTGCGTGGAACACTTGTTGGTAGCCATAGCGTTGTAAGCTAAGTGTTTTATTGCCCAGAAGGTGAGTTTCTTGCAAGAAGAGCACATCCGCTCTTTCTCTCTTCCTCAACCGCAATACCGCACCCCTCTTTATTTTGTCAAGCATTCCACGGACGTTCCAGCTCACCACTCGAAACAACGCCCGTGGGGGACTAGTCTCATGTGTATCACCCGCCATCTATAGGTGAATAGATCGAAGTCCTGAGCTCTCGAGGCCACACAAACTCCAGTGATAGCAACCAGACTTGAACGTGTACTGTGCCGAAAACAACCATCCCCCACCCCGCCCCCCGCCCCCCGATCCCATGTACCCCCACCAACTCTCCAACCCCCTCCATGTCCCCAACTTTGTCTTTCCCCCCTCCCTATACCTCAGTAACATTGAAGTATCTGTCGCGGTATAGACAGTCTTCAGCCCCCAACGGGAGACCCCCAACCTTCTATGCCAATGGATCCCCACCAACTGCCCACCCAACCCCAACTAACCCGTAACCTGACTAACTACTTTGGTTCTCGGGGCGATGTCCGCCCACTTATGGGCATCCCCCGACCAACAGCTCGTCCCACACCGCTGTCATGCAGCAAATCACGTGGTGGCGTCCATTAGAGAGCTTCAAGGCGTTAAGTATCATCATGGCTCCGGAGCCGGGGCCTCCGCTGCGTCGTTGCCTCCCGACACGCCATCTGTGGGAGGTCGGTTCTTCTGAGAGCGTGCCCTCCAGTTACTTCTGCTACGCGATCTCCTGGGAGTCCTCGAGGTTCTCGTCTCAGAGGAGGAATCGGAGTTGCGTCTCGGGGGGGTATGCACCTTAACTCTGACCGTCTCATCTGTCCATTCAAAGACCTCCTCCGGAGTGTTGAAGAACTGTGTCTTGGACTGAAACACTACACGCAGGCGGGCCGGATAGAGCAGGGCGTATAGGATTTTAAGTTCTCGTAGCCAAGCCTTCGCTGCAGTGAAGGATTGTCGCTGTTGCTGTACCAGTTTTGTGTAGTCCGGAAAGATCAGGACTCTGTGATTCTCATACATCAGGGGCTCCTTAGCTCGCGCCTGACGGAGGATAGTGTCACGGTCATGGTAGTTAAGCAGTTTGGCGATGACCGGACGGGGGCGAGCTCCCAGCGGTGGTTTCGGGAGAAGCGCACGGTGCGCCCGTTCAATAATGAAGCATCGTGAAAGGGAGTCTGGGGGGAGCCACCCCTCCAGCCATTGTGTCAGGAATGCCTCCATGTTGCCTTTCTCGCAGTCTTCCGGCAGACCCACGAATCACAGGTTATTTCGTCTGGCCCGTCCTTCCGCGTCCTCAGCCCTGAGCGCTAGGCCCTTCTGTAGCCCCTCCAGAGTGGCCACCTTCTTCTTAAGAATGACCACGTCGTCCTCCACCTCCGTGATTCTGGTTTCAGTTTCCGTGATTCTGGCCACAGCATTTCGTAGGTCCTGGCGGAGCAGCGTAACATCGGCCCCAACAGCCCCAATGTTTGCGGCCAGCATGTCCCTCGATTGCGTGATCGCCGCCATCAGGGCCGCATTATCCGGGCCAGGTCCTGGGCCAGGCTGGCCCCCGGACGCTCCTGCTCCACCGCTCGGTCCCGTAAATTTATCAATGGGGCCCTGCTTCGTAGTACCTCCACTGTTGCCGCCCCGCGTCATGATGAGGAGCGGGCCCGGCGTCCAAGAACCCTCCGGCCACTGGTAGCCTCCCCTCCGGCCAGGGACCCCCGTGAGTTGATCCCCGCCGCGTCCTGACCTCAGAGGGAAATTAGGCACGTGTCCAAGGATGTCTGCGTGGCTGCTTGTGGAATCGTCCTCCTGCAGTGCACCACAGCCCCCTTGTAGCAGCCACAGGAGTATGCCCTCAACTCAGATCACAAGTCCAGGGATAGGAGACCCCCAAGGAGGCCCTGCACCACAGGATCGTCGAGAGCCTTGGCCAATAGGGGGGGAAGTCCGGCCGTTAGAGGGCGACCGGGATCCGGTTGCAGCTCGCCTTCAGCCCCTGGCAGTAGCCCACTCTAGTCCGGGCAGACCCACGGTCCGTCCACCACAGTTGCTGTCGCGTAGTTCACCACCAGGGGGGGAGGGGAGAGAGGGGGGGGAGTCTGCAAGAAAGGGGGTGCCCCCGGGAGAAGGGGTGAAGGCAAGAGCCCCCTAGCACTCCAGGGACCCCTGGCCCCCGCGGTCCGACTCGGCCGCCGAGTGGGTTCGGCCTGTGGCGATGAGTGTCTCCCCCCTCCTCAGTGGGGCTCGTCTCCCCTCGCCAGCTCACCTCACAACCGTCTGTGGTCCAGCTCCAGGCTGCCTCCGCAGTGTCCTCGGAGCCCTCGAGTCCTCCGGTCCCAAGTAGGGGTCAGTAGGTCCGGGGAGCCGGCTCAGGCCTCGCGGCCGACCCCGTCGCCGTCTCACTTCCGGCCGGACCTCTCGAAACTCGAGGTCCCGGCTTCAGCACGTCGCGCAGGCCCCACCTTGTCAGGCTCTCAGCGTCGGATCGCGTGCTCGGTATGTGCCCAAATCGCAACCGGAGCCGCCCCTCCGCCACCGGCAGCTAAGCGTCTGGTCTGGGAGTCCGCAGGTCGGGGATATGCAGGATAAATGGCGCGGATAATGCACAGGCGGGACGGAGCTCACTCAAGCTGCGTCCGCCATGCTTGCCGCCTTGGCCACGCCCCCAATTAAAACTATTTTTACTTTCACTAAGTCCGTCTTGCCTGCCGACCCTTGTCCTCCTAAAGTACGCTCGGTTGTTACAGACACAATTTTTCCCTTCTATTATTCAGCATCTGTAATCTATCTTAGTCGAAAGCCACAGTCCCAGTGCAATGCAATAAAGCAAAGATCATCCATTTGCTTAGAAAGCCATCGTCCAATCCTAACCAACTTGTCAGATTCAGACCCATTTTACTGTCGCCCTTTGCATCTAAAATTGTAGATGGTACTAAATCTGCTTGGCTCGCCATCTCAGATGACGTCAGAACCATCCTTGACATTGGCAGATCCACCATTTTTATGCTTCTGGACCTGTCCGCTGCCTTTGATATGGTCTCGCATTCTCTCTCATCTTTCGCTCTGAAATCGTTTCATTCTTTCCTCTCCGATCACTTTCAAGCTAAAGTCCTACAGCCCATTCAGTCTGCCCCACCATTCTAACATATGGTGCCCCCAAAGCCCTTACCTTAGTCCCACTCAATTTAATATCTATTTTTCTCCTTTTGCCGCCTTGGTTACTCTCATGAATGTGAGACGCGATCATACTACAGTGATACACAGATACTCGTGTCCATTCCTACCAACACTCAGAAAAACTGAGATCAGGGTTCAGGATTTCACTGAAGATGTTTTAAAATGTATGAACACAAACTGTCTCAAGCTCAACAGAGAAAAATCTGAACTGTTTATCTTTGCCAAAGACACACCCTTCTGGTCTGATTCTTGATGGAATTCCTCTTTAGGACAGGGCCCTTTTCCCAAGTCCTGGGTTAAAAGTCTGGGAATCTTTTTTTGTTGTCAAACTTCCTTTTCAATAGCGAGTCAATCATGTCTCCACAATTTGTTTTCATTTTTTACATATGCCACATAATTCTCTTCTCCTTTCCACTGGTAGAACAGCTGTAAAGGCTCTAGTGACTTCTAGATTATAGTATGGGGACTTGGCTGCTGTATGGTGCCCCTAAATATCTCTCTCATAGTCTGCAAGTCATGCCAAATTCGACAGACCATCTGTTAGTGCCCACGCCTGGTCTCTGCAGCTATCTCCCCTACTTTGGCCAACCTTCATTCACTCCCCATCCAGAAATGAATCCTCTTTAAGGCACTTTGCCTTCCAGTTAGAGCCATAACCAACACAGGTCCGACCTACCTCCGGAACAAACTTAAAAGTCTACAAGCATTCGCACACAATCAGACCCTCTTCTTTGCATCTCATAGCCTTGCCTCGTGTTAACCTCTCTAGATAGGGAAGTTGTTCTTTCTAATTCCTCACAGTAAACCTTTGGAATTCTCTTCCTGTGGATACCTCCAGCAGCTCTATCTTAACTTTATTTTGAAAAAAATGCTATAGACGTTGTTATCCATGCAGTCCAGTAGATCTGGTTTTTTTCCCTCACCAGAAAGTCTTTAGGTATCAGGACGCTTTCTGAACTGAAAGTTAATCAACAACCCCGTGAACGGCCAGTGCTCCAGTACTTACCGCACTCACGCATTTCACCTTTAGTTTAGCAATGGTAACTACGAGGTAACCTCCTGTTCATCTCCACAAGTATAGAAAAGGCAAGCTAGAAAAGTGAGATTGTCTGTCAAACCTTATCCAAATTTGATACAAATAGTAACCCATGTGATGGTCTGATGTACCAACTTGCTGTGTCAAACAGCTAGAAGTAGGCATCCCGAGAGGAGGGTGCATTAGGGCCAGCTCAAAGATGGCTTCTTTGTAGGGCTGAATTAAGTATATTGCTGCATGATTGAAATAATTCACTGCATGCGTTCCCAAGCACCGGTCACAGGAGGTATGGGAAAAATTGCTTCAGGTTTAATTCTTCTGTGGATACTAAGTTCTCGCACTCTTTCTGCACATTTCTTCATCCATCTCACTGCAAAGCGCTGTATCCCATAATAGGATAACCGAACCTCGGTGCAGTGGCGGCTGGTAAGTTTTGGAGGGAGGGGGGGGCGGACGGTACACGCACACATACACATAACACTCACAACCATGCATTCACACACGAGCACAAACACATAAACACATCCATTCACAACACTCTTTACCAAAGATTCATACATTCAAGCATGCACGCACGCACCAAACATTAATGTAAAAGAAAAAAACACTTACCTGCAGCCAGCTCTGCCGCTGAGGTTCCAGGAGGCTTGGGACTGCTGCCTTGCATCATTGGCTTACCTAAGGTCAACAAATGAGGGAAGGCAGCAGTCCCACAGTCCCACCGTCATCACAGAGGGGGATTGGTTCAGTGAGACTGCTGACCCCACCTCACCCCATTCTGTGATGAAGTGTCACTGACTGACACTCCACCCTGGGCGCTTCAGGCTAAAACTGAAGCGCCCAATTGCGAGACAATCAGTGACGTTACCCCTAGTCACTGAGGGGAGGGCCTCAGGGATCTTTGCTGGGCTGAGGATGTCAAGCCCACTGAAGCTGTGACATCCTCAGCACAGCAAAGTTCAGCTCAGGCAGCCAGGAGCCTGCGCATTTAGCGTATGTCTGGCTCCTGGCTGCCTGACCTGAAATGAACAGTGTCCGTCAGGCTGACCTTTGTTCAGCCTGACAGACACTGTGCATGAGGGGCAAAAGGTGGAGGGGCGTGGCCCCAATTGACCGGCTACAACTGCCTCAGTGGTCATCAGGCGCGCAACACCCATTGGACTATTGGACTCACGGGTTTAAGCCCGTCGTGTGTGTCAGCCCGGGCAGAGGCAGCTTCGCGGGCTGGCGAGCATCTCATTGCAGCCGCACCCGAGTACTTAACAGGTCTTTAAGAGACCATTAGTTGTAAATGAGGCTTTTGTTGTGTGTTCACCCCTTCTTACAGCCACTTTGTCCGTGGTTGGAAGAATTAGCCCCCCCCCCGAAATATTTTCCAACCGCCAGACCCCCCCCCCCACCCCGCCTTGAAATTTGGCTCTAGTTGCTCGCCTGGTGGTCATCATGCACAACATGGAAACACTTCCCACATAGATTCAAATTGAAGACAGCACACTTCCAGTCACACACCCTACATGTACTGTGGTACCCATGTAGGAAAGCACTTCAGAGCTCCACCCCACGCAGGCGTAGTAAGCTCTATAAATATTGCAATACAATGCACTCGACTTTGCTACTAAACCCACAATATTCCTTAACCATTTGCTTTTATAAGTATAGCCTGGCATTTTGCGGGAACACAGTAAATGTTTTAGTCCTCTTTCAGGAGAGTATTCGGCAGGCCATCACCGTTAACATGCTCAGTATAGTTACCAACCGTAGTCCTCTCTTTGTTTTCACTGACGGATATTACTGTGTCCAGCGCCAATAACAATATGAGCTCCTCAGCCTGTTATGTTTGCCCTGTGTCCACTTAGGGACACCGTAGCGTGTTATCTCGCTGTTGTCCCTGCGAGGACACTGTAGTGCTTTTCATCACCAGCTGTCACTATGCTTTGACAGTTATAGCTGGTGACGTGAGGCAGCAGGTCCAGTTTACGCTCCGCTCTTGGAGCCTGTGTTGGTCATTACAATAAAGAACTTACGCTTACTAAATTAGCGCCTGCGTGGTTTAATAATGGCGACGAGGGCCAACACCGGAACCCACCATGAAATATAATTTAAATAAGAAAACGGTGAAGATAAGCATGAAGGAAGAATATTAAGGAGAGGAAAACAGAGGACTAAACTAAAGAGAAGTAAAAACAAGAATCTTAAAATACGGCGAAGCAAACAAACAAGTAAGGAACCTGTTGTGGGAATGCCTATGAAACGCTGTTGAGAAGAATGAAAGAGACTGGAAATTTATGAACAAAATTTAATGAAATAAAACTACGCACAAAATAACTGTGTACGAGTGATGTGGGGAAACTCATGTGAAAAGTTTCAACAGTTGTGAGCCATATGGGAAGAATAACACGACGATTGGAAATCACCTCACAAACTTGTGACAGTTCAACGGCATCCTCAACTGCCAGCTGATCACAACGTCTTCGACGAAAGGAATGTACGTCGTGACGAGCAACGCCAGGAAGTCAGCCATATTACAAAGAGAAAAGTTAGCGGTCTAGCTTATTATATGACGCTACGCGCAAAACTTGCCACCATTTTAAGAGACAGGATAAAGTAAACAAAGGTCAATTACCGTCATCGGGGCAACGCGCGAACAAGAAAATGAAGCAGAAGGAATGAAACTACACTCAAAAAAATCGCGCAAGTAGGTTAATAAAAAAAACGGAAACGGTGTGTATAGGTACATGCACAAAAGAAAATTTGAAAGAGAATATATAAACATGACAGACAAAACGGCAGATCAACAGACACTTAATTTAACAGTTAATTATCCCCAAACGTCACCCTAGTAAAAGGAAAGTAACGCTTAACAAAAAAATAAAGGGATTTGGACACTAAGAAGAAAGTGGAGTATTAATATATGTTAAAAAAAGAACAAACTAAAATAATAAGAGAGAACGGGTGAGTTTAAGCATTAATAAAGAAAAACCAAGAGGGGAGAAACCTAATTTAAGACGCTAAAATTACCAGTTTAATAACCAGTTTAATAAAAACAGGGAAAAGGAAAGCAAAATGGCATCAGGTTACTTGTGGAACTTGTCCCCTCCACAGACATTCCTACCTGGCAAAGATGAACCTGTGTTAAAATGGGAAGAGTGGAGGGAGTATTTTGAAAACTATATTTCACAGTTTGAGGACGACGACGAATTTAATTCAAAGAAAAAATACAAACTTCTGTTGCATTGCCTTGGTGCTGTGGAATAAAAGTATACAACAACATCAATAAAAAAACAAGAGGAGAAGGTGAGAATGACTTATACAAAAATGCTATAGATGATCTCAATACGTAGTACAAGCCAAATGTATGTGTGGGAGTGGACAGATATAAGTTCTTCCACAGAAAACAGGGAAAAGAGGAATCGGTAGATGACTATGTGTCAGCACTCTTAAAAACTTAGCATTGAACTGTAGATTTGGCGACTTACTTGACGAGCTCATCAGGGACCAAATTGTAATGCAAGGTTCTAATGCAAATATACAAGACAATTTATGGGCTAAAGGAAAGTACCCGCTTCAAAATATAATAGACATTGCTAGAAAAGCAGAATTGACTGGCCGTTGCGCAAAAGCAGTAATCGCAGAATGCAGCGTAAAGAAAGAGACGGTAAACAGAGTAATGCAAGATAAACGCACATCAAAACAAGCTTGGGGCAACAGATCGTTCAAACCAGTTTACAACAAACAAAGGGACAGTGATAAGAGACGTTGCTATAGATGTGGCGACATATCACACTGGGCAGATGACAAGAAATGCCCCGCCAGAGGAGTAAAATGTACGTACTGCGGAGTAGTAGTACATTTCCAAAAAGCATGCAGGAGAAGGAACACGCGTTCCGTCAAATATGTCAGCGATGAAGGTGACTACCAACAAACACTTCAGATGAGGAGGATGATAGCTTGTGTGTCCTCAGTATAGAAGAAGAACAGGTGAACGAGGTCCGCTCTAATAAATCGAAGAGGAAAAAGAAGCCAGTTTGTGAAATGACGATAGGTGGTGTAGGCATCAGCATTGTGGCTGATTCGGCCTCACCCTACACAATCATAAATAAAAAAGTATGGGAAGAAAAATTCTCGCCACAAATTGGAGACCACCTAGATAAAGGGGACATAGCTATAAAATCATTTAATGGCGAATCCATAAAAGGTTGTGGAGTAAGAAGGCTTAAATTCAACTTCAAAGGTAGAGAATCAGATGGAAAACTGTACGTAGCAGCTGTAGGACCATCCGTGCTGGGATGGATGGATCAGGGCGACTTGGGCATCATCCTTGACCTGAACCAGAAAGACCCTGTCCTAGTAGTACAAGGAATAGATGACTACAGTAAGAGTGTGTTGGATAAGTACCCCAAGGTTTTCAATGGAAAAATTGGAGCTCTAAAAGGATACCAGCACAGAATCGGGGTTAAACCACAAGCTATACCCGTCGTGCACAAACCAAGGAACCTCCCGTTTGCAGTCAAGGATGAGGTCAAGTCTCAATTGGAAAAACTACTTAAGGAAGGAATCATAGAACAGGTGGAAGCCAGTGAGTGGGTTGCACCTTTGGTCGTAGCCAAACGTCCAAATGGAAAGATCAGGCTATGCGTGGATCTTCACGACCTGAATAAAAACATAATTGTAGAACAATTTCCACTTCCCAAGATAGGTGAAATGTTGGCTACTACAAAAGGGGTAAAATGGTTTACAACCATAGACTTGAAATCAGCGTACCACCAGGTGCCACTACATCGCAGCAGCAAAAACCTCACTGCCTTCATCACACCCTTTGGGTGTTTCCAATTTACAAGGGTACCTTTTAGATTAGCTTCCGCAGCAGCGATGTTTCAAAGACTCATGAGTGAAATTTTCAAGGGAATTTCCAACATCTTGATATTACAAGACGACATCCTTGTGATGGGAAAAACCAAAGATGAACACAATGGGAAAGTGAAACAGGTATTGGAAGTCTTGGAGGCAAAGGGACTTAATGCAGAGTACAACAAATGCAAATTCGCTCAAGATTCTGTGAGTTACCTAGGACACGAAATCAATGGCCATGGGATTAGCCCAAAGAAGGACCTCCTTGATGCCATCAATAACTCACCAGTACCCAAAAATAAAGAGGAGATGAGATCATTCCTGGGACTGGTGGAATTTTATGCAAAATGTATAAGGAATTTTTCTAGCAAAACTTATGATCTTCGGCAATTAATAAAAATGAGAAGCAAATTTGAGTGGGACGAAACCTGCCAACAAGCATTTGAGAAGCTAAAAAAAGAATTGTGCAGCGCAACGCCTTTGCAAGGATTTGACCCTTCACTTAACAATACCATCACCACGGATGCAAGTGCAAAAGGACTCGGAGCGGTGCTGACACAGAAAGACAACAAAGGGAAAGAATGTACGATCGCATTTGCATCGCGATCCTTGATACCATCAGAGGAAAAATGCTCTGTCATCGAACAGGAGGCACTAGCGTGCGTATGGGCACTAGATCACTTTAGGAACTTTGTATGGGGTAACAAAGTCACTCTTTGCACCGACCATAAACCCCTCACCAAAGTGTTCACTACAAAAGGCCTGTACAATGCATCGCCTAGATTAGCGCGGTTGTCCATGCGCCATTTCGATTACAACTATGAAGTCCACTATGTTCCAGGTGTGAGAAACATTGTAGCCGATTATCTGAGCAGAATGCCAGTAGAAAAAGCAGAAACAGAAGCAACAAGTGAGAGCGAAGAATGTTGCATAGCCATCTTAGAAGAATGTCTCCAGGGAATTTCAAAAGAGGAGTGGCTAATTGAACAAGAAAAGGACAATGACATGCAAAATGTGATCAAAATGCAGAAAGAAGGATGGACCAGCAAGAAGAACATGAGCAAAACTTTGAGACATTTTTACGAAGTAAGAAATTAACTTTCGCATGAAAATGGGTTACTAATGAGAGGTGGAAGAGTAATTCCCCCAATCAACATGAGAAAAAGAATTTTGCAGCTATGCCATGAAGGACATTTAGGCATAGTGAAGAGTAAAAAAAGGGTGAAGGAGAACTACTGGTGGCCAGGAGTAAGTATTGACGTAGAAAGGATGGTAAAAGATTGTGGTATGTGCCAACAATCCGACAAGAGCCAGGTGACCCTCAGACCACCCCTACATCCCATTAAATGCCCTGCAATGCCTTGGGAAAGAGTGGGGGTAGACATAATGGGACCCATACAAGACCTGGGAGAACAATGGTACATAATTGTAATCATTGATCATTTTACAAAATGGCCTGAACTCAAATTTACTACCAGGGCGGATTCCAAAACTGTGGTGGAATTCTTGGATGGTGTATTCATACGTGAAGGCTTGCCGAAAGAAATTATTAGTGACAACGGCCCACAGTTTATATCAGATGCCTTCCAAGCATATGTTTTGAGAAATCAGATAAAACACAAAACTACATCTGTGTACGACCCGTCGAGCAATGGCGCAGTGGAACGGTTCAATAGGGTCCTCAAGGGTATTATACAGCTAGCGAACAAAAACAAACTAAGTTGGAAAAGAGAAATCCTTAAGACCTTGTGGGCGTACAGAATCGCACCATGTGACTCCACTGGTCATCGTCCATTTGCGCTTATGCGAGGAAGGACGCCCCTTACCAAAGATAATGTAGGGTGGACATCAGCAGCAAAGGAAGTGCACTGGACAGCACAACAAGTTAGGAAAAGAACAGAACAAGTTCAACACAGCGTCAAGACCCGGTATGATGTGAAACACAACTGTAAACCAGTGCAGATATCGGCTGGGGACATGGTAAAGGTGAAGAGGAGCGGCCACATAGGAAAGGGGCAGGACAAATACTCAGCGCCCCTTACCGTCAATGAGGTGTACTGTAATTCAGCCTTGTTGAGCGATGGAAGGGTGTGGTATTTCTCTGCCCTATCTGTGTACAGACCTCCACAAACTCACGAAGACATCACGCCAGAGATGGAGGAACTGAGCAGTGAACAGACGCACACATCCAAACATAACATGGCCATATCAGACTCATCAGACTGCAAGTCTGACCTCGGACTTCACAACTCTGGAGTCGGGACACAGAGCGCTATGGAGTCTGCCTCAACCAACAATGCACCTGCCATTTCCACTAATGCTGGAACTTGCAGAGCAGCGAGGTTATTGCCCGCAACCCCTGTATGCAATCAGCTACCACAGAGTACCACTAGCAGGTGTGGTAGAAGGGTGCTACCCCCGGCGAAGCTCAGCGACTACGTGTGTGACTAAGCCTATGCTTTTATCCAAACAGTATTGTTGTCGTTTTTGTTTACATTCCTCCCTCACCACTCTCAACGGGGGAGGATGTGTTATGTTTGCCCTGTGTCCACTTAGGGACACCGTAGCGTGTTATCTCCCTGTTGTCCCTGCGAGGACACCGTAGTGCTTTTCATCACCAGCTGTCACTATGCTTTGACAGTTACAGCTGGTGACGTGAGGCAGCAGGTCCACTTTACGCTCCGCTCTTGGAGCCTGTGTTGGTCATTACAATAAAGAACCTACGCTTACTAAATTAGCGACTGTGTGGTTCTTAATACAGCCGTGCCACGGGTCACACATCCCTGGTTAAACAAACTCCTGTTTAGTTTTACCTCCACATTACCACACGTGAACCTTACGTCACGCATATAGAGTCCTCTGAGCTCGTGCTTGATCACCGGTGATATGCCAGCACATGATACTTGCCTGGAGACCGTCTTTCTGTTGTTAACAGTCGCTGGATTGGGCTCCCGGGTCTGAAAAGGCACGTGGAGATGTGTTTTCAACGGCTACGAGCAGCGTGCTCTGTCATATGCCTGTGAATGGCTCCTCCATTGATTTTGCTGCTGCCGAATCAAGATGGCGCTGTGTTATGGTCTGATTGGCGCCATGCTGCTGTACGCATCCACTGAGGTTCCTCTCGTGGAGGAGTTTTCTCTGGCACTGGTAATTGAAAACTTTATTCTGACAGCGCTCCGTGAAGCAAGCATAGATGGCAAGGGTAAGTCTGACGGTCACTAGCAGCACAACTCACGCACTAAATGAAATAAGTGTCCAGGCCCCTTTACCCAGATATGGGAAGGTTTTTGATTGGTGGTAATGATAGGAAGGATCATCTAGTGTTTGGTGCAAACATAAGCATTGGCACAATAATTAGAATTAGCATGTCATCAGAGGTAGCCATACACTTGTGCAATACGCTTTGACAGCATAATTCCCATGTCATTATTATTGTCCATTTAAAAAACGTAGATTACGGAGTCTTTCAGGGATCATTCTACCAAAAGTTGGAAACACCATACTTATGCTATACTCAGTTTCAGAACTGAGTTTTAGTAGTTCTCGTCAGACAATGCCGTGCTGCTGCTGTCGTCACTTTTGAGGGATTGCTGTACGCTTCATAATTCGAACGCCTCATGAGTGATGGATATTTTTTTTTATAAGGGCATGAGCCTAAACCGTGTCTTCTCTTGTTGAAAAACATTGGACGACAGCCATTGGCAGAGAAAGGGCCCATGTACCTTCATACAGATAACTTAAACAGAATCCTCTGTCTTATGATTTGGAAATACAAAGCAGCCATTATTGGTTGGTGCGAGCTCTGCATACTCATAGGTTCTAATGCCACCGCACCAGGCGCAACACATCCCTCCATTTACATTCTTCGTGTAATGCTAATGTGCTGCCGAAGTCATCCCAAGACACAGGATGCAGTGGCAGGCTGAAGTCCTTAGGGAGTAAGGCAGTCTCTCAGCATGTTTCCGGCAAACAAACTAATACAGAATAGTTCCTCGCCAAGTTGCTGCACTAGAGAGCTCTTCTAGACAATCCTGGAGCCAGGGTCGGATTGGGATCACAATTCGGCCCGGGCACTGATGAAAAAGTGGCCCACGTTCAAGAGGCGTGGCCCATATTTAAGGGGCGTGGCCCACATTCAAGGGCCGTGCCCTTTCATGAAACACCATTTGCACAGACACGGAATGAAAGTGGGAGGATACTGTTCTTGCACAGGACACAGGGCCCAGGGGACAACGGCCTACATGCAGAGCAACTAAAAAAAAATAGCAAGGCCCCTTTCTGTCACAAAATTATTCCAGCCCTCCAGCACAGGAGCACCTCAAAAGCAGCAAAACCCCTGCTATTACTAACCTACTTAGCCCTCCCCAGACCTTCAGCTCAGGAGCACATGAACAGAGGTAAAGCCCCTGCAATTAGTAAATTTATCAGCCCTCCAGGCCTCGGGAAAATGTCCTGGCAGGGGAGCACAAAACACAGCTGCTGGGTCATCCAAGGTAGCCAGGTAGCCAGGGGGAAGGCTGAGCTGAAGATGGTGCATGTTCCAAACATCACCTGGCCCCCACATTAAGACCCATTCTTCCTCGCCCACTATGCCCTGAATGTGAAGGGCTGTGGGCGAGGTGTTAAGACTAACACCGTTTCTGGGCTGCATGGGCGCCAGGGGGCCGAGGTGCAAATGGCTCAAAGGCCTGAGAAGCACCTGGCCACCAGGGAGGGCAATTCTTGCAAACAATCACCCCTCCCCAGCCCAGCCTCAGCGTAATTGCTTGGCAGGGCAGGGGGTGAAGGAGAGGCCACAGCTGACAATCGCTGTCTGGCCGCACAGCGAGGCTGCTTTCATTTTCTCTGTCTCTGTCTCCGTGCACTCTGTGGGCCGGGTTTTTTTTTCTCCCCTTTCCTAGTCCACTCTCTGTGGACTGGGAAAGGGGAGAAAAAAACGGCCCACAGAGGGCACTGAGACACTGGCCCTTCGGCCGATGCCCGAATGCCCGCCTTGCCAATCCGCCCCTGCCTGGAGCAGAGCTACTCTGTCCAGGCAAGTGATACTCAGAATACAGCCTGAGGGCCGCATGCGGTCCTCCTGACCTTTATATGTGGCCCCTGGTTGAACAGCAGCACTAGATTGCTGTTACTTTACAAAGCACTAATACTAAAATATATCAAATAAATGGCATGCATTGATTTACAGTCAAACTGAAGTAAAACTAAAGAAGCACAGAAGCTGTCCTGCACCACTTAACTTTAAGAACACTTTAATTTTTAAAGACATCTTGCAACAAACGTATAAAACTATGATAAAGTCCCTTCAAAATTCAAAAAAGTATATTTCATTAACCTGCAGACACTTTTAACCTTAGTACATCAGATTATAAAAGTGCAATGTGATTTTATTTTAAGGTGACAGTTTTCAAACTTAGAGAAATGCATGCCTCCACCCCCTACCCTGACAACAATGCCAAAAGGCAAAGTGAAGTAAAACAAATGCCCAGGATCACACAGTTTGGTCAAGTGTGGAAGCTGGGCTTGATCCCAGGTGCAGTTCAGCCACTAGAAAATACATGCGTCGCTTCCCCTAAGCCCACCTTACACCTCCCATACCCCAACCACCACCATGTTGGCATCAATGCAGCTCTCGGTCATACTGATGCAGCGCTACTCCGGAAATAATTTCTAAAACCTTGTCACCTTTCCCTGAAGTACAACATCATACATCTACTCGTCAGTGGGGCCCATAACACCGCAAGTCACTCACAAAACACTTCCATCCTACTTCATGGATCGGTGAGATTCAAAAGAGAGCTGCTGTATCATAGTGGAGTGTCTAAACTAAAACTGAATATTTATACTATTCACACCTGCAGTTTAAATGAGTTTACCATGGTTTTATTAGCAAAACATTTATTTAGACACGCCACCATTGTGGTCGACAAATCTGCTAGTAAAAAATTAGGCGTAGGAAAATACAATCAATCAATCAATCAATCAAAGCATTTATATAGCGCACTACTCACCCGGAGGGTCTCAAGGCGCTAGGGGAGGGGGGGTCCGCTACTGCTCGAACAGCCAGGTCATGAGCTGCTTCCTGAAGGCAAGGTGGTCCTGGGTCAGGCGGAGGTGGGTCGGGAGGGAGTTCCAAGTCTTGGCGGCCAGGTAGGAGAAGGACCTTCCTCCTGTGGTGGTTCTTCGGATGCGGGGGACGGCGGCGAGGGCGTGGCTGGTCGATCGAAGCTGGCGAGTGGGATCGTAGAAGTTGAGGCGGCTGTTGAGGTATCCTGGGCCTTGGTTGTGTAGGGCTTTGTGTGCGTGGGTTAATTCTCCATTTATCTAATTTTTTATTAAAAGCTAAATTTAGCATGTCTAAAAGTTTATCCACTTTATTTATTTATTCAAAACTACATTAAAGGAATGAAATTTTTATTTCAAACAGTTATTTTCATTTATTTCAGAAATAGACATTTTATTTTAATTTCAGAAATGCAAGTATTAGCAAAAGACAGATAGTTCCCAAAATTAATTTTCTCCTAACTTCCCTGACTAATAACCTCATCTAAAGTTCAGACCTCATTCAAAGAGAAATAAAAAACTATTCAAAGTCTTACATCGCAGGAAAAATCAGCATTCCGACAGCATCTCTGGAGGAAATTTGAAGAGAGTTTTTTCTAAAGTAAAATCAGCACTTTTCATACCTTTTTCACTAACTTAATCTATCTAGAAAAGTAACTAACAGCGTAAACTCGAATCCTGATTGGACAATTTGGGGTAGATGAGCATCACCTCATCTTTTTAATATTCGCCTTCCGTTGTGTCAGCTACATTTTAAAGAGTTCTTTGTTTAAGAAAATGTCCGGCCTAGTCAGGTTCTCAAATTGATAGATTCAAACATATTCCCACGTTATACAATAGTGACATCCACAATTGTTAGCAGTCATCTGTATTCTCGGGGCATGGTGGCCTTGAACCTCGCTGTTCAGGCACAGTCAGCTCGCATTCATTCTCTGCTTTATTTGCACATGCGTATTTCTCTCATGGCCACAGTAATCGAGTGACTCCATTTTTCTGGTAGGCCTCACGAGTCAAAATGGGAACTATCATAGAAACAAACACAAATAAATGTTAAATATGATACTATAGCCCTTCTGTTTACCTCACCCCCCCATACTAAGGTTTCCCGGTAAATTATTACCTAGCAAATAAGCAACATTTACGCAATTTATACTCACTTATCCTTCGGTTTCTGCCACAAATACATGTTCATCAAGCACATTTATGCCACTTTCAATTATATAATAGCTGCTCATTAGTTCAGGACATGACAGAATCACATAATTAGTTAATTATGATTGCAACATAAGCAAAATTAGTTTCCCACGTGTACTTGTGTAGGTGCATTTCTTATTCTAGGTTGGTTAATTTCACACATCACTCAATTAGTTCGTTATGGTTATGGAAGTACGATTTCACAAGGGGTATACAAAATGTTGTTTCTCCACCTTGCTCCATCAATACCACAGAGGATTTGTTTGGCCCCAGGGAAAATGTTAGCGAAAACGCATAGTCCAGGTCTTGGTTTAAGCCTGGTTTTCCACAAGCCCTCCTTACTCCTAATGATAATGAGGGAGAAAACGTAAAGCCTAAATGCACCTTGTGACAAGTTTTCCCTGCAACTCTACCAATGGCTTTCCTACTGCAGTTAGTTGTTTGATGGATGCACCATTTTAGGTTGATTCTACTAGATAGTGCATGCACTATCTGTTGTGAGGCCTATTGAGGCTTTCCAACAACAAAGATGGGCTTAGAGTGGGCCGATTGCTTAACATTGGATGGTTCTCGTTGTCACTCTCATTTGCCTGCTTATTGTGTTGTCCCTCCCAGGGAGCGTTGCTTCTTTAGAATCTCTTTGATTGGCCAGTACCTCTGCTTCCAGTGCTTGCTTTTCAAGCATTACTTTTTTCTTTTATGTTGAGTACTCCCATCAGAGTGTGACGTTGAGCTGTTTCCCTTGTGGACTTTTGTGCACCCGCATTGGTCTTTGTCGCCAATCTCCCTTCCTGTTTCTCTCACTGTGTGCTCCCTATTTGGCCCCTCTCACATGCGCCTTCCGTGTTGTATACCCATACTCCTGTGTTGCCTCTCTGTTCCTCCTGCCCTCTCCCGTGTTGCTTTCGATTCCATCCGTTCCCGCCCTCCCTATGTTGCTTGTCCATTTGTCGCCCCAACCCTCCCCTGTGTTGCCTTTAACTCATCTGTTGCTTCAGTTCCCCACTTCCCTTTATCTGTTTTTTGGTACTGGTCATGTTCTACTCTCCCCCTCCTAGCCAAGGATTTGCCCCAATGGGAATGAGAGGAGGAAAGAGAGTCTGCAGTAATGTGTTATAACAATACCAGGTCCACTGGAATTATGCGATTGTGCGGCTGCTGTGTTTTTCACATAGTTATGTATCTGCTGCATTTGCCACATAATCCATCTTCAGCTGCACAATCTGCAGATTTTAACCCCAAAAAATGGTTTCTAGCTCAAACGGTTCAAAAGTTACTAACATCGCAGCAACATGCATCCTCGCGCTTTGAAAGGCCATTTCCAAAGTGTGACTGGTCATATTTCTGTTGCTTATTACTATGCGTGTTAAACTCAGTGCTTAATTTGTAAAAAAAGAAGTGCAGGTGCTGAAAATGTTGCCAAGGAGGCCCACCCGCTCATGTCTTCCTCCAGTGAGCCCCACTTTCAACACTCTCACTGCCTCAGTCTCTATCTTCTAACCTTGATCTGTTGTTTGTCCCCTAAGTCTTTACTCTAAGAGTCTATCCTCTCACCTCTCTAATTGTTTTCTATTACCTTTGTCACACCCTGTATTTCTAATATGCCCTCTATTCATTTTAGCCCTGCCCTTTTTTCTCTTCACTTTTATCCATGCTCTGCTCTCTCTCCCCTCGATCTTGGCTCTTTACTATCACTCTCTAGCAGTGATTAGCTGGGTCTCCATTTTATCATTTGTCTGTTTTTAGGTTTCGTAACCTGGCGAGGGGCGAAGCCCCTCCCAGATCGAAATCTGTTGTTTTTAATAGTGAGGTTAGGACAGCCTCTGTTTCCAATTGGCTAGCTCCATAAATGGAGGCTAGCCATTGGGAGGCAGAGGCTGTCAATCGCGCTTTCTCTTGAAAACGCGATTCGGGGGCGTTTCTGGTGCTTTTTTTAAGCCCCGCCCCTTTGTCCCGGGCCGCGCTGCGATTGGCTGCCGGCCCGGGACACCCCCGTGACGTCATTCCCGGGCCGCGCTGTGATTGGCTGCCGGCCCGGGACACCCCCGTGACGTCAGCCAATCACAGCGCGGCCCGGGACCTGACTTGTTTGTTTGTTCTCTCCTTTATGAGGTAAGTTGTGCCCCTCCCGCCCGCTGTCCGTGTCTTTGCCCCCTCCCGCCCGCTGTCCGTGTGTTTTTCACCCCCCTCCCGCCCGCTGTCCGTGTCTTTGCCCCCTCCCGCCCGCTGTCCGTGTCTTTTTCACCTCCCGCCCGCTGTCCGTGTCTTTGCCCCCTCCCGCCCGCTGTCCGTGTGTTTTTCACCCCCCTCCCGCCCGCTGTCAGTGTCTTTGCCCCCTCCCGCCCGCTGTCCGTGTCTTTGCCCCCTCCCGCCCGCTGTCCGTGTGTTTTTCACCCCCCTCCCGCCCGCTGTCAGTGTCTTTGCCCCCTCTCGCCCGCTGTCCGTGTCTTTTTCACCTCTCGCCCGCTGTCCGTGTCTTTTTCACCTCTCGCCCGCTGTCCGTGTCTTTGCCCCCTCCCGCCCGCTGTCCGTGTCTTTGCCCCCTCCCGCCCGCTGTCCGTGTGTTTTTCACCCCCCTCCCGCCCGCTGTCCGTGTCTTTGCCCCCTCCCGCCCGCTGTCCGTGTCTTTTTCACCTCTCGCCCGCTGTCCGTGTCTTTTTCACCTCTCGCCCGCTGTCCGTGTCTTTGCCCCCTCCCGCCCGCTGTCCGTGTCTTTGCCCCCTCCCGCCCGCTGTCCGTGTCTTTTTCACCTCTCGCCCGCTGTCCGTGTCTTTGCCCCCTCCCGCCCGCTGTCCGTGTCTTTGCCCCCTCCCGCCCGCTGTCAGTGTCTTTGCCCCCTCCCGCCCGCTGTCAGTGTCTTTGCCCCCTCCCGCCCGCTGTCCGTGTCTTTGCCCCCTCCCGCCCGCTGTCCGTGTGTTTTTCACCCCCCTCCCGCCCGCTGTCAGTGTCTTTGCCCCCTCCCGCCCGCTGTCCGTGTCTTTGCCCCCTCCCGCCCGCTGTCCGTGTGTTTTTCACCCCCCTCCCGCCCGCTGTCCGTGTGTTTTTCACCCCCCTGCTAAGCCCTGTTCATACACCTTTTTATCCCATTGTCTTTTGGTTTACCCTTAATTTATGAATTCTTTATTCTATTACCTTATTTGCTATTATCCTCCCTTCTTATTTTTATTTTCCTTATCTTTACATGCAATGTCACTGTTACCCACCTATCCATCTCACCACTCTAGCCACTTAGTCCGTCGTATATTTTTACCTCCGCCGCAACTTTTTCTCGTTAGTCCATCTTTCTTTTTTATTGCGCACACCCTAACCTATCACATGCGAGTTTATTAAATATATTACCGGCGATCGGCTCGTCACCTAACCTTCCAGGGGAATCACTCTTCACCTTCACGTACCCCGAATTCTAGCGAACAACGTTTTCTACTTCATGTAAGTGAAACCTCGAGTTAACATTCACGGCTACGCTAAGGAGCTCCGCTCCATTAGTGCACTTTGTTAAAGTCGATCTCCATCCCGTTTTTTTAGAATCACGTTAAAGCTGGCCCGTTTCGAGCCTACACCGTGAGTGTTCATCTAGCAGCTTCTTTATTAAACACCGCTACTATTAACCCACACGTTTGGTTTTTTTGCATGGTAGCTTTGTATTTTCACATGGTAGCTTTATTTTCTGACGCTTTACTTACGTTTCGATTTATGTCTTTGAGCACTTCACTCACCGCCAACTAAAACGGATATCACCCTGTACCCGGTGTTCACTATCCTGTGTTTTTCACCATCACTTCTTAGCACATATCACTCGTTTGCATCGTCCTCACATTTGTTTTGATTTTAGGCACCTCACTGTCAGTAAACCTTGAATGCACATACCCTCCATTTACGTCATAGTAATGGATATCCCATTCTTCTTCATCCCTTGTAGATACCCCTTGATAAAGGGCTCCGCCTGAAATGCATAGGGAGTGGAATTAATTAACCCACATGCAAGACGCTTGTGAACATTAAATGAACCTGATATGATGTGAATATCAAAAAAACTTTTTCTTCATGAAATAAAATGCAAAGAAACTATCATAAACTTGATTGGAGTCTAACTGTTTAGAACCCCACGGTGTGCCTCCATCCAGGGATGCACTCACATTAATGCGTGCACACAACTCCTTTGTACCTCTCAGCGTCATTGGACGGTGACGCCACCTGGGAGAGCACCCCACCCACCTACCAAACTTAAGCCTAAACTACTGATTATCCTAGTAGTGCACCTCCCAACCTTTGATTGATTTGCCCCCCTCCCGCCCGCTGTCCGTGTCTTTCTTTTCGCCCCCTCCAGCCCGCTGTCCGTGTCTTTGTTTTCGCCTGTACCTCTGGTGATGCAAAGGAGGAGTGTACTAACATGGGTAGCACTACACAAGAACATGGGAAATGACAAACTAATGGTAACTTCCAATCTAAGAAATGTGTTTGTAATTGGTGATTCTTGTTAATTAAGACCATCTTTAGTTTGTAGGTTTCGTTTGGGTGGAAGTCTTAAAGCAGCACATGCGGTTTATGTGCGGCGAACTGGTTGCACCTATTCAATGGACAGTTTTTCACCCCTGGACAGTTGTTGCTGGACACTTGCAAAACAGTGGTCTCCAGTCTGATTCACGTTTATGGAGAGAGTTGCTCGGAGCTGTCTAAAACTGCCTTACCTTTTGTGCTTTTTGCTTTCTAATGTAAGAAGTTGATTCGGTGTTCGGATGTGCGGGCAGTGCAAAATGTTTTGTTTGTTCGTTTTTTCCCCTCAAAGCACATTTCTGTAACGGGGAGGCTAGTGTTGGTAGCAGGTTTAAGGGAAATTCTGGTGCTCAGAAAATGCACGACAGGACCTTTTAGTATCAGTTTTCAAACGACTTGAAAACATAGCGTCTGAATTTGTCCTCACTTTTTTTTTACTCCAGAGGCTGCCTCCCCCAGTGGGAGTGTTGCCCGCTTCCCTCGCTGCTGTGCTGTGTTTTCATCCTCCTTTGAAGCAGGTCTCTCTGGGGGTTTCTCGGGTGACTGTCTTTTGGCCAGTCTTAGATGGTAAAGCTATTGGAACTTGTGCATTCTGTTTTTATTCACGTTTAACATGCCTGTTTTTCAGATCTCCTGGTCCCCTCGTTGTTTTCCGAGTCTTACTGAAACGTTATTTTTATGTGCAGCACTTAGATGCGTTTGTAATCAAACCAGACTTTCAAAATTCCCATGCGTGGGCATTTTCTTGCCTTACTTGTATGGAATTGTATATAGAAACGTGCAAGAAACTGGTATGAATTTAAAGGCCCGGTGTCCCTTATTCTGGCGTTTTTGAAGTGTGCACTGCCTATGTTTAATACTATGTGCTGCCCTGTGTTCTCACCGTAGCACGAGCCTCGGGGTGTAAACAGGCGGTCACAGGAGGAAGAAATACTGCTGGGTAGGTGCTCCGGACTCCTTTAAATAGAAATGAATCTCCCCCCAACCCTGGTGTCCGGTGTAAATACGTTCTCTTAAAGTGCCTGGTAGGTTCACGAGATTCATGTGGATGAACCAAAACTTGGGGATACATGTAACATGGTATGAAAAATGTATCGTGATATTCTGTCAATGCAAGTAGGAGGGCGGCGGTGGTACTGTTTATCAAGTAATGAGCATGGGCGGGAGGTTTTTAGGTTTCGGGTGTGTGTGTGTGTGACTGCTCCTGGGTGTGTGTGTGTGTGTGACTGCTCCTGGGGGTGTGTGTGTGTGACTGCTCTTGGGTGTGTGTGTATGTGACTGCTCCAGAGTATGTGCGTGTGTATGTGACTGCTCCAGAGTGTGTGTGTGTGTGTGTGTGTATGTGACTGCTCCAGTGTGTGTGTGTGTGTGACTGCTCCAGTGTGTGTGTGTGTGTGTGTGTGTGTGTGACTGCTCCAGTGTGTGTGTGTGACTGCTCCAGTGTGTGTGTGTGTGTGTGTGTGTGACTGCTCCAGTGTGTGTGACTGCTCCAGTGTGTGTGACTGCTCCAGTGTGTGTGTGTGACTGCTCCAGTGTGTGTGTGTGTGTGGTAGTAATTGCTGTCTGCTGAGGTCGTCCGTAGGGTACAATAGTTCTCACATTTGGGAGAGGTTAAACTATTGGCAATGTAAACTTCTCCAAAGGCGAAACCGTTGCATTGTAAATGCTTGTTTTTCTCTGTCCTCCACATCCTTTCATTCTATCTTCTCTCTTCTTAATGCTCTCTTTTTCACATCATGGCTGCTTTCTCTTTGTATCTGATTTGCTCTCCTCCTTTTCTTCTACTTTGCTCTGTTTTATCTCTCTCCTCTCTGGTTGTTTCCTCTTCACTCTTGCTGTCTCTCTTCTCTAACACTGCTGCTGCCTGTGACCCCTGTAGTCAGCCTGTACATGTCCCTGCTATTTTGAACTCTGCGTTTTCCTGTTGTCATTCCTAAAGTAGCAGAAGATGATGTGTTTTACTTTCTTACCTACAACAAGTGCAAAAACAAAATGTACACCAAATGAAAATGCGTTTTTTTTTTGTTCAAATTTTGTTTTTTTTATTAAAAGTTCAGATAAGGTAAGCATAACATATCAGAAACACATGTTACATAAAAATGAATTCAAATATTTTAAAGAAAAGAAATAGGTATAAAGCATCGCAAAAGAGAAAAGAATGAAGGTATAAAGAAGAGAGAAAAGGAAAGGAAAAAAAGAAAAGAGAGAAGGACAGTAAAAGAAAATGCAATATGCTATAAGCACGACTAATAACTATAACAAAGTACAGCTGAAAAGGTATATACTATACATAACACTCACAATGAAAACAGATGTAATGCAGAGATGCAATTATAAAGTAACAACATGTATTAAATTTAAACAATATGGAACATCAAGGCATCCTCACGGAGGCTTAGAAACTTCTTGTTGCAGAGGAGAAATAGGCAAAGAATGTCTGGCACTATCATCAAACAAGGTGGTAACAGGTTCCCATAACATTTTTTGTTTCGTCGCCATGGACAATGGATAAACATAAGTCGTATCTAATCTGTGATTATAACAGACTGCATACCACCATGCCTGATAAGATATTTTGGTAAAGTCTTTCCAATTTTTGGTAATTTGTTGAAAAGCAACTGCTAACAATAGATCTATAATTCTGGTATCCATATTGCAGTGTTTCCAAATAGGAGAGACACTCCCCAGGAAAATGTGCGAGATGGAAAAGGGGTGTGTGGAGAGAAAAATGTTGTTAATCTGGGACCATACTTGCGTCCAAAAGGTGCGCACTAAGGAGCATTCAAAAAGCATGTTAAAAAGATTTGCTCCGGGCTTAGCACACGACCAGCATGAGTCCATGACAGCTAGGAATTGCTTGCTTAGAGTGAGAGGGGAAAATAATAGGCGATTATAAATAAAAAATAACGTCTGAGTTGCGCTGGCGGCTCTAGAAGATTTGCGTAGTTTAAGCCAAATTTTATCCCAGATAGCAGTGGTCCAAGAAACTTGTAACTCTCTTTCCCAAGTCTCCTCCGTTTTTGTTTTAAGCCTAGGTGAGGGGGAGGATAAAAGAGCAGCATAAATTTTGGAAGCCTTGGCACGTTTGAGGAGTAAAGAGTGCAAAGAAGGCATATTGGAGGGTATTGGATAAACAGGAGAAGGAGAAGTGAGATAGGTATTGTGAGCCTCTTGAAAAGCAGAAATTAACAAGGAATATTTGGTTCGGAAGGAAGAAGGAAAATGGAACAAAGAAGTAGCCGAAGAGAAGGAAAGGGGCCGACCGTGGTTATATAATTGGTGAACCCATATAAGACCGCGAGATCTCCATGCCTTCCAAAAAATGGGCTTCTTATTTATCAAGATAGAACCATTATGCCAAATGGGTTGATCAAAAAAGGATGTGATAGGGAGAGTAGGAAGAAGTTTAGATGTATGTTTGACAATAGGAGTAACTACACCGTGTGGTTTGCGAGAGAACATAAGATACTCTCGAAAAAGAAAGGGAGAGATGAAAGATTCCTCTAGATCTAACCAAAGAGGAGAGAAGCATTAATATCCAAAAGCCACCTGGAGATGTGGTGTAACAAAAAAGATTTATGGTACAAAGAAAAGTTGGGGAAGTTCACCCCCCCCCCCCCTCTGATTTGGGTCGAGATAGTTTGTTCAAGGACATACGAGATTTTTTGTGCCCCCACAGGAAGGCCGAAAGAATAGAATTAATTTTCTTAAAATATTTGGAAGGGATGGACAAAGGAATGTTGGAAACTGTAAAAAGTATAATAGGGGATAGCATCATCTTAATCGTATCTAGCCTCCCCCACCAGGATAGATAAAGAGGATGCCATTTAGAAGTAAGGGTGAGTATCTTTTGAATACAATCCTCTAAACAGCGAACAACTGTGTCCTTAAGGGATGCTGTAAAATTAAGCCCCAAATATTTAATGGAATAAGAATTCCAGGTGAAGCCTGAAGCAGTAAAGTCATTTTAAGAGTAAATTTCGTTAAGGGCAATATTTCACACTTGTCCCTATTTAATTTATATCCGGAGACAAAAGAAGAAAATGCGTTTTTGCATATATTTATCAGCGTGGTATGACAGAGTGTATTGAGGAACAGGCGCTGCTTGAGCACAGCAAGTCATGTCACTGCTAGTGCTGCGTGTAATTAGTAGGTTGAGGGATAGCGACGGCATCGGCATCCACTGCTCAGCTTGCTGTGATCCTGCCTGCTACAGCACAGGCATTGTCCCCAGCAGTAATGCTGCCAATGCCGGTAAGTATGGCTGTGGTGCCTACTGGACTCACTCATGCTCAGCAATAACCATGCTGGGGTATAGCACACAGATTCTACTGGTGACGCCATGGCGCACAAAAGTGTTGCGCCACAGCTGCATCGAGCACATTGAGGATAGCAGCAATGCAGGGCTGCCGGATATGCTACTCTGGCTATGCAACAAGTGGAAAGTCCACACTTACTTTCATTTATTCTTCCTCCAGAGCCCTCACTTCCAAGTTCCAAATGTGCTCTTGCAGCTTCCTTGCCTCAACCCCATCATGAGCCAGCCCCTAGCTACAATTATCCAGTGAGAGGTTTAGGCAGTGGCAGGGTGCAGCAGACTAGGGGAATAGAATGCAAGCCATAGTTTGTCGATGACTTCTTGGATTTGTGATCAGCGTGATGACATCATCACTAACATGGTGATACACAATCATGCCTGCCTGGACAGGCGTATGCTGGCCTGCCTATGAACGTTTAACAGCCAGTCATCATACAATGTATGTTATTCTTTTTAATTTGAATTGAACAATTAATATTGAGACCACCACCTGCAGGTTCAAAAATTGTAGCCCCGGCCCTGTGAAAGAAGTGCAGGTGCTGAGCACCTGAAAGCACCTGCTCAAATTAAGCACTGGTTAAACTGGTACTAATTTGTAATTTATGCCCAGACAGTGTTAACACGTGTATAAAGGACCAAATAATGAAGTAAAACCATCAGAAAATGTGCATTATTACACCGTATAATTTGCCATTTCTTGCCACCTAGTTTAGTCAACCCTGCCGCAAAATGTGGCCCTCTCCTGTCTCATAATTCCGGTGGCCCTGGGGGACCGGCGTTAACTCGGATTGTCGAGACCGCGCTCCCGGCGGATAGAAAATATGTTTTTTGTTGTGGCGGAGGGGTCGTTACCTTGTGCGTGCAGGAGGCTTGTGGAAGATGGGAGGAGGCAAGGGGGTTGATGGGGTGCTAACAATCACGCGGAGGTTTTTTAAGGGCTGATTACAAAGTCTTTAACCTTGGCCTGATTGAAACCAAGTGAAATGGATGAGCTGCTGTTTGCATAACATTAAGTCAGGCAGCTCCCTCTTGTGCCCTTATTAATATGGGGACCCTGGGATTTGACGTCCACTCCAGTGGCACATAAACAATTCAATTCAACCCTGCCGGCGCATTTGGAAGTAACTCTTCAGAACGCTTTGTACGTCACCTCGTTAAGGAATGCTTCAAATTATGGAATCTTGGGATTTACACTGTAGCTTTGGTTTTATTTAAACGTGTTCAAATGCGTGCTTTAATCAAACTTTCACTTGCGTTTTGTGAAGCTAAAAGATCTGCTGCGCAGACACTACCAAAGGTGCATTATAATATCATCACACAGGCGTATTGGTGGAGCACAGTTGACCCAGAGGCGACCTCTTGCGCTGTTGATAGATACTGGGTGTTTTTGCTATCCAGCTTGTTACTCATTTTATGGGCCCCTGGAGGATGAAAGGCTGAGTGGTTCGGCCGAGATTCAAACAGAGACCAAAGGCTCGTACAGAGATTCATGAAGTGGGTGTTTTACTACACTGTGCCACCAGAAACCAGCTTTTATGTCTGCGCTCCACACAGTAGACAAACTAATCAATGATTAAAAATAATTTGCATCATAGCCCCAGCCCTCCATTTTGAGGCGCGTGCACACAAGAGCCCAACAAAGCTACCGTTGTCTCAATACCGTGGATCTGTGCAGACCAAGCTCAGATGAACCTTTCATTCACTTTCAGGTTCTGAGGAAATGTTTTCAGGTAAGCTATACAAAACAATGTTATCAAGATATGGCGCGACAGGGTGCAGTTTAGTTTATAAAATGAATTTCTGAAGGGAAATGTCACATAAATGAAATCGTTCAACCCTATGACAGGTTTACTCCATTGAGGAAGGTCCAAAAAACGAAACCGGTATGTGTAATCTGCCCTTACACCTGCTTTGCAATGCATGCAGTCACCTAAAAGTCAAACAGTAGAAAAAAACAACCATTAGCCATAGCTAATAGGTCTCACCTTTTGGACTTTAAAAGTGCTTAGTCATGCAGCACGTTATCCTGGATGCAAAGCCAATATGTCTTGGCAACTCGAGACTCTAGGGTTTAGGAAAACTGTACTATACACTTCTGTGAAGTCCGATGCTCTCCCCGAAGCAAGATGCACCGACTCGCTTTCTACAGGGATTAAAATACATAAAAAACATACATTTTAAAAGTGCAGTTTTAAATTGTTCAAATAGTAAAATCCAAGCACTTTACTGTTTACAGAATGTAGGTTAAGGCAGTTCAGAACACAGATGAAAGTACCAGTGAGCAGGATGGAACACAGAAAGAGGGAACTGATTGGAAGATACACCCTCTATGATGAGCAAAATGGTCCCCATATGTTTACAGGTGATGCTGCACGTGGCCAAATCAAGCACTGTTTGATGACCATATGACAAAGAATTGATTTGATACTATACAGTTAACAAGCAGCAATTACTCTTTCGTGTGATAACTGGAAGTGACAATGAATTGTACATCAGTTCATCTGACCCTTCCCATACCATTATCACTCATCAATCACAAAATTCCTTAAATGCTTAGCAGCTGCAGGACGTTTCATAACTTAAAGGGCAATAAAGATAAATTACTAGGTCGGTGTTTTTTAACGTGTGCTCTGGGGACACCAGGGCTGACTGCAACACCCACTCTGGTGTCCCCAACTGCTCAGAAAATTAAACAATGCAGGTTAGTAAGGTGTGTATGAGTGAAAATGGAACATTTAAAATATTAAAACGTACTATAAATATGAAGGAATTTTAAATTGAAACTAAAAAGTGAGTTAGCATCCTCAGATTGATTCAAGGAAGCAGTCAAACAGAATGTAGCATGGGCAATTGTTGGCCTCAACTTAATTTAGAAGCGCTCCTGCGTTTCCATTAAAACTTTCAATTTTTCATATTTGTTTCTGAGTAAAATATTTCATCATTTGTGTATTTGTTTGATGAATGCTTGTTTCCATATTTTTGTGTATTGTGTTGTTTTTCAAATATTCAAAGTCGCTTAGGCCAGGGTTCCCAGATTCCATTAATGATTCAGAGGGGGTCCCCAGGTTCTAGTAATGATTAAGTAGAGTCCACAGAAGAAAAACGGTTCTCAAATATTTTGCAACAGGGTCATGTGGCCGCAACTTGCACATCCATAGAAAATTGTTAATAAGAGCATGATTGTACAACACTCTAGCCGATCCCCTGCAAAGTACCCTTTCAGGCACACTTATTTTCATTGTTGTGCACAAAGGTTCACCTCAACTAAAAAGATGAGTGCATTGACTGAATAAACGTGTGGTGACCATGGAAAATTGGATAAAACAAGCTACCCACTCGGGCTACAAACTGAACAAAGATAAGTCGGAGTGCAAGCCTCTAAACATACACACCACTAGAGAGAATACTGGGGAACTCTGGCCTCACCTTGCAAACTGGGTTCATTAAATACCTGGGCATACAGTTCAGCAAGGACCTCAAATCAACACTCGACCAAAACGAAAAGCTAATACTAGAAAAGACAAAGACGTTGTTGGAGGCCTGGTCACCTAAATTCCTGACATGGTGGGGAAGAGTAGAGACAATAAAGATGATGATCATCCCAATGGTCAACTACCTGGCGAGTATGCTACCGCTCGTGCTCACAGACGAGTTCCACCATAAAATAGTCAAAATGTTAAACAAATTCCTTTGGCAGGGGAAAAAGCGAGACTAAGCCTCAAAAAACTAAGACTAAACAAAAAACTAGGGGGTGTAAATGTTTCATATTTTAGAACATTCTAGACTGCTTTCCTAGCGAAACAGGGGGCCTACTGGGTTTTGCCCAGCCAGGAGTATACGCCGGTCTGGCTCAATATTGAGAGGGCCATACTAGATAGCCTAGAGCCAGTAGCCCCCCTTACAGCCAAGAAACAGGCACTAGCTGCAAACCCAATACTCAAAAACACCAAGAATGCCCTGCTTAAAATAGATCAAAAAATGGAACACAGCGTGAAGAACTCAATGTGGGAATCAATATGGGCAAACACAAAGATTAAGTATAGGGGTAAACCGCTCTCTATAGACTCATGGAAGAGACTAGGTATCATACCCAGCGCAACTGGAAGAGGGAGGTAGCCCCTCCTCCTTCAACATGTTATTATTATTATTATTATTGGACATTTATTAAGCGCCTGGTTACGCCAGTGGCGTGTCCCCGCGCTATGACAAGTGGAGTGACTGTCCCCCCTCCTCCCAAACCAAGCTATCCACTGAAAAGATACGTTTTAAGTTTTTTTCTAAACTGGATTTCGGAGGGCTCAAGCCGAAGTTCCAGTGGAAGATTATTCCAGCACTTGGGAGCAAGGTATCTAAAGGATCTGCCTCCCATACGAGCTTTAGATATTCTTGGAACTTTTAACAGCCCGGTCTGCGAGGACCTAAGACTGCGTGTAGACTCGTAATAGGCTACTAGGCTCTGGAGCGGAGGAGGTGCCTTGCCGTGCAGAATACGATGGCAGGTGGCAAGGGCCTTAAACTTCACTCTCCTCTCGATAGGGAGCCAATGGAGCGCTTGCAAGGCTGGTTTGGCAGATGACCTCCTGGGGAGTCTGAGGACCAACCGCGCTGCCGCATTTTGAAGAACCTGCATGCGGCCGATGACCTTTCCCGTGGCCCCCAAATAGAGCAGGTTCCCATAATCGAGTCGGGAGGTGACCAAGGCATGCACCAGCGTCTGACGAGCAGAAATAGGAAGCAGATCTAAGACTTTCCTGAGGGCTCTCAGAACACTGAAGCATACCCCCGCCACCCGACTGACATGTGGGCCAAAGGTGAGGTCCTTATCGAGCCACACGCCCAGGTTCCTGGCCTCACGGCAGGGAGCGGGGACTTCCCCCAGACAAGGTGGCCACCACGCCGACGACCACGCCGACGGTGCACCCCCCACCACGAGCACCTCGGTCTTGCTCCCGTTCAACTTTAAACAGTTGGCAGACATCCAGGCAGCAAGGTCTTTCATACAATTCCTGAAGATGTCAGCCGCAAGACCGGGCGCGCGCGATAGGGAGATAACCAACTGCGTGTCGTCGGCGTAGGACACCAGGCGGAGGCCATGCCCCTCCACAATGGCAGCCAGGGGGGAGACGTAGATATTGAAAAGAGTTGGGCTCAGGGACGAACCCTGAGGTACGCCCTGGCCCAGCTCAAGACGCAACTTACCAGGCATAGAACTGTACAACTTCCTTAAAATCAAAACATCCCTTTCCAAAACAAAACTATCAACGCATAAACCCTTAATCATCCAATACATGATGAATATCAACAGAGTAGGTCACCAGGTATCACACCTATACAAACTGTTACGCTCCAGCTCCTCCAATTTTAACGGCAAAACAATTACTTACTGGCAGAAAGAACTCGGAGCCACACTCAGCAAAAAGGAGCGCAACCTGCTCTGGGCCTCCCCCCCCATGCAAAATTTCTGGGAAAAATGTTTCACTTTTATAAACAAAACATTAGGTTGCACACTAAAAGCAGACTTTGCTACTCTCGCCACAGCATTCATGACAACCGAGATACACTTACAGCAAGACCGAGACCTGCTTGATCTCCTACTAACAGCGGCAGTCAAAATAGTACTCACTAACTGGAAAGACACCTCCAAGGCAACTTTCAGGGGCTGGCTCAACTGGTTGACGTACCTTAGAGGCGCTGACAATACCACCCTCCGCGACTCACTATGGAGAAAGCCCAACAGGGGGATGTGGGTGTCCTTGGACAAGCTCTTAGACCCAAATGACCCCCCATGAATTAAGCTAACAGGCAGCTCTATACCACACCTCCACAAGGTCACAGACTCTGCATTGTAGAAACCAAACTTCGGTATGCTAGCCCAGTTCTTTCTTACCTTACCTCTTTTTCTTCCTTTTCCTTTCCTCACTAACTCATCAGTGGATAGGGGCGGCAGCCATACCCATATACTGTATAACTGTTTCAATGTCAACATAGCCAATGTGGCCGCATCCTGTACGATTATGCGCTGATGTTTATATGTTTTATGTTGTATGTTGTGGAAAAAGAACAATAAAAGATGATTGAAATGAAAAAAAACAAGCTTATGGGCGAGCCTTAACTACGTGTGCAGTTAGATTGCCGAGGACCCGTTTATTCTTCCCCAGTCTTTAGTAAATGTACCATGAGACATAAATAGTCAGGAAGATAGTGTGATCAGAAGCTTGCAGTTCAGCCTAACAAGACCCTACACAGTATAAAATTGAGATTGTTTTAAAATGTCATATCGGTGATTTAACCGCTAACAGGATACAAGTTACAGCAGGAATCCGATCCAATGAGGTGCTAATGGCGGCTGGTGACATTTGAAAATGGTGAGCTGTAAAAGTTTGGGATGAGTGCCCTGTGGCAAGCTGGCCCGACCGTCATAGAGGGTGTTCGGGAGGGTTCTCCCCTTGGGAACATTTTGAAAAAAAGAGTGGTTAAATGGTGCATTTTCAAGCAAATTTGAGAAAGCAAGAGGGTTAATAAAACAAATAAAATGTTTCAATTCTGAGACTGGATTCAAACATTACTGAGGCTCGTGAAAGGGGTAGTGGTCTTCAGAGTGTCTCAGTCATGCCTGTTATGCTCATTCTACGTTAGACACGTGCACCCCTTTCTCTCCACCATCTCGTCCATCTGTATAGCTTATCTTCAGTAGCTCCTTTCAATGACTACTGAATGCACTTCCTCACATCTCCTTCACTTCACAGCCCCCAAACACACAATGCACCAGCACACCTGTAAGCACTGTATTTTCATTTACTTTTGCCTTATCAATATTTTGGCAACTGTGTACCTCTTTCACACACAATTGCACAGAATCACAATTGCAACTGGAGTAAGTGACCTTTGCTCTGTTTGTTCAGTAGAGAGGCCAAGGATTGAATGACAAAGTATTCTGAACACTTTTTGAACCACTGACAGGTCCTGTGAGAAATTCTTTGCTCCAGAGCTCTCAATGGTGGCGCTTTTATAAACGCCTGAAGACAACTCATTCAAAGTGCACTGCACAGGAGAAACTAGATTGCATGGCAAGCCGAGGTCTGCAACTGACAATTTCTGGCCACAGAAACACCTTGATTTTTTAATCTGCTAAACTTAACCTTACTATAGACGCGTGCTGACATGCATATGCCTATATTCTGATAAAGGGAACACCAAACGATGGTCAATATTGAGGGAAAGAGTTGTGATTACTGTTCCTCATGTATAAGTTGGTGATTGCTTTGAATTAGTCAGACAGAACTCCTGTTTAATATCATGAAGTCTTTCAAGAGGGATGTCCTGCTGAATTTGATGAATAAGTATTCTTTGACCATCCTGGGCAATGCCTTGAGTTAGATCCAGGCAATAATGGCAGAAGAAACTAGAACGACCAGATCAGGCAGGTGAACCCAGTGCTCATTCTGTGTGCAAGGGCCAGCTGATGCCCCCCCCCCCTCCCCTCACTATGCACAGATAGTAATAGGACTCTAGTGCCCATGTTGGGCTAGTCGCAGAAAGGCTGTCGGCCAACCTGACATGCGCACTTTGAAGTGTGTGTGTGTGTTGACACCAGGAGGTGAGCCTGCACTGTATTTTTAAGCCCCACCCCCTCATCACTAAGCAGCCCGGGGCATGCTCAACAAAAACAGTGCCTGAGGCTGGAAAAAAATATTTTAAGTATATATTTATTAAAATTAAATTCATGGGCTGTGGGGCCAAATAAAGGGGGGGGGGGTCACAGGCCCAAAGCTGTAACAAAGGAGCCGCCGCTGCGAGGTACCTCAACTTAAAAAAAGTTGTAAATATTTAACCCGCTCAAAATAGCAGCTTTCAGCGATTAAAAAGATAGCAAGTCAGGATAAAGTAAAATAAATCATACATTAATACATGCATGGGTCGGAACATGCTTTGCTCATGCGCAAAAGTGAATTGTTAATCACAGTGGGCAGGGGCCGCTCTCATCCAATGACGTCATCGAGCTTAGCAGATAGGCACCATCGTCTCCAATCAGATGATCACCACCAGCAAAACAGGATTTAACAAGAAATTTCAGCATTAATCTAAAACTTGACCACAAGTATTAGAAACGCCTGCCTGCATCCACCTTTGAGTGTATATAACATTAAACTATACCAGGCAAAAAAAGAAACGTCTTTTTACAGCACACATTGATCATGAAACAAAACGACTGCAAAATGCTCCAGCAACATCAAAGATGAATTATGTTCTTCTCGCGGCCACAAAAAACAGCCAGGCATTAAGGCACTCTTTTCTCTGACTGCCTGCTTAACAAACAGCAAGGGCTGAAAGGCTGCCACCCACTACAATGCCCTCGGGGAGCACTACTGTTTATGGCACAAAGAACAGCAATCCCAACACGTGTAACCAGGTAGTCGTCAATGCCACAAAACACTGGGCCCATTTCTAGACCATACAAAAAAATACCCGCAGTTTAAAAGTGGGTAGATAAGTCTGTGTTATATGAACGACCAAACTGTGATAACTCCGTTCTGGAGGTATGCTCCGATGGTCGAAAATACAAAGTCAGCGGCATGACGCAATCCACCCACAGCTCCTGGTCGCCAATTTCAGAATTGTCTTGTGGGAGGATAACTGGTGTTAATGAAATAACACCCTCATGCACACTGCCAAATACACATTCATGACTAAATATGTGAACGATAGGCCACGTAATGCATGGTGTACATCCCTCTTGCCCTATAACCGAATGTTAGTAAACATCGAGCTCTGGCTCTGTTAATCGGAGAGTTATTCTGGAATGGGAGCATTCTGATTGGCTGTCCTGCTTCCAGCGATCCAGTCGGAGTACTACTAATCGTTATAGGCAACAATGATATTGTTCACAAGAGGAGCAAGCGAAATGCAAGTAAAGTCGTTGCTACATATCAGAAAATTCCAGCTGCAAAGATATATTTCTTTCCCCTTAAGCAAACATTTGCAAACCTTGATCACAGAACCTGCAAGGTTTTCATGTTTATCCATATATAAACAAAGCATGCGTTCAACTGGTCTCTTTTGGTTTGCTTTTCTTAGGCAATAGTTTTCCTGCACTGCTGAGCTGATGTTATTTGTTGATTTCCATTTACGACTAACCTACTTTTGTAACTGTTTTATATTTTAAAATTAGTATTTATGCATGTATTACACATAATGGTAAATGATGCTCTTTTGTACAGGCTAATGGTATTTTTCGTTGTTCGCTAATGTCAGCTATAAACATATTCATGTATGTTGTAATGCTGGCATGATGGCTCACTGAACTAATCTCCTGTGTGCAGTGCCTAGAAACACCAAATATGCGATATGAAGCTCTGTGTAGTTATCTCTCACTGTTGTGTCTGAGCATAGATCAGTGGCTGCAGTGTTGTAGCTAGACGTTTCATTTCCAATCACCACTGCAGAATGTAAACATCTGCTAAATACTGGGGGCTGATCCATAATGTGAAGGGCGCTCCAAGTAAACAGTGGCTGAAAGCGACCAATCCAGATATGCCAATTACTGAAGGTGTCAGATCCACAGCCCAATCTCTGGGTGTTGTTAATGACAAACATCTAGCTGCACCAGACATAAAAGGCAGTATACTCAATCGATTGAACTAAAAAATATAAATCCAAACCTAAATGCAAAAATGTTAATTATTAAAATTCCTAATTATGGTTTATAATACCAGTGACAGAATTTTGTATTTCGACTTTAACCCTATTTTTTTTATATGCGCCTATTAAAATAAAAACGTTGATTATGTGGTGGACATCCCAAACCTAATGATCCTTTGGGTGTAATGTTGTGGTCCTCTGCTTGCGTTCTGTGCATTTATATCTCTTTTGAATGATGTTGCATAGTCAGGAGGTTAGGCCTAGCTAAAAGCTTACTTAAGGAAAGAGCGGCACGTGTTTTCAGCAGTCCTCTCTCCTCTTAGGCTGGGGATGCTGACTATTCGGAGGCCTTCAGAAGTGAACTGGAAGCCTTCAAGGAGCGAGTGAAGCTCTTCTCTGATTCCAGCAGATCTGGCCAAGAGGCTCCTCCGCATCCTGTGTTCTGCTCCAGCCTTGAACCACCCGGCATAGTTGGTTTGCAGCCAAAGGTACGTTGTCTACATTTATCAGAAGTTTCAGTTGCATGCGGGCCTGTTTGTATAACATTCGGTGTGCTTTTAAGAGTTCGCAGCCTACCAGTGGGGAGAACTGTTCGGCAAAACTGGTTTAGCTATCGGTTGAAGACTGATAAATCTCCAGAAATTATAGGTGAAGAGGGCGCACATAGGGACTACCGGCAATGGCAAAAACTGAATGCCACTTTACTCCACTCTATTCTATGACACAGTCCTCTAAGCCACTCCACTCTGACAATCTACTCCACTCTACGCTACTCTACTCTACAACACTCTATGCAACACCCTATATGCATCTTCACTCTGCTCTACACCACACCATGACACTCTATGCCACTCCACTCTACAACACTGCACTCCACTCTATGCCAATCAACTCAACCCCACTCTACTCTCTCCACGCCACTGTACCCTACTCCATGACTCTCCACTTCACTCCTCTCCACACCACTCTACTCCACTCCATAACACTCCACTTTATGACACTCCATTCTTCTTTACCGTACTAACTTTTAGCCATGCTGAACATCTGCCATTCTGGTGTACAACATTGCTAAAACATATTGGCAAGGCCAATAACGCTTGCATTGGCAAGACCTATTGGCTTTGCCAGTGCTTGTTTATCTTTCTATTTTACTAATGGGGAGGGGCTACTTTTATTTTGGTGCCCGGGTCTTTTTCTGTTCCAGTCCGGCCCTCTCAGTTGTACGTCAATAATAGATTCATTACATTTGGTACACCAGGGGTCAGTTTCTTGCAGTTTGCCTGGATAGTTGAAGGATCTAGAAAGCCATGGAGTTTGTTTTCTAAAGTTCTAAATACCCATGAAGGGTATGTGGCTATTCAATTGCTAGGAACGGGTGGTAGGCACATAACTGTACTGTCCAGAGACCTTGGACCCAAATGCAACCGGTACCTAAAACAGACATTTGAAAAGCCAGGTCTGGCCTAGCAGTTTTATTTTGTTTTTGTAAAATAAACATTAAAAGTATAAATCTAATAAATTAAAATGTAGCCATCCAAAGGTGGCATGCATTTCTTTGCAAAATAATAATAATAGTAATAAAGTAAAAAATTTCTTTGGGTCCTGAACAATGAAGTGGACTACTTTTTAAGTTTAAATCTTATCACTGATTTGGGGAGTAATAACAACAGCAACTAGCCTACATCCACAGGCTAGTGGGGAACAATAACCAGCATGAAAATAATAAGAATGGAAAGGAATAATGGAGAGAAGGAAAGGAAATCATAAGAAACTATAAATAGATGGAAGTACTCGACAGCTTAAGCAAGGAACACTGCAGAATTATAGAGCTACTCCCGTGTAGGCACAACACACACCCTCAATAGACAAATTATGCATTTGCACGGACTGCTTGGGTGAGGCGAAGAACCCACAGATACATTGCGCAAGTCAGTTCGACAAACTCACTCGCTAAAAATGTAATAGTTGAGCCCCATGTTTTATCAAAGCGTTGCAGTGTGTGTGACACTTGCCATCAGTTTCTCCATACCGACAATTTCCCACAATTTATGCAGCCAGTCTATTCTAGTCGGTACTTTTTCAGTACCCCAGCGGGACAGCTGAATCCGTTTAGCAGCCCTCAAAGGCAGAGTGATGGCTTTGGTTAGAGATTTTAAATGGTAGGTCAAAGCATTTGGAACTCCTAGTAGTATGTAACTAGGGAACCTGGGCAGTACTGTATCATAAGTGGTGTCAATATCGGACAGGACGGCCGTCCAGAAATGCTGGAATTTCAGACATTGCCATAGCAGGTGTGTTAGGGTGCCCTCCTGTCCATAGCGAAGCCAGCACTGCGGGTCCCCCCCGCCCCCCGGCTTCCAACGGGCCACCTTGACTCGGGTATAGTACCAATAGTGAGCTATTTTAAGGAACATTTCCTTGCCTGCAGTGCTGCATGCAGAAACCCTAGCTCTATGGATAATATCTTGCCATTCCTTAAGTGAAAATTCACGCTCACATTGAGATTCCCATCTAAATTTGCGCTGGTGATTTGATGTGGTGTGAGAAGAAAGGAGTATACTTCCGAGAGTAGGCGTTGATCCGAGTGGCGTATAATAAACCATTTTTCAAAGTCTGTCAATGGGCGACCAGTGTGTGGGCGGATGAAGGGTTGCGTGGCCCAGTGCTCAGGGCGATATACTGCCAGTAGGCCTCAGGAGGCAGATCGTAACCAGAGCGGAGTTGGGTGAAGTCCATCACCCCATCTGCATCAAATGGGTCCCCAATTCTCTTACAGTTAGCCTCTTACAACCTAATCTAGCTGTCGCCGTCCATTGCTGGTGGGAAGTCTGGGTGGCCTATAAATGGAGTTGGGGGCAATGTGTGCGTGGAGAGATGCCTCGCTTCCTGAACCCTGTTCCACATTCCCACTGTAGTCCTGGTGACAAGTGAGATATATATCCCGGCAGGCCGGTGTTTTTAGGTAACCATGTTACCTTCAAAACATGGATCCCAGTGACGGCGCGGTCAATAAAATACCAGTGCTTTTTAGAGGTGGTTCTCCATTGTATCATGTAGTGTAGTTGGGCTGCTGGTAGTATCTTTCTAGATGAGGAACTCCCAACCCACCTTCCCTTTGTCTGAGATATGTCTGGGTACGGGCCATGTGGCATTTCTTCGCACTCCATATAAAGTCTCCTATAAGATGTTACAGCTTAGCCAGAATCGAGAGGGTTTGCAATTGTAAAGTCTGCATAACATATAAAATCCGAAGGAGTAGGGTCATTTCAACGGCTGCTCGTCTACCTCGCTAGGACAGTGTGTATTTTTTCCAGGTCGAAAGTTCCATTAAGGCAGCGGACAGAGAGCGGAATAGTTTTCTTGGGATCTGCGCTCAGTCATGGAAAAGATCTGGCGTCCCAGGCATGTCACTCAACTGATCGCCCCGACAAAGGGAAACATATTTGCTAGTCGTATCTAGTCAGCTCTCGTGATAGTCGGACTGAGTGCCTGCATTTTCTGCAGGTTCATCTTAAAATTAGACACTAGGCAAAAGTCCTCCATTTCATGCAAAAGGTGGGGCAAGGAGGTAAATTGTTGTGTTAAGATCAGCATAACATCATCAGCGTAAAGTAATCATTTATGCTCTCTGTCTCTCATGCAGATCCCAGAGATAGTGCTGTGCTGGCGAATTTGCTCTGCAAAGGGCTCCATGTAGAATGCAAAAAGTAAGGGGTACAAGGGACATCCCTGTCGGGTGCCCCACGAAATCCTAATGGGACGGGACGCAACGTGATACCATTAACTGGGATCTTCGGCTCTGATACAGTATAGTTACAGCTCACCCACTGCAGAAACCTCTCCTCCAACCCAAATCTAGCAAGCACCATGTGCAGGTAGGGCCAGTGCACCCGGTTAAGTCTTTTCGGCATCTACTGACAAAAACAAGGTGGGGCTTTAGGAGCATTGTGATTTATCAAGGAGGTGACAAAGTCAATTGATGCCATCACTACAGCCTCTCTCAGGGATAAACCTTGACTGATCTGGTTCTATAACGCCCTGCATATACAGTGCCAGGCGGGAGGCCAGCACACTAGTAAAGATTTTTAAATCTACATTTAACAAGGAAATAGGCCGATATGAAGCGCACCGCGTCGAATACCTACCCGACTTTGGAATAACTACAATGGCGGACATCCACATGGAGGGGTTGAAACTCCCAGAGTCGCTAAACTAATTGTAAAGACGTGAGAGTAACGGAGTGAGGGCTGACGCAAATACTTTCTGAGGTGAAGCCATCTTCCCCAGAAGCTTTACCTGTGGAGAGTTTTTGGATAGGTCAAAGTACTTCCTCAGGACGAATGTTGATGTCCAATTTGGACGCTTCCAAGTCTGGGAACGCAGTCACCAGAGCCTGCGTCACATAGTCCGCTGCCGCAGCCTCATTAATAGTCTCTGCTGTGTGTAGTGCGGAATAAAAGCATTCAAATTTGTCCTCTATAAGGTCGCCAGTCCGTCATCTCGTCCCTTGCATCCCCTCAATCTCGGAGACCCGTCGGTGAGCAATCTGAGCCTGAAGTCTGGCGTAGTGCCACCATCATTGGAATCCAGAAAATTCAGAATTAATTACTGAATCTCTACACTATTGGAGTAGTATATAAGCAATTTGTGATTCAACCACCACAGCCGTTAATGAGATGAACCCCCAGGTAGACCCAACGTGAGAGTAATCAGTGAGTGATCAAATAATACTGACACCCCTATCTTGCCCGCCATTGTGGCCAAGGTAATGCGAGGAGATGATAGAAAAAGATCTATTTGGGCATACGTCTAGTGTGCTGCAGAGAAAAAAGTATACTCCTTGACAGAGGGATTCCACTCGTGCCATATGTCAGTCCGGCCCACATCCGCTAACCATTTCTGCATGGAATCTGAAATCGCCCCAGTCCATCCCTCCCTCATTGCCAACTATATTAAAATCCCCTCCATTCAATAGATCCTCGTCCGGTGACGCCAACACACTGCCCAGAGTATTCTTGAGGAAGGGTTCCTGTAGATCATTTGGGGCATATATAGAAGCTAAAGTATAGGTGCGGTTCCCAACCTCCACCCGCAGGCAAAGCAACCTACCAGAGGCTTGAACTTGTATCTTAAGAATCTTCCCTGGGAAGTGTGTCGCAAACGGAATGGCCACCCCTGCCCTTTTCCCTGAAATGGATGAAAAGTATTGGCGGTCAAACTACTGCGATGTAAGACGTTTACAGTCGGTGCGGAGTAAATGCATTTCTTGTAAGAAACAAACCTAAAATCCGGCCTCCCTGAGAAATGTAAGGAGTGTCTGCCACTTTGCCGGGGCATTAAGGCCCCATATGTTAAGGTTCAATATCTTAGTCATAAGGTTACGCATAAGTAGGACATATTGCTGGCAAGTAGGTAAGGGGTCAAACCCCCCCTACTCCCCCCTCACCCCCTATTGTTGGGTCTGGAGCAGAGCAACACAGTCATATTGTAGCTGAAAGGAAAAGGCTGTCGAGTTAAGAAAGGAGAAGCCCATCAACCCCGGGATAAATACACATTCTGTAGTAGGGTATCTCTGTGTATAGTCATAATCTAGTGAATAGTCCCGCCCATGTGCGTGGACCCCGGAGCAATCAAAAATAATCTCTTAAATTGTCAAAAAATGCAGAACTGCGCAGACACTTAAGAGAGAATTTAAAGACAGATAATGCAGCCTATATCCACAGGCTACACTGTCCAGTCTGGATTAGTGCAGGGTGCTACACTTACATAAGTGAGTACCATATACTAAGCCAGCCTCTCACACTTCCTCAGTGGTGACATTGTTCCCCAGAAACGGGACTGTTTTTATAATGTTGAGTTCTCTGATGTTGTTATATCTTTCTGCGTTTCCATCTCCTTTCCCATCCAGTCCGCCAGAAGTGCATCCACTGGCTACCCTAAGGGTCTGCATGTGGCTTTATCCTATTTACTTCTTGATGACAGCCGGTGGGGGTTTATTTGCATAATTTGTTAAGGATAGACTCTGGTGATCCTTTGCAAATGTTCCCTCCCTCCCACCCCGACTTTGCTATTTTTTAATGCTATTGTACATCACCTAGGGAGAGTACTCTTAGCTAGGAATGTCTACATTTTCTTGGTTTTACTCTAGGAAAGGGTTTGAGAATGATTTTCATTGCATATTCTGTGACAAACCATTGGGAAGGAGTAGTTTCTGTCCTGTAACTCCTGTTCTGTAGTAGGGGTATCTCTGTTATAGTCATAATCTAGTGAATAGTCCCGCCCATGTGCGTGGACCCCGGAGCAATCAAAAATAATCTCTTATGTTGTCAAAAAATGGGGAACTGCACAGACACTTAAGAGAGAAATTAAAGACAGATAATGCAGCCTATATCCACAGGCTACACTGTCCAGTACTTCAACTAGAAATTCCATGAAAAATCCACAAACAGCACAGCCTGTCCAGATTTCTCCACAGAGAAAAACCTTGCCTTTACCAGCAAAACCCTCTGGAATGATAGAGGAAGGAGTGGACAGACAAGCCCCATAGGCTGCCATTATGTGACTCAGAACAGGATACTGTGCCTTTAAGAGAACTTTCCAGAACTCTCACAGTATCCCAGAATGCACTGCAGGTCCCTTTTACTTTCAGTTCTTTTTTCCGGCTCCTGCAAGCAGGACCCTGGAGCATTGAGCTCTCCCTTTTCAAGGGTTTATTTGGTGATTTTTTCACTTTTTCAAGTAATTGAGTGCTTTCTTTGAAGTACTTTGGTGTTTTCTTCCTTGTGTGTGTTTTGGTTCACTCTTTTATTGTCAAAATGCCTGCTTTGTTTGACAAATGCCCAGAGTGTCCGAGGAAGAAGGCCAAGTCGGACCCACATGAGGTGTGCATCGTCTGCCTTCCCTCATCTCATGTTCCAGAGGAGTGTGGCATCTGCCAGACATTATCCACCAGGACCCTGAGAGAGAGGATGAAGATCAGGCTCCAAGGCCTGGAAGATAGGAGACTGCAACAAGGTGGGTCTGGGCAGGCTCCATCTGCCCATGCTGAGGTCTCTGGGGGGCTCCCCAGAGGCAGGAAGACCAACAAGCGTCATATTTCTCCGCCGACGTCGATAGCATCGACGACGGCGTCGAGAGGGATGACAGCAGTCTGTTCCCCGTCTCCTCAGGGCTCTGGGTTGAAGCGGCTTCGAAGTCGAGGGGACTGATCAGGTCGCCGTCGAGATCACCGTCGACGGTGTCATTGACGTCATCGTCGAGTCATCGACGTCGAAGGAGTTCGGCCCGACGTCGGCGCTCACCGTCGAGGCGACTTCACCGTCGAGGAAGAGGAGAAGGTCGGCGTCGAGGGGATCCTCGACGTCGAGGAGGACGTCGAAGATGCGCAGGCGTTCGACGTCGAGGAGACGCTCGTCGTCCAGATGGCGTTCGCCGTCGAGGAGGCGTTCGACGTCATGGAGGAAACGTTCGACTTCGAGAGGTCGACAATCGCCATCGAGGAAGAGACGTTCGCCTTCCAGACGTGGCTCAACGTCGAGACGAGGACGCAGGTCGACGTCGAGAAGGCGTTCCTTGACGTCGAGACGACGTTCTTCGACGCCAAAGAAGCGCAGAAGGAGTTCTGGCGCCAGGAGTCACTCTGGGTCTGCTGGGACGCCTCGGAGACGCTCTCCAATATGAGACAATGCCTCTACATCGACTCCTCCTAGGAAGAAGAAGAGGGAGTCACAGGGCTCTGTGTACTCCGAGGTATATACACCTCCCAAGCCGAAATCGACTACACCTCCTCCCCCATTTCCCAAGGAACCTCCGCCACGGAATCCAACTCCGCCTCCGCTTCCGCCTATAGTCCCCCCTCATCATCCTCTGCTACCTCCTCAGGGACTGCCTCCGGTTCCTCCGAGGACGGCTTTGCTGCCACGGTACCCGGCGCCTCCTAAGGGGACTCCTCAGCCGAGGGTCCCGGTCAGGCCGCAGTCTCCTGCTCCTGTGAGACCTGCGGAGCGTCCGAAGCCGAGGAGATCGCGCTCTCATTCCGGAAGGAGGGGGAGATCGCGGAGTCATCACCGGTCATAGACAAGATCAAGGCGACGCCACAGCAGGCGCAGATCGAGATCCCGCACAGGTTCTTCTGGGACAAGGGACTACTCGCCGACTTTGTTGGAATCCCCTGGGACGAGGGTGTCGCCAGTGGACGACATCGTCTCATTCCAGGATGTTTTGCTGAGGGGTGCGGCTAAGTTGGGCATCACGGTGACGGTGCCCACTCCCACGACGTCCGTGATTTTCGAGACGCTACATAAAAAGCACCTGGCTTGGCCGTTGCTACCCCTAGTACCAGGATTGGTAGAGCCCACTCAGGAGTTGTTTCTCACTCTGGCGGTGACGAAGGCGGCTCCCTCCAGGCTCCTCAAGAAGTACCGGGCTCCGGATTCTGACCCGGCCTTTCTCAGGATGGATCTGCCACCGGACTCGCTCATAGTGACAGCTGCTAGGAAGCAGCATGCCACCACCCTGTCGTCCACGGTACCTCCTGATAAGAAGAGCCGCTGGTTTAGACTCGGCTGGCAGGAAGGTCTGTGGGACGGCGTCTACTGCAATGAAGGCTGCAAGTGCCGCGGCTTTGCTAGGGCGATATGATCGGGCCCTGTGGGAGTCCCTCCAGCAATTCGCTGAGCTCCTTCCTCGAGAGAAGAAAGAGGACTTCCAAAAGATTCTCAATGAGGGACTATTGGTGTTGAACCAAGTCATCAGCGCGGCTGCTGATGTGTCCCTTCTGGCGGCGCATGGATATTGCCATGGTGTCAACCAACGGCGCCACGCTTGGCTTCGCCTTACATCCCTCAAGCCAGAGGCCCAACAACGGGTGGCCAACCTGCCTTTCTCGGGGGAGACCCTGTTTGGCAAGCATGCGGACGACGAAATGGCCCGCATGAAAGCAGAGGCCGAGACCCTGACGGCTGTCGGGTTGGAGAAGCCCAAGGAGAAGAAGACCTACCGCCCGTTTCAGAGACGGTTCGGGGCGCAAGGCAGAGGTCGAGGACACGTTTCGGGACAGCAGCAGCAACAACAGCAGCACCAGTTCCGGAGGCCCTTCCAGAAGCGCCAGAAGGGCAGAGGCCAGCAGTCCGCAACGGCGAACAAGGGCCCGGCTGGGTCTAGGCCCTGAGCGGTTACTTCACCTACATCTGTTACCCACTCCGGTGGGGGAAAGCGTTAAATTTTTTCTGGCAGAGTGGAGAAAAATTACTCAGGACAAGTGGGTGCTGAATATTGTTTGCAATGGATACAGTCTTCGGTTCACCAGCCCGCCTCCAGCAATTCCTCCGGTCAGCTCGCAGTTTCAGCTGCGCGAGCTCCAGGCGGAGGCCGATTACCTGTTCAGGAAAAGGGCGATAGAAGACGTACCTCTGTCCCAAAGGAGAAGAGGTCTGTACTCCCGGTTCTTTCTAGTTCGGAAGAAGGACAAGTACGAGTTCAGGCCCATTCTGGATTTGCGACAAGCAAACAAGTGGATTCGCATAGAGAAATTTCGCATGCTGTCGTTGCATCAGATTTATCCTCAGCTGCAACAGGGAGACTGGCTATGTGCTATAGACCTACAGGATGCGTACTTCCATGTGCCCATTGCACACAAACACAGGAAGTTCCTGCGATTCCAAGTCGGCGACAATCTTTATCAGTACACCGTACTGCCATTCGGGCTGAAGTCTGCGCCCAGAACATTCTCGAAGTGCATGGCAGTGGTAGCTGCACACCTGAGAAAGAACAAGGTGTTTGTCTACCGTTACCTGGAAGATTGGTTGATCAAGGCCTCCTCCTTCTCGGAAGCTCAAGCGCACTTCCAGAAGACGTGCGTTCTCTTGAACAAGCTGGGGTTGCACATCAACATGTCCAAGTCTGTCCCGACTCCGGTCCAGTGCATACAGTACTTGGGAGCCTCCATCAATACGCTGTCAGCAAGCGTGTCTCCTTCGGAGGAGAGACAATTATCGCTCCTTCGGAAGGCTCAGGCTCTTATGACCGCTCCTTCTACAACAGTGAGGACGGTGTCTTCTCTACTGGGGTCGATGGCCTCTTGTATCTTCCTCATGCCACACGCACGGCTGCACATGAGACCATTGCAGGAGTGCTTGGAGGATCAATGGGATCAGAGGAAAGGATCTTGGGACGACAAGATACGACTGTCTCTGCACGCTCTTCCGTCTCTGAAGTGGTGGTGCTCAGCGGAGAATCTCCACAGAGGGGTTCCCTTCCACAAGGACATTCCCACACAGACTATCGTGACGGATGTGTCTCTCCACGGCTGGTGGGCGCAGTCCGGAGATTTACAGATACAAGGAACGTGGTCCCAGACGGAGTCCACGTATCACATCAATTTCCTGAAACTCAGAGCTGTTCACTTGGCACTGAAGGCCTTTCATCCGTCCTTCCAGACCAACTCTCTGCTTGTACAGACGGACAATACGACGACGATGTATTACCTCAACAAGCAGGGGGGCTCGAGATCGCGCACTGTGTCGCAGGAGGCGCAGGCGATCTGGCATTGGCTTCTAGCCAGAGGACTGACAATAACGGCTACCCATCTACCAGGTATGCAGAATGTTCAGGCAGACGCACTGAGCAGACTGATTCAGGAAAACCACGAATGGGTCATAAACGACGAAGTACTAGGAGAAGTCTTCGCAAGGTGGGGGACTCCCGACGTGGATCTGTTCGCCACCGCCGAAAACAGCAAATGCCGAGACTTCGCCTCCAGGTACTACCAGCAGGGGACGCTGGGGAATGTGTTATGGATCAACTGGTCGAACAGCTTTCTTTACGCTTTTCCACCCATTACCCTGATGCCGGCGGTGCTCATCAAGCTGTCCCAGTCCAGGGCGCGGATGATCCTGATTGCCCCGGAATGGCCCAGGCAGTGGTGGTTCACGGACCTGCTTCACGGGTCTCTCCTTCCTCACATACGGCTGCCGTGCCGGCCGGACCTTCTCACGAAGTTCGGGGGGCAGATGGTGCACCCCAACCTCTCGTCTTTGAGTTTGGCGGCATGGCTCCTGAGATAGTGCAATATGGCCATTTGAATCTACCTGAATATTGTATGGACATACTGAAGGAGGCTAAGCGACCTTCCACTAGGACTTCCTATGCTTACAAGTGGAAGAGATTTCGCATCTGGTGCAAGTCCAAGAACTATGACCCAGCGACGTATAAGGAAGATGTCACCCTTCCGTATCTTCTACATTTGGCGCAGTCTGGTCTTAATATCCATTCCATTAAGGTTCATCTCGCTGCGCTGACTGCCTACAGGAAATGCCCTTCACAGACTTCCTTCTTCCTTCTTTGATCCCTGTGATCAAAGATTTTTTGGAAGGCTTAAAGAAAGTGTTCCATCCTGTCCGGCTTCCTTCGCCTTCATGGGAATTGAACGTGGTGCTGTCCAGATTGATGAAGGAGCCTTTTGAACCTATTCATAAGGCTTCATTGCAGCACCTGTCCTGGAAGGCGGCGTTCCTCGTGGCCATTACATCGGCCCGCAGGGTGAGTGAAATTCAGGCGTTGTGTTGCCAAGAACCTTATACTGTATTTCATGCTGCTAAGGTTGTTATGCGTACTCACCCTAAATTTCTTCCGAAGGTTATATCTGATTTTCATGTTAACCAGACCATAACTTTACCTACGTTTTTTCAGAATCCTTCATCTCCAGCGGAAAGGTCTCTGCATTCCCTGGATGTCAGGAGAGTGTTGAAATTTTATCTGGATAAAACCAAAGATATTCGTAGGTCAGACCAATTGTTTATCAATTATGAATCAGTCAGGACCGGTCTTGCTACCTCAAAACAGTCCATCTCGAGGTGGATTGTGTCCTGTATACAATTGTGTTACCAGAAGGCTAATAAGACCTTAGGGGGTAAACCTAAGGCTCATTCCACCAGGGGCAAAGCTGCCACGACTGCTTTGCTACGTAATGTTCCAATTGCAGAAATCTGCAAGGCGGCCACTTGGAAGTCGGTCCATACCTTTGCTAAGCATTACTGTCTGGACACTGATGCCAGGACAGAAGCTCAGGTTGGGCGGCCTTCGCTGCGAAATCTGTTCGCACAGTAGTGGTGTTACTTCTTTTTCTCCACCGCCGCTTTGGTGTGGGGATGGGCTTGCCATTCTATTCACTAGATTATGATTATACACAGAAATCCCCTACTACAGAAGGAGTAGTTTCTGTCCTGTAACTCCAGTTCTGTAGTAGGGGTATCTCTGTTATAGTCATAAGCGCCCGCCCTCCTCCCCGGTGGAGAGATATATTCATGTGAGGAATGCTACAGGTCTGGCGTGTTACGCCTTCAAAAAGAACTGAAAGTAAAAGGGACCTGCAGTGCATTCTGGGATACTGTGAGAGTTCTGGAAAGTTCTCTTAAAGGCACAGTATCCTGTTCTGAGCCACATAATGGCAGCCTATGGGGCTTGTCTGTCCAATCCTTCCTCTATCATTCCAGAGGGTTTTGCTGGTAAAGGCAAGGTTTTTCTCTGTGGAGAAATCTGGACAGGTTGTGCTGTTTGTGGATTTTTGGTGGAATTTCTAGTTGAAGTACTAGACAGTGTAGCCTGTGGATATAGGCTGCATTATCTGTCTTTAAATTCTCTCTTAAGTGTCTGTGCAGTCTGCATTTTTTGACAATTTAAGAGATTATTTTTGATTGCTCCGGGGTCCACGCACATGGGCGGGACTATTCACTAGATTATGACTATAACAGAGATACCCCTACTACAGAACTGGAGTTACAGGACAGAAACTACTCCTTCCCGATGGTTTGTCACAGAATATGCAATGAAAATCATTCTCAAACCCTTCCTAGAGCAAAACCAAGAAAACGTAGACATTCCTAGCTAAGAGTACTCTCCCTAGGTGATGTACAATAGCATTAAAAAATAGCAAAGTCGGGGTGGGAGGGAGGGAACATTTGCAAAGGATCACCAGAGTCTATCCTTAACAAATGATGCAAATAAACCCCCACCGGCTGTCATCAAGAAGTAAATAGGATAAAGCCACATGCAGACCCATAGGGTAGCCAGTGGATGCACTTCTGGCGGACTGGATGGGAAAGGAGATGGAAACGCAGAAAGATATAACAACATCAGAGAACTCAACATTATAAAAACAGTCCCGTTTCTGGGGAACAATGTCACCACTGAGGAAGTGTGAGAGGCTGGCTTAGTATATGGTACTCACTTATGTAAGTGTAGCACCCTGCACTAATCCAGCCAACCCTTATGGTGATTTTAGTGGTCTTTGATAACCTTAGAAAGCTCTCTAAGTGGTAGTTGTGTAGAGCAGCCTTCAGGCTTTGTCCAGAAGGAGTGTGAAGCAGCTTGGATTACCGGATCTTAATCCTATTGGTATAGGTTAAGTGAAAAAGAACCACACAGTGTATTTATGAAAATAGTTATTTATTTCAGACTCTCACTAACACATAACAATATCTCCTACCCGGATATTTAACACACTGCACATAATACTTTGCAAAATAAAGCAGGTAAATAGCGCTCATTCACAATGGTTTCCAGGGGGAGACCAAACCATATACTAAAATAGTGGGATGCAAACCACAACTCAAGTCAAGACTCTACCCAGAAGACGTAGAAGTGCTGGGGACCCAAGGAACCACCTGAGGTAAGTACCCAGGAACCCCATGGAGGCTGTGTGCAGACTAGAAACACAACTGCGTTCTCAATTCAAGTCAATGGGTAAGTCGCAGTTGCAATTTTTTAATTTCGGCAGCAGCAGCCCTACCTTGCTTTCTGGTTCTGGAAGACTGGTACCGGGAGTACTGAGGGTCTCCCGGAGGAGCTGTACAGTACATGAAATCATATCTCCCAGTATGATTCCAACATGTTTGATACCAACCATGACAGGGTTCCTTACAGCCAGTTTAGAGATGTTATTGTGTAACTACGCAAGGCCACTCTTTATGTCATAATGGCTGATGCTCTTACAACCATAAGAAGGGACTCCGTAGGTTGTAGGGGTGTCCCACTCATGCAGGGACACCCTCACGCTTAGAACCAAGCGCACCCTGTCTTCAGGATTGAAAAGGCTTGCTTTAGGGGGACTTATAGGTTTTAAGTGTAGTGTCCTCACATATAAGCAAGCTTATATCTGTTGTCAGTGATGCTAGCACTAGCTTACACATGCTGCACTGGCAGGCCTGTAGTCACAGTTTGAGTGATCTCCTTTGGGTGACATAATACATGCTTCCGTCCATGGGAGATCCCTGGTGTACCTATGCCCTTGGTACCATATACTAGGGACTTTATAAGGGTACACTACCAGCCTATCCGGGGTGTACCTAAGAACTTACCATACCAATTAAGGGGTGAAAGCAGAGAGACTGTGGTCCTGATTAGCACTATCCCAGTCAGACTAGTCAGAAACAGCACCACCCCAGGCAAAAAGTGGGGGTACAAAATACACTAAAGGGGGTCTAAGGGAAATTTAACGACCTAAATGCTACATCCCTTAAGACTACTGAACACCAACTAACAAGTAGCATAAAGTCAAAAGAACCCTAACACGTGAGGGTTGAGTGAATGCATGTGCTGATAGCGAAATCAATCATGGGGCACCTTCAAGTTTGTTACAGTGTTCCCATCAGAGTCCATCCTGTACCGCCCTACATCATTTGGGAAGGTTACCATAGGTACACAAGGAGAGACCCAGTGTCCGATTTGGCACAGCGTAAGCCTGATGGTAAGAAATTACCCAATGAGATATAACTCCGACCCTGACTATGTGAACTGTCTAGGTAGTTATTTGTTTGACACTACCTCTTGCACTGTTTTTAGAGAGTGGGAGCAGAAGGTTGTTAATAAATTCATTTTCCTTCTTCGACCCATTTTTAAATCACCACCTTTTGAATAATTCTTTATTCTTTATAATTTTTTAGCACTGCTTAGTAGTCACATCCTGATCCCTACCTGTTAGATATATCTCATTGGGTAATTTCTTACCATCAGGCTTACGCTGTGCCAAATCGGACACTGGGTCTCTCCTTGTGTACCTATGGTAACCTTCCCAAATGATGTAGGGCGGTACAGGATGGACTCTGATGGGAACACTGTAACAAACTTGAAGGTGCCCCATGATTGATTTCGCTATCAGCACATGCATTCACTCAACCCTCACGTGTTAGGGTTCTTTTGACTTTATGCTACTTGTTAGTTGGTGTTCAAAAAGTGGGGGTAACCATGAAAGCAGATCCTACTTTCCTACAGGAAGGGTCCGTCTGCCAGGCGTCCAGCCATCTCAGCAAAACGTAGACGAGAAAGGAAGGGGAGTTTTGCCAGGCAAGTCTGGTGTGAATGGAGCACTTCGGCATCCCCATTCAGGGAGGGGACGGATACACAGAGCCCATGCGAGTCCCAGGGGTAGCTCATATATACCCACAGCATCTGAGGCTTCCTCATGTTGCTGAAGTTGGCGCAGAAGCGCCTCCCTTTCCCTATGGCTTTCGGAGTCCGAAGGTTTCATCAGTAGGTCCTTCCCGGACCCTCCATCTCGACTTGACACCAGGCTGCATTGAAGATTTATGTTTCTAGTGGTTGGGCTCACCATCAGAGGCCAGGTCAAAACTCAGCACGGGGTGCGCTTCCCCCAGTGAACTGACTGCATGGGTCTCCGAGTTCCATATTAAGATCAACCGAAAGGGATTACCCCACTTATATTGAATCCCTTTCTCCCCCCAGAAGGTTGTGGACGGTTTCAAAGCTTTGTTTGTGAAGGATAGATAGCAAAAGATCCTAAAAGATTCCAACCTGTATCCTTCGAAGGCTATAGCTGATAAGTCTCAAGTCGCCTCTGTAATCATCTCCTTTTGCTTGTAGGAGTGGAGACAGCCGTACTTCAAATTCTTCCAGTTTTCTGGCGTCCACTTAAAGAGGAACACCTTTCCTACGAATGTGGGAGCGTCTAGACCTATTCTCCAAATCCTCCAGGAGGTAGTGCAGCTCACGGGCATGGCGTGGAATTTGTCCTCCGGTCGGTCCCCAGCTCTCTCTAGGGAGTCCACCCTGTCCCCCAATTCAATAAGGTTGGACCTGATGTTCCGGATGTCTGTGGCTACGTCCTGTCGCAGAGCTGCAAAGTCATCCCGCAACGTACTAAAAAGTTACTGGTGACCAGTTCTTCAGTGCCAGTCTCCTCAACCGCATGGCCCGCTTCGCGCAGAGGAAGGTGGTTGGGAGTTGGGCACCCCTCACTCTTTTTAGCACTGGGATTCTGCAATATGTCCTTTATGGAAGCCTCTTTTTTGGAGTGGTTGGACGACATTCCAGGGGATACCGGCTCTCCAGAGGCAGTTCATCAGCACTCTTTGAGGCCGCCCCTTGCCTGTAGACAGCCACAAGGCAAATGCCACCTCACTCTATGGATCTTCGTGCTGGAGGCCGCACCCTGCAGTAGGTGCAGTGAAGAGAAAGTGTTGCTCCAGTATGTGCAGAGTTTTCTTTGTGTGCAGCAGAAATAGGGCTGACTAGAGTTCAATTTCTCGGGGGCGGGGGGGTTACTTCCACTCCCACACCACACCAGTGCAGACCACACTTTCCCAATGTCCGCTGGAATTTAAACGGGGGTGCCCGTCCCTGCACCTCTATACCGTGAGTCGCACCATCGGAGGCCTCCAGGGCCTCAGAACTCACAGTGGCCATCCGCTCATTTGTGACACTGGGTGTCAGCTTTTTCAGGTGCTCTCCGGGGCTCACAAAGATTTCGACAGCCTCCACCCTCCGACGCCCTAGACAGGGGCCGCCATTTTTACGGGCGCGTGCCTTAGACCACACTGAGGCCCCCTGCTCACCTCTGGTGCCGGCTCCTTCCGACGCCTTCCAGGGATCACATTGGTTTCTCCAGCCTCTGCCCTCCGGGGTTTTAAACAGGGGCCGCCATTTTTAGAAGGACTCTGCGGCCGCCAGAGCAGTCCTGCCAAAATCCACCTGCGACAGGCGTCGTGCGTTTGCAGGTTGCCCTGTGTGATCCGGCGTTTGTCATGGCCCGAAGAGCCTCAGGATGCCAGCTTTAATGCTAGATGTGGGCCTCGCCCGGCGGAGCTCCATTGGCGACCTGCTATGCCACCGCCATCTTGGCCACGCCCTGTGGACCACTTGTGCAAACACAAAATATTTTCACTCACATTGAAGAGAGACTGTGGTTGATGTGTGCTGACCCATTGATACATGCTATATTCTGTCGTGGGCGGCAACGAAATGCGAAGGGCACTTGAAAAAAACAGTGGAAGAGGATGGCTGACCAAAAATCCCTTCTTGTACTTATTTATGTGTATTTTTATGATTGTATTTAGAAAACATGAGACTGGCAAGACATCAAGCTGTCTCTAGTGCGGACCTAACGAAATGGTAAGAAGACCGGTAGCAGATTTGGATGCAGAATAATATGTCCACATATTAAAACAATGTATTGCAGTAACATAATGAGCCAATGCAAGTGTCTAATAAGTGTATACATAGTAACTCTTACTGCACTCCACGCAGAATTTGGTGCAGTGGTTCACTTGTAATGCGATTTGGTCCTAATGGGTATATATGGGGAAACACCTTGCTGACTTCCAGCAAAACTGTTCTTTAGATGTGGCCTTTGAGTTGTCTCACCAGGATATTCGTTTTCAAACAACTCATACATCATATATATATACATTAAGGGGCTTTTGGTCAGCCGGCTTCATCAATAGATCAATTAAATTGTCATTCACATTTTGCTGCCACTCACTGCAACACATAGCATGGGGCAGTGGGTCAGCCCAAATTTCCCATTGGTTCCCTTCACTTTGCGTGATGTGCACAAAGCCTTGGCACACTGTTCACATCTGCCTAAAAAATCCTTTCTTACTCTTTAGTGACAAAGCTACTTCAAATTGTGCTTTTTTATTTTATATAATTTTATATTACCTTTAGATACTGGATGTTTATTTTGCATGCACTTCAGATGCCTAGTTAAATGGTGGTTTATTTTCTGCCTCCTTTTTGGTGTTTTAAAGTGTTAAAGCGACATTGTAGCAGCCTGTGATTGGCATGCTTGGATAGGTAATGATTTATTCGTATTGCCTTCACAAATGCTAATTTCAGAACACATGGCACAGCAGAAGCCGTGCTATTAAAAAAAAAAAACATCACTTGCGAAACAGTCACAACAGGGACTGCAAAGAACATTTTAAATGTTAAATAACAAACACAACAGCTGTGTTTAAATGTTGACTTGTTTTTTATTTTTCTCCCATAGACTTGAAATACAAAATAGCAATTGAACCTCCCAGCTTCCCAATACCAAACCTGTTAGCTCTGCCAATACATGTTGCTAGGAATGTTCCGTATAAAGATGACAGGCCATAACTTAAAGTTTTTTAAACTGCGTCTCATTTTGGCTAAATGTTTCAGAATCATGACATGGTCATCACGTGCTCCCCAACCCTAATTTGGGTCAAAGACATGTAAAAAAATGGTTCAAGGTGGGAATGGTGCCCAGGGGGGAATTACTCAAGTTACTACTGATGTAAAACCTCAGGGACAAGATGTACTGCGTGAATATCTAAAGAGGTCAACACATTAAGACCAGGGTCTGCAATGAGAATTCGAGAGGGGATTGGTTGACGCAAAATGGCCGCCAGTAGGCCGTAGGGGGAAGTCGCGTTTTCTCCTCTCTCCCAGAAGATGGTGGTTTTCATGATCCTGACCTCAACCCTGACCCTGACCCCGATGTGAGGTGTTTTACAGAGAAAACACAGGAAAGGAAAGAGCAAAGGAGTACTAGTGAATGGGAGAACGTAATGCTGGGACTGCTTGGAGTGCTGGTCGAGTGGAAGGCATCGTCTCAGCGTCCACTGTATATTACTGAGGGGCTACAGACAGATAAGAGAAATCTGATCCGGCACGCTAATCTGCTGCTTCTGGCTGCTACTAGATATTGCCGATCTGGCTGGACTAAGCTGGTGCAAGCTATGGCACCGAAGTTACAGAAGTCGCCAAAGCAACACAGACAGCCTCGGGGGCAGCGTGAGGATAAACGAGGTGAGGACGAGGACGCCACCTCTAGTGACCCTGGAGCACCGGCAAACAATCGCCGTGCGAAGATGAAATTAAAAGCACAGATGCGCAGAGAGGCAGCGAGGGAATTAAAAGCTCAGAAAGACAAAGAAAAGGAAATCGAACAGGAGCAAAGAAAAACATCCGTAATGAAAAGGAAAAATAAGGAGCAGCCAGCATTAGCACTGGTCGATTTAACACTGAGAGAGTCAGCCCTTCGACAACCTGCTATCACAGAGTCCTTCTCCCCCCTCCCACCACCTTCCTCGGCGTTGATTTCTCCATCGCCCCAGGTCTCAGCTGAGGTTAGAGCGTGTACCGAGGGAACGTCGGAGCAATCCTACCTGATACAAGTGGACGTGGATGCTGGAGTTACAGAGGCAGCAGAGGCTGGAACCTTTACAGCTGAGATGCATTGCGGGGGCGGGGCTGAGAGTAACACCCAGCCGTTGGTTGCACAGTGTGGGACGCTGACTCTCGAGGGGGAGAGAGAGATTTCGAGAATGGATGGAGGAAGCAAGGTCGTCGACCCGTCTATCAGGGACGAAGTTATGAGGGCAGCTGGCGCTGCAAAGACAGATTCCGATGCAGGAAGAAGTCCCTTAAAGGTATGTGCTAACGATTCGGCGTTTTTACCAGCTAGTTCTGAGGTCCCAGAGTCTAATGAGCAGAATATTGGGATACCAAAACCTATATTGAGAGAACCCTCTGACGATGGGGCTGGTATAAATAAGGAAATGATGACTACTGCCAATTTGGAAATTTCGGAAAATAACGATTATATAGTACAGCTTACTGAAGAGTTGCACCGAGCTGGGGGTGAGGAGGTGGATGTATTAGCCTCAACAGGGTCGACGGCACAAGCACAATCAAATACAGAAACGGCCAGTATCAACATAAGCAATCATGACAATACGCAACTAGAAAATGAGAATGCCAAAGTGAACTTGATGAGCAATTTGCAAGGAGTGAATATCCCTATACAAGTTATGGCCTCACCCAGTGATGAATGGTTTTTTACTGGCAATGATGAATATGATGATGATGAAGAGGAAGAGAGGGAGGAGGGTTCAGATTCAGACTCGATCTCAAGTGAAGACTCTGCAACTGATTCTGACAATACTTCGCTCTCCCCAGAGAGCCATAATGAGGATTCGGCACAAGAAGTTACTGAGACAGATCAAGAGACTGTACGCAGAGGGCGTACAAGGAGGATAGATAAAAATAAAACTAAGACTAGAGTACGCAGTAGAGCTAAAAACCCCCGAAGCTCTCCCCGACTGTCAGTTGTTAAACTGGATTGGGACTATGCGGCCACCTCACAACTATATCAGGATGGAGCTACTGGTCAGCAACATTTTAATTCAGAGTCAGGGGGGAGAGGTGGTAATCCTAATTCTAACTTTGATTTATTATTTACAACTCTAAAACAAATCCAGGGTGAAGCTAGGGCTGAAAGCCGGAGAGCAAAGCATGCTAACAAAAAAATACAGACTACACTACATAAGATGAATAAAATGTATGTAGAGGTGATTAACAGAGTTTCAGAGGTGGAGGAAAGGACAGGGAAGCTCGAAGACGATGTGGTGAAGCTTCAGGAAACGACTGGAACAAGATAAGACATCCTCAGACGTGCTCTGGAAACTAGAAGATTTTGAAAATAGACAGAGGCGTAATAATATAAGAATTCTTGGGGTGGAGGAAGGGAAGGAGGGGGAAGATGTGCAGGCATTTGTGGTAGATCTACTGAAAGGGGCATTTCCGGAAATGGATCGATGGAACTGGGACAATGAGATACAGCGAGCCCATAGGTTCCCAATGACTCAGGGAAAGGGCAACATCCCCACTAAATCACGTGCAATTCTGGTATACGTAGGTAACTTTTTGTTGTTAAGGGAGGATATAATAAGTAAGGCGAAACCACAATCCAAGCGTACATATAGAACATTTCTTTCTTCACCCGCTCTGATTTCTGCCACGCCACTGTGGAAAGGAGATGGCGTATGAGGCAGCTGATAACTCCTTTTCAGAACGTAGGTTGTGAGGTTTATTTAATGTTCCCAGCTCGCCTCAAAGTAATTTTTAATGGACATGTTAGAGTTTTTCATTCCGAAATTATGGCCCAAGAATACCTTACCTCTCTTAGAGAGAACAGGGAGCAGAATAGGGAACAGAGTAAGCAAATGGTTGCAGTAAGGGAGGGTCCCCGGAAGAATCAGTGAAGCTGTTTATGAATATTAGTACTAAAGTATCGAAATTACATTTAATACTGGTTGTAAGATACGAAAAGATAAAAATATGTAAAAAAGAAAAAAAAATGTCGAGTACATTAGAATATAATTTTTTTTTCTCTTTGTCATGATTTACATTAAGGTTGGGGGGTCAGGGGGAGGGGGAAGAGTTGAGATGAGATATGTCATGAGGTGAGAGAGGGAGGAGACGAGACAACCCAGGGGGTCTCGGCTGTCAGACATAGGTCAGATGGACCTATTTGCAAGTATGGGGGGTGGGTTCTCAGGGGAGGGCTGTCTGGGGAGGGGGGGGAGGGGTGGTATACAGGTCACAATACAACACAATCACAAAAAGAATATGCAGAAGAGTGTGGCAAACAAATAGATCTCGAGGATACAGAACCAAAATGGATTATAATTTCCTTTAAAGATGTATTAATAGTATTAATAGTGAAAAACAATTTTAAAAAGTATGGATATTAGATTCGTAACCTGGAATGTCTGTGGGTTAAATGATTATCAGAAGAGACAGAGGTTTTCACTTGCATTAAAACAAATGAATGTAGACTTTATATTCCTACAAGAAACTCATATCATGTTCTCACAAGTATTCCTGCTGGAGCAGATGGGTTTTCATATATTAGCATACTCTAGGCAAGGAACCTAAACTAGAGGAGTAGCGATAATGTCAAAGAATAGGAATCTTGTAGTTAGGAAGAAATTGGAAGATCAGTGGGGGAGATGGGCAATGGTTGAATGTTTGATTGAGGGGGAGTGGACAACCCTTGGGGCTGTATATGGATCAACGGAGGACGACCCAGAGATCCTAGAATTTTTGGATACGGAACTTGCTGTATGGGCTCCCCACATTATTATGGCTGGAGACTTTAATATTAATGGAGCAGATGGGCTACGGGTAGGCTCTTTCGGTAGGTATCAAGGTAGGAAAAAAAGAGTACATCAAGCACTAGCTAATTTATTAATGAATAATGCTTTGTCAGACGTGTGGGGAAAATTAGATCAGATAAAAAAGGATATACTTACTACTCGGCTGCACACCGAATTTGTGTAAGGTTAGACTATTTTTTTGTACCAAATCCATTACTCTCCAGCTTAAAGATAGATAGACTTCCCCGAATTTTCAGCGACTATAATCCCCTCATATTAACATTAAAAACGACAGCAAGAACTACAACTAATAGGGTGTGGACATTTGAAAGAGGGCTCCTACAGGATGATAAGTATATACATCATATGTCAAAGTGGATGAAAGATTTTTTTGAGATCAATAGAGGAAGTGCAGCTGTCGGGACAGTATGGGACGCATTCAAGGCAGGTGCCCGTGGAGAGACCCTTAGCTTTAGCACATTTATGCGTAAACAAGAGCAGATTAGGAATAATGAACTAGTCAAGGCAGCAATAGACGCTGAGGAGGAGTTACATCAATCCATATCAGCAGGGAGATCAGTGGATCAAGCGCTCATCAAGGTGCTGAAAGCAAAAAGTGACGCAGAAGAATATATTGCAAATAAGGCAGCTAGGAAGTTTGTGGCCAAAAGAGAAAGATGTCATGAATTTAGCGAGAAAGTAGGTAGGGTACTAGCCATACGTACTAGACAAACTGCAGCGTTAGGAATGATAAGGGAAATTAGAGATATAACTGGTGGATTACACACTGATTCGCGCAGGAAATTCAAGAAGTATTTAGGAATTTTTATGAGTTATTATATGATGACCAGCAGATTACTGATCCTACGGAAATAGCTGAGTATTTACAGGGAATACCAGTTGATAGGCTTACAGAGGTAGAGGCAGAATTGTTAGAAGAACCATTGGAAATAGAGGAGATTAAAACAGCAATAGCAAATCTCCCCTCAGGAAAAGCTGCTGGCCCTGACCAGCTCCCTATTGAATTTTATAAAACGTTTTGGGAAATACTTGGAAATGATCTAGTTAAGACAATACAGACAGCACAAGTAGGGGAATCTATTCCAGGTTCATGGGGAGGAGCAGACATTGTGTTAATTTAAAAAAGGGGAAACCTGCCACTGAGCCGGGGCTTACAGACCGATCACGTTAATGAATACCGATACCAAAATCTACTCTAAGGCATTGGCTACTGGATTCGCTACAACGATAGGAAATCTTGTAAGCAATAACCAACACGGGTTTATTCCTGGAAGGGGCACAACGCATCATACGCGTAAGGTTATCACCTTATTTGATGCCGCGGAGGTCACAGGAGACCCGATGGCGGTTATGCTACTGGACGCCGAAAAGGCTTTTGATCGGTTCTCCTGGGACTATTTGTGGCATGTTTTAATAAGGGCAGGGGTTAAAAGGGGGTAGATCAGAGCACTGCAGACATTATACACGGACCCAGTAGCTTCTATAAGAGTAAATGCAGGTTCTACTCGACAATTCAGGATTAAGCGGGGCACGAGGCAGGGATGTCCGTGTTCCCCGCTTTTATTTGCAATGTATATGGACCCCTTAATTCGTAGGATAGAGTTCTGCGAGAGGCTTACCACCTTACATACACATTTGGGACAATGTAAGATTCTTGCATATGCCGATGATGTGGAAGTGATTACACCAAACCCCATGGAGGCGATTAGGCAGATAGAGATTGAGGCACGGAGATTTGGCCAAATCTCGGGATACGCTTTAAACACCTCTAAGACACAGATAATTACAAATGCTTATACACAATGTGATGATGTCCGGGTGGTTCCAACAGGGGTGTATCTCGGAGTAAATATCACGGCTGAGCTGGATACCCTAGTGGAAAAAAATATAGTCCCAATAATCGTTAAAGTAGGGAAGCAATTAGACAGATTAGATAAACTACATCTCTCAATTGTTGGGCGAACAAACATTGTAAAAATGATGGTATTGCCAAAATTTGTATACATATTTAGAGCCATTCCGCTATTTTTTGAGAACAAGTGGTTTAAGACTTGTGAGCATATGATTAACCGGTTCATCTGGGCAAAGGGCAAAACAAGGAGAGCGTACAGATTTATGACATTAACACGAGAGCGGGGGAGGTTGGGCGCTTCCAGATATAAAGCTATATTACTGGGCAGCAGCACTTCAATACATGGTGGGTTTGCTGGGAGGAGCAGAGGTAGAAGCTCAGGATGAATTTGGCACATTCGCCATTTATGGATTAGTAATGGGAGCGGAGGCAGAAAATTTATTGTTGAAGCTCACAGACGCAAGTTACTATAAAAGGACAAGATTCAAGACTATTCTAGCAGCATATAAAATGTGGAAATCGTTTACTAAGCGGTTTGGAATTGGGAAATATAATGTCTATACAAGGTTAGAAGGCAATCCCACTCTTCCTAGCGAGGTGTTTTCTGACACAGTCTTCAATGAGTGGGGCAGGCAAGGGATTCGGAAGGTGGGTGATATTATAGGTCCACAAGGCATGATGCAATTCTCAGAATTACAGACACGCTATGGCTTAGACACGAGACAATTTTTCAAATATCTCCAAGTAAGAAGCTACATTAATAAAAAAAAAAAGGGTGGCCCTGTGGGATTTGAAAAGAATTCAATACTGGAGGTCATACAAGCAGGTATAGATTGCACGATTAAGAGGTTTTATTTAGAATTATCAAATTTAAAAAAAGATGACTTGGAAAAGTGGGCGGATAAATGGGCGACTGGCTTAGATATAGATCGAGATTATTTCTATCAATCATTAGATATGGGACAGAAACTATTGTGTTCAGCCTCATTACAATCCCAACATTATAAAGTTCTGTACCATCTATATTATACACCTGCGAAAATTGCCCAATGGGGAGCTGTGTCGGGTACTAGTTGTTTTAGATGTGGCAGTTTAGAGGCTGATTTATTACACATTTTTGCAACATGCCCCCACTTGGAAACAACTAAGAAGGATATTCAGAGCTTTTTAAATAATGCATTAGGGATTGGAATTGTATTAACTCCATCAATAATATTACTAGGAGTTCAGGTGGAGGGGCAGACACAGAGTGGAAGCTTTATCTTCGTAGCGATGGCAATCTTGAGATTATGTATAGCTACGGTATGGCTGGACCCCCTCCCGCCAACGCATTATCAATGGTTAGCTAAGTTACTTTCAATTTACAAGCTAGAATCTGCTATATACGCTAGGAAGGGGAAAAAGGGAAGGAAATTGGGTATGCAAATCTGGGAACCGATTATTCGGTGGAAAGAAGGAAATACTAGTTGATAGATATTGTGTTGAGCTTCTCTTCTGTTTCTTTGCTTTAATTCTTTCCTCTATTTGTTTATTTTTTTGCCCTTTTCTGTTTTCTGTTCGGAATATTTAATTATAGTTAGATGATTATGTTTTTTAGTAAGTTGGTTTTGATTTAAGAATGTAATAGTATAAAGACTGACGTAACTATGTAATGAATGATTTTATATATGTATATGTATTCTGTACAATAGTATTGTTCTTATTTTTTGTTTTATTGTGGCCTGTACATGTTACAAAAAAAAGGGGGGAAAATCTCAATAAAAAAAAAAAAAAAAAAGAGAATTCGAGAGGGAACAAGGAGAGTATGGAGAAGCACGGCTCAGCCAAAGTCCGGGTGCACGTAGAGTACTGACATCCTGAACAACGCTGCCTAAGGCTGCTCTACCCTACCCTACCGAAAACGGGACGATCACTGCCCGCTGGAGTGGGGGTACATGGTGGACTGGCCCTTGACTCGTTTGGCGGCGACTGAGGCAGTGCTGGGGCATGGGGCCTTCTCACCACCTGTGACTCCGGAGAGGCCCCGGTATCGGACACCGGCCCACTGCCTTGAGGTGACGGGGCTGGCGCTGGCGTTGTCTGTCCTGTATCGTGCAACCGGCGGAGACGGCTGATAGAGCGTAGGAGGGTACCTGGACCAGCTGACTCTGTGGAGACCAACCATACTGGGTAAGGTCGTAGGCGGCCGCCGCACTCTGTGCGCAGCCCCCTGAGGTGAAATCACACGTCGGGCCAGCAGAAATGGCGGTCACCGTACCGGAGAGCAGCTAGGGTCGACCAGAGTCGGTCAAAATTTAGGCGAAGAAAAGCCCAGCAAACAATCCCGGCCCCGAACTGGGACGAGCCGACGGAATCAGGACCGCGGGACACGAGCAAACCCAGCTGCTACTCAACCCGCCGGAAACAGGTTCATCTGAGGTTGCACGCTAGACGCCGCTCCTATCACTAACCAATACCAGCAACCCAAGTCTTTTTTCCATTTTTTAAAGAAAGATTTAAATGGCTGGTGTTGTTGTATGTTTTTTGGGCCACAGGTTTGTAAATTGCCCATATTAAGAAATACAATTTAACACAATACTGAATCAGAGGTGGCATTATCCACACAGGGCGGATTTCTACGTGGCAGTCCTACCTGCCACAGGTCACACGGGGAACCTTTGCTGTTGTCTCCCTCGCTGCCGCCAGAACCACCAAGCGGCTGCCGAGAGGGGGGACTTCAAATCCCAGCGTCCCCTGCTGGCACGCCCACACACGCGCCCGGAGGCGCTTAAAAGCGAGTTGCTCCTGTGGTGGAGCGGGGGCATTATCCACACAGGGCGGATTTCTACACGGCAGTCCTACCTGCCACAGGTCACACAGGAGCCTGGGGAACCTTTGCTGTTGTCTCCCTCGCTGCCGCCAGAACCACCAAGCGGCCGCCGAGAGGGGGGACTTCAAATCCCAGCGTCGCCTGCTGGCACGCCCACTTCCGCCCACACACGCGCTTGGAGGCACTTAAAAGCGAGTTGCTCCTCCCGCCGCGCGAGCTGCGCCGGGAGAAGCCCGGGACAAGGGCGGGGACCGTCCGTGGCCGTCAGAGGCCGGAGGAGGCCGGGCTGGGGCCCCCCTGATATTTGCCTCGGGGAAAGGTACTGTTTGATCTTATTTGTTAACAAAGGGCAAGAAGAGAACTGATGGACTTAAACTAAATGGAGGGGGAGGGGCTACCTTGGACTCATACTTAGTAAAAGTTACCAGCCTGTTAAATGAGGAGATTGAAAGAACCGAAAGACGTCTTTCTATGGACCCAGGACACACCATTACTGCTATTGTACATGATATTCCAGAGGGTGATGATTCCCAGCCACTAATGCTAACCCCAGGGCTTCCACAGGACTTAATAGACGTAGACCAGACATCCTGCCAGTCCTTAGGCTGTCATGATGTATCTCCATCAGGCTCTATTGATGCAGCCCCTGTTTACAATTCTCCACCGCCTGCTCAGATTAGTAGGAGATGTTCTAGAGCTGGGGGTCTGGCACCGCCTATTAAAGCTAAACAACAGAGGGTGGTAAGGCACTCGAGACCAAAGTCTAAACCTATTAAACAATTACCCCTCATAAATCAGTCATCCATGGAGGATATATCAAATTCAGTCTGGGTAACATTTAAAAAAAAAACTGGATTTAACCTTGGGTCCAATTATGAGTAGACTTACCTCTATTGATGAAAGGGTAATGGCTCTTGAGCAAAATAGTGGCTCAGTCCCCTCAAATAACGATCCTATGATGCCAGCACCAGTACCTCAGGAGAATCTCAGGCAGCCAGATATGTTAATGGGGCAGAATTTGCAGGAGTCCCTATCAAACAATGTAGTACATCATCCGTTTGTCTTGAATAAATCACTAACCCAGGACGTAGTTACAAATAGTGTTGTCCAAGACTCTAATAACATACATGCAAACCTAGAGAAAGGGGGTTCTCCCCCTATCCGCCAAGTTCCCTCACTAAACACACTTAAGTCCCACCAAGTGAAAGAGTCCTTCCAGTTTATACCAGAGGCTGTACCATTAGTTCTTGACCTGGCCAATGCTCCCCAATTGGGACCAGGCATAGTTGAATCATCAGCCACTCTAATCGACAAAGCACTGCATTGGCTGATTAACAACATGAAGATATCTGCAAGGGGTGGCCAGCAACTAGCTAGGGAAATTATCATGGCTAGAAGGGTGCCATGGGTGGGTCACCATTAGAAAAGATTTGGGGGAGATTGTATAGCTATTAATTTCTCTAACCCTGAAGTGTTACCAAATGTGCTGGCAAATCTACTCCCGCCTCAACAGAGGGGTTCTGCACTTATACCACTAACCTTAGAATTCTACTATGATAGGACATGGTGTTTAAGGAGAACTATGAGTATTAGGCCAAATTGTCTGTCTGCATGCCTGCCATTTGGGAGGGGGACTCCAACTCTGTTGAATGGCTTTGCACTGAGGAACCGTTTTGGAGCCTTAACTGACATGGAGGAATGCGACTGACTTCAAGTTGATACTAGTAACACGCTGGTTAAGATCTTATCTAACATCCAAGTACCTGAGCATCAAGCACAAGGTAATATGGCCATAAACCAAGATAATACATTGTTTAACGCCAAATTGTCTAGTATATCGATTAATGATAAGGACATCCAGGAATTTGACATTCCTTTATTGGCTCCCCCTAATCCTATTCTAGACCCAGGTGTCTGTAGTAAGATCTTGCTCCCAAATATTACCCCAACCCCTACACCTACCACCATCCGGCTGATACCAGAGACTGTTGTTGAGATTCCAGTAAGTATAGTGAGGCCCTCAAATGTTAGGACAGCCCTTAAGATTACAGAAAATGTGTCCCTACTCTCATGGAACATTGCGGGCATTGGTAATAAACTATTGTCCCCGAATTGGTGTAGTTTTATAGACCAATATCACATATGCCTTTTCCAGGAGTCTTGGTCAGTGGCCCCTGTTTTTCGTGTGGGTTTCCTTAACTTTTACATCCCAGCAACAAAAAAACCTAAAGACCACCCTGCAGGTGACTTGGTGGTCTGGGTCCGCCAGAAATTATGCTGTAAAGTTAAGCAAATGAGATCCCCAGTAAATGATATCATGATAGTTAAGCTTGGATGGAGCAATGACCGCTGGTTGGCCATTTTTAATGTCTATGCTAGAGGGCTAAATGGGGGGCATACTTCAGAGATAATATCCTCTCTCATCTCCCAACTAGATGCTTTACCACACCAAATCATTACCATTGTGGCCAGAGATTTTAATACTACTTTCGAACCTCTTGGCCAAGAAGATCAGGAACTATCTGTAGATCAAGATATTAGATGGGGTATCCCCAAACTTGACATTCCTGCTGTAAAAAGGTGGTCAGCAGTCGCAATTCAACTAAAAGCTATGTGCTTGGAAAGAGGTCTTAGAGCGGCAAATGGGCGAACTCCTTCTGACCAGTGGGGAGCAAATACATTTGATAATGGACGCAATAGTAGCCGTATTGACTACCTGCTGGTTGATCTAAGACTATGGTTTAGTCTAGTGGACATGGTCATTACACCTCGACTGGAAAGTGATCATAACCCCCTTTGCTCGTCATTCTTAATTCAAAAGGGCGATAGAAAGGACTCACCACAGTGAGGGGTTTCAACATTTGACATTGTTGCTTCTAATAACATGCGCCATGTTAAATGGAATAAATTTATTGAAAATCCAGCCAAATTGGCCGCACTTAAAGTAGAGGTTGTGAGCTAACCGATCAATTTAAATAATCAGACCAATAGGTTGGTTTTCCTCAAATCATGGTAGAGGCTCACTCCCGTCTTTTTTCTAGCCTAAAAAGCTATTTCTCAAAAGAAATAAAAAAGTGCAACCAGGGTATCACAACTAATGTGGCTAGGTGGTACAATGAGGACTGTAGACTAGCTCGCCATAAACTGAGCGCTGAATTAAGATCTAAGAACCCCGTTAAAGTAAGAGAGGCAAGGGATTCATATAGGCGCGCTCAGAGGACGGCAAAAAGAGTGTGGGACGAGGATAGGTGGTGAGATTTGAAGCATGCTTGTGATGCTAAAGATTCCAAAAAAAATTGGAATATTGTTAAATGGGATAGGGGAGGGGAGGCAGAACCCCCACAAAATAATGTTGCTGAATCCCAGTGGATACAATTTTTTAAGCCTCAGTATGCCTGCAATCTGACAGAGGATGATTACCCCATACCTCCCGATATCTTTTATGAAAGCTAGGTATTTTCTATCAAAGATGTTAGTCTAGCATTAGACTGTGTTTCAAGTGGTAGAGCCCCAGGTATGGATGGTATCCCTGCAGATGTCTTTTTAAGCGATAGACCGACTTGGTGCCGGTACTTTGCACTACTAGCCAACTCGTGGCAAAGGGTGCTCCCATTCCACCTTCGTGGAAGGGAGCAGAAATAATCCCTGTTTTTAAAAAGGGAGATAAATCCCTTCCCAGTAATTACAGGCCTATCAGCTTAATTGATTGTGCACAAAAGATAGTGGGCTGATTAGTTCAAAATAAAGTCCAGTTCTGGGTAGAGGAACTTCATATATTATCTCCATTCCAAGCTGGCTTCCGCCCCTGTACCAGTTCTGTAGATCAGGTATTTAGATTCATTACAATCTATTGGAGAAATGTGGTTTTGACAAAAGGTACACTCTACGCGGTATTTGTTGACCTAAAATCAGCTTTCGATTTGGTCCCTCGTTGTAAACTTTGGGGAGTCCTCGGCGAAATGGGGATGGCACCTGAGTTATTAACACTCCTCGTCCGCCTACATGAAAACAATTTTGCGAGGATCAGATGGGGGGCACAGGGTGAGGTTACGGATTCATTCCCTGTCGAACGTGGTGTCCGGCAGGGATGTGTCTTGACTCCCACCCTATTTTCTTTATACATCAATGGAATAGTGGACCACCTCTCTAGATCCCCCACTGATGCCCCAGTCTTGGCTGGGGCACGCGTACCTGTCCTCATGTTTGCGGACGACACCCTGATCATCTCCCGGACCCCGATCGGCCTACAGAAGGCTGTAAACGCATTTGGGGATTTTTGTTCTTCTCACGTACTAGAGGTCAACATCGCAAAAACAAAGTTCATGTCCTTTAACCACAACAAACCTTTCAAGGGCAAAATCTTTTTGAATAACACTCCCTTAGAACAGGTGGATGCCTTCACCTACCTAGGTATTATGCTCCAGAACAACATGGGATGGAAAAGCCACATGGACATGACTATTTTAAAATATCATCAGCTTGTAGGTGTATTAAACACTAAATATAAATCCTCTTTCACTAAACCAATAGCTCCAGCATTGGAAATATATAATATTAAAGTGATAAGCTCTGCCCTTTATGGAGCGGAGCTATGGGGATTCAACAACTTGAGCCACCTCCAAAAAGCTGAAAATAAATTCCTACGTGGCTTAATTGGTGTCCCCCAAAGTACCCCGATGGTGCCGCTTCTGCTAGACCTAGGTAGGAAAAATGTGGTGGATATGGTAAGGCTACGCCCACTTTTGTATTGGAGGCGAATCTGGGCCACCCCTGAACTTGTACATTGTACCCAGGGTCTGAAGGACGTGATTTTAGCAGATCGCTTCCACAAAATCCAGTGGTTAAAAGACTTAAGGTCTCTCCTGTTAAAGTTGGACCTAAGATTATTATGGGAGGAACCAGAAACTGCAATTTTCCCCTCAGAAAAACTGTTGAAAGATAAATATTGGGAAATGGTCCTGTCCTCTTCCTACTTGGCAGGTATGAATACCAATCTGACAGCCCGCTTCTTAGTCCACAAATCTTGGCCGTCTTGTGAAGCATACTGGGACAAAATCGAGAGTCCTATCGATCGAAAACATTATTTTCAATTTACGGTAGGAACTCTACCAATAAAAGCTTTCACCCATAAATAGGCATCTACCACAGAAGAAAACTGTCATAATTGCATAGACATGGCAGAAACCATATCCCATCTATTTTTTGTATGTCCCCTTTATACAGCCCCAAGACGTAAATGGTTGAGACCTATTTGTTCTTCCCTGGGCACTCAGAGGGGTACAGAAGCTTTGAGGATACTAGAATCTGATTGCTCTCCACACATAGCTATTGCTCTAGCTAAATTTTTCAGGTGGGCTTGGATTATCCGGGCACTTACTTCATTGCCAATTGCTGCTAATTTCTCATAAGGCCCTATTTTTATTTTAGTGCTTTTTCTTATGAAGTAACTTTAAAATATATACATGTATGAGATCTTTTAATAGTGCTTGTAATTCGACAGTATAAATTGGTATTTAATTGTGTATTTTATATGTGCTATTTATTGTGTATTGTGATAGTTTTGTGTATCGTATGTGCTTTTATGACTTACTGTCGAATAAAGATTTTTTTAATTGAATTGAATTCGAGAGTCACTATACTGACCATTGAATTCTCGATCATGGACGAACATGGAATGACTCAATCATCCAGTATCACATGCTCGTATACTTGGTTTTACCATTCTCATCACAGGTGTTTTAGATACAGATATTTGATAGTCATTTCTGTCTGTTCCAGGGACACGTGAATTACTTTTGTATGTGCAACAAGAACTATGGATAATCGGAATGTTTGTCGTCCGCATTACTGCTGTGCTATGCAGTTGACCCTTTTGCTATATTCAGAGTTTTATACAATCCAGTTAAAAACAAAAAGTGGCATCTTACAGCACGTTAAGGTTGCATAAATACCTTTTCTAGGGATTTTCCAGTGTATTAAGATTTTCCCATCACTGCAGTTGCCTAGTACAGCTGCGTTCCCCATCCTTTTTTACAAGTGTTTATATAATTGAATTTCAAGGTTTAGATGAGCTCCCAGGGCAGTAATAGTTTCTTTTGCTTTTTTTGCTGGTATGTTTAATGTTCATGACCATTCAAGTGCCACAATGTTGGTTTTTGTCTCTTAAGTTGGCTGCGACAAAGTACTTGCAGTCATTTTTTTGTTTTTAGTTCTGTGAAAGGTGGCGATCATTAACATAAAATATTAGAAACATTAATTTAAATTAGAGGTGATAAATTCATCCCACTTGTTGATTTAGTGACCACCTCAAGCACCAGGCTTAATTTACTTTGAGTGATAGTATACAAAGTTTAGGGTGAGGACGTCATTCCCCGTTTGTAACAAATAAGAAATAATGTTGAAGATATGTGACAATCTGCAACACTTAAGATTTTAGAAAATGTCTGTGATAACTTAACTGCTCAAACCATTCATGTTGCCATTGGTTCCCTGGTCTTGCTGATGGCGATAGGGAACCTTATATAGTTGTAACCAATCGGAAAGCTAATTTCCTTATTTTAAATGTTTCTGATATTCACTATCTTCTTAACGACATGAACATGATGCTTTGCGTTTTTTCGGGGATTCTAGTTCATACTGAGAAAAAGTAATACAGGATTGTACATTCACTGAACTGGGATAATTTTGTAACTTTGACGCTGTCAATGGGTCAAACAGAGGTTCATGCCTGTTAAGGTTTACTGTTGACAGTATTCCCCACAGTACATGTCATGGAATAAAATGCAAAAGCCTTTTTATGGAGGACATCCTTTCTGAATTCCAGTGTCCTTGTCTGGATGCTCAACCATGCAACATTAAGAAGAAAGGGCTGTCAGTCCCACTGCTCTCCCTCCCCTTCTTATACCACTGTAAGCCTGTATTTTCCTCTCCCCTACCTTCTATTTGTGCCTGTTTATAATTGGATCTAAATTATGTTGTTTTATTAGTCTGTGGGTGGATTGCTGGTTAGTACCGCCTCTCATAGTCTCTCTTGGGGGTTCTGTTCCCTCCCTCTTCTTCCCACGTTGTCTCATTGTATTGCAAGGCTTCTGGTTTCTGGAATCACCAACTTCCCAGCTGCAGAAAAGTCAAGGCCTAAATATATCTGGGCCCCTTTTATCACTTACCTGACGCTAGGGGCAGAGGCCGAAATTGTGGAGGAGGTGCCAGACCCCATACTACTTTTGCATTTGTATGATCGCATTTGGCGGGCTGGGGTTTCATGTTTACTTTACTATTGACGCCTTACCCACCGTGACATTCAGGGTATGCTAATGCTTTTTTTTCCCGCTTTTGCTGCTCTTTAGAAAATAGTATCACTTGCTGTATATGTGCATTATTCAAAATTGATTAGTGGGCCTGAGGACTAAGGCTGATCTCATTATGTTTGTATACGCCTGTTTCATTTCCAATCTTTACACTCTAAGTCAATTGCATTAACTCGCTGATTGTTGTGGTTCTCTTGTTCACTTGTTCAGAAAACTCTAATAAAAAATATATTTTAAAAACTTCCCAACTGTACTTCAAAAGCTTTCCTTTGGACCAGAGAATGGTGAGAACACTCTGGGGATGTCCTGGTGCCTGATCCGTTCTTCTTTTTGGCACTCGTAATCAGTTTCATGTGGCTGTTTCTTACTCTGAGCCACATTTTTCTTAGCCTGTTCTCTTTCGGCCACAGATATGCCTGATAGACCCTCGTTCCTCCTATACCCCCTAATAATCAATCTGCACCAAATGTAGTATTAGCAAAATAAGTCCCATTTAGATTTTTCTTGCACCGTTTGGTGTATATTGTTCAAGGGAGGACTAAGTGGTTAGAAAAATAACTTTCTATGGAGTGATGTGTCAATCTCAACTTCAGAGGCACAAAGGCTGAAGCTGTAGTCTTGGTTAATGACTGAGACTTCAAGCAGAAAATGACATTTATTTATGACTTAAGATGTGGACCTCTTGGAAACAAACGCACCACATTTAGCAGGGGGGTACCCCATTTGACAGCGGTTCTTCTTTTCAAATATGGCACAGATTGGTCAATGGGGGTGAAAGTTACTCTGGAAAAACATTTTTGGGGGTGTATGTAAATGTTCCCAATGTTCAGTTTTGATCTGCACATTAGCCCACACTATTCAACAGATTAACACCAAATTTGGCACAAGGGCAAATCGTTTTCCAGATTTGGTTCTTTTTTTTGTGATCTGGTGTAAGTCCATTTATTACTTTTAGAGAAAATAGCAATTACAAATCGGGAATACACATTTTGAATATTTAATGTTATGAATATCTGTAGCATTAGTATCTGCTGTCTGCCCTTTCACATTTTCAGTAAAACTGATTGATTGATTGATAACATTTGTAGTCTGCAAACATGCCTACTTTCTTCCTGGACCTTCTCGAATTTAATTGCTCGTTAGCGCCTGTGTTTCTTTCCTCTCTACCAGCCATATTGGATCTGCTGACTTAGTAAGTCATTTGTCAATACTTTTATATTTTTCTGGGGCTTTATTTGGCAACCTCAGACAAATATCCCTTACCTCACCTCCCTGTGTGTCTGGTGTTAACTCAACTGAAGTACTATCTGATGTTGGTATTCCCAGAGAGTGCTCATACTCTGGAGTAATTGGGCCATGAAGAGAGCTCATGTCAAAAAATTGTTAAGAAAGACTTGTTAATAGAATTCATCTCAAGCAAAGATACATCTTAAATAAGATTTCTGGTTTTGGATTAGGTGGGTATATGGGGCACACTTGATGTACCAGGCGGTCTTTTTCTACAGTCACCTTCCAAGCATCTCTTCAGATTGAGTTGATGAAGGTCATAGTAAATGATAAGAACACTTCAAGATTCTTTCGAATTCCTCCTTGAGATGAAAAATAGGTGTCTAAAACCTTTCTATGGTTTTCTGTGGAAGAACAATAACTGTGGAGGGTGCCATATTCCATATGCCGTATCGAGAGAATTTCGGAAAATATCTATATGCTATGTTGTCTAGATTTCACAAATGCAGAGCCTTTTCAACCACTTTTTAACCAATAGTGCGACAGCAATTTGCAATAGCACTGGGAGGCAAAATTCCCTAATGTTTTAGGCTATGTGAATGGAGCATATATTTGTTTACCCCATCGAACATCGAAGACCAATTCCATTTACACAAACATAATACCCAAACGCTCCCTGAACATCTAGTTGGTGTAGACTGTTGAGTGTTGAGTAGCATTTTATCACGTGAGCATGCATGACTACACCATTTGGTGGTGGTAATGACAAGTCTGTCTGCAAATCAACCAGAGCTCTTTAGGTGAATGGCAGTATGACTGTGGTGGTGCCTGTCTGCCAAAGACTCAGACACATGTAAAGCTCCCCAGAGTTAAGTGTATACACATTGCGGTGTGAGGTTCTCAAAACCATTGTTTACTTTGATGTTTAGATAATCCACCCTTCCATCCAAGTGCTGAATTACTCTCAGTTGCCTTTAATACACTTCTAGCGTTTACCTTGCCAGCATCCTAGTCTCCCTCGCTGAAGTAGTACCGCCATCATCTTCATCATCATCTGCTGCCTGTAATTGCTTTTCCCTCATAGACCTGTATCCCTTGCCTAATGTGGCTGGCGTTGGGGTTTTGTCACATCTGGTTCTTTGACCTGTTGGATTGCAGGGCACCCAGATGGTGCTGCTGACGAAGGTCCTTGGGGTTTAGATCCTGGTCTTGTTGTGGAACTCATACTGGTGGTCGTGGTATATATGTAAACATTTCTGGAGTCTCACTTGTTGCAGCCATTTGGCTGCCATTTTGGTTGGATCTATAAAGAGGGAGATCAGGGGGTATGTCAGAGGGCCAGGCAACTTTGCACAGATGACGCTGTCCACCCCTCATGACTGTATTTGTTGACACGCAAATCATACATGTGTTTAACTCTATGGACTTGTATGTTGGTGCAGAAGTCCCTGCCATGTGATCATGGGTGGATGCATTGACACATCAGGCATTACATTAGGTACCCCAGGGAACATAATTTGTCTACATGTCCCATGGTGCAATGTGTGTGACAGATGTGAGCAGGAATGGGATAGTTAGTGCAGTACCGTTGTAAATGCTACCTGCGTGGCACAACACTCAATTGGAGGTGTATAATTGTAGTGTGATGTATTTTAATCTTTTTTCGACATATATTTAGTTTTCAATATGAAGAAGGTGGTTACCTGGTACAGTGGGTGCAGTAGATGCGTTGACTTTGTGTACTAAGACAACTGCCTTGCATTGGATATGCTTCGTGTGAGCTGTATGGGGGCTGAGTGATTGAGCTTTGCTGGGCCTCCCATCTTTAGCTGCTACCCATCTGTCTTTTAATGGTTACAATCTCTTTCCTGTGCAGCGTTTACAAATCTCATCAGCTCTATAGTTTGTCACTTCAACAGTGTTTATCTTCTGTGGGATGTGCTTGCCCATATTTGCTTTTTGCCTGCTTCTGAGACAGTTTAGATGGCTTTAACAAAGAGCTCATTATTTTCAACAACGTATTGTTCCACGAGTATCTATTTTTATTTTAAATATCAACTCGCTATGTGAATGCAGCGAACCCTTTTACTTGCAGTTTTGTGATCCATTGCGAAACATTTACTTCCATTATCTCATCAGAGGCAAAATCACCACTTGTTTACCTGGAAATGTAATGCTTTTTTGTGCAGGTGTACAAGTGTTTCCTGCAGACCGATACATAAACATATAGTGGGCTTTATGGTGATCATTTCCTTGACCGAAAGTTAGGACTTCTGATGGAAATTTTTAAGCACAGATTCCCCACCTTAGGATACTCCCCAGGTGCCAGACTGGATACAGAAAATATTTCCCTATCAGTGCTCCTACGCAACACTAGGTGGCGTCATGAATCAGCATGCTGACTCCACACTGCCCTGCATGTGACGGAGCAGAACTGCATAAAAGCACCATCCCTAAATGATGACTTCAGTTCCTTTCTTTCCACCCTTTCCGATGCCATTCCGGAGCTCATATCCTGTACTATTGTCATTTTTCTGACAACGTCTTACAGTTTTAACAGTGTGCCAGTGTGGTAAGGAACTATGTCCTCACCATTACAACAGATTTCAAACCATGCCATGTTTTTTGATAACCTTTTAACACTTATACCCCAGGTCAGGGTGGGGCTTAGCGTGCCCATACCACCGGGGTTTCCATTTACAATTCTCTCACTTCACTGGTCCTGACGAATGCCCGATATTCCAATATCATTGAATCTGAAACATGTTGACCAACAACACAGGATAAATCTGGACTTTTAATTCTGGTCCAGTACAGTGTGGACCAGAAGCATTTGTAGTTTGCTTAGCTCCCCATTAGCCTCACCAGCACCTCCTGAGTGTTCACAAAATGGATGTTAGTAGTCGAAGCAAATCACCTTGACCATTGTAAGAGCATCTCTGAGGCTTCTTGGCCTCTCAGCCTCTTGCATCCTCCTCTTCAGCTACGCCAGGTGGCAGGTGCATGCTCTGCAATGAGCTTTAAAGTTCCAGTGGGTCCAGCACAAAGGCAATCTGACTAGTGCCATTCAAGTCTTGGGGGAAAGTCTTGAGATTTTTAGTGGTGGCTGCTCGAACGCAGTTGACCCAGCTACAGGCCCCTCTCCCTTCCCCACCCATAGCTGATCGTGCTGACGGATGTATCACTGCTGGGCAGAGCTATCATTTGAGGTTGGTCCAGATCCAGGGACTCTGGGCTCCCACAGACAGACTGTTTAATATGAATCTGCTGGATTTGTGGGCCATTCACCTGGCTTTGAAGACTTTCCTGATGTCGACTATGAAAAACTTTGATGCCCTCTGTCACGGACAGCATCACTACCATGTGGTACTGCAGTAAGATATACAGAATGGCGGTCCTGCATCAGGAAGCTCTACATCTTTAGAGGTGTTAGCCGACCTGGGCATTTTCCAGATGGAAAACCACCTAGGAGGGTTCCTTAATGCCAAAGCTCACTCACGAACTTAGCTGGTGGCGTCCGGCAGGTCACGAGAGACATCTGGATCCTGAGGTGCTGTTTTCCAACAATGCAAAGAGTCCTGGCTAGATCTGTCGAACAAGGAGTGTTGACAGTTTTAAGTGTAGGTGTTTCCGCATGAGCACTTGTTAGGTGATGCATTCCATCTAGAATGGAACACAGGACTCCTGTACGCCTGCCCACCCCTGCCTTTCATGCCCCGAGTTCTGGAAAGAAACAGGAATCCCAGTGCCTCTGAATTGGCCCAGGAAAATGAGGTACCCAAACATTCCAGGCATGAACATCTGTCCTCTGATTAGGCTGACATTTTGCAAGCACCTCTTGTATCAGCATTCTCCACCAACACTACGCAGTCTACACCTATATCCCTGGAGATTGAGTGGATTAATTGACTGCATTTGGTTTGTCACCTGAAGTGGTGGATTTAATTCCTGCCACCAGGCACCCTCCCACAAAATTCATTTATGGCAGACGCTGAGTCAAATTTTGGGTCTGATATGGCGTTTATAAACTGATACACATAAGCACAGCTGTCAGATATCCTTGTGTTTGTTTTGTCTAAGGCCTAGCAAGGCCTTGTAGGACTATTGACTGTTGTGAGGAGATTTATGAAAGGGTTTATACACATTCTCTTCCAAACCATTTGTGATGGCACCTTAACTTGGTCTTGGCATTTCTCATGTGTATGCCCTTTGAGCTGACACATAGTTGTTTTCTGTGTCTCGTGAACTTTAAGATTGTCTTCTTCATTGCGTTTACGGCCGTTTCTTACATGAGTGCACTTCAGGCATTTTCAGTGCAACTAATCTACACCATCTTTCTCTCCAGACAAGTTGATGCTGAGGACTAAGGCAACCTTCTTACTGAAAGGTGTGAGACTCTCAATCTTTTGGTTTTCTTGCTCCCCTGCACCTCTCAAAAGAGGAGGAGGTGCTCCTTCAGTTGGACTCTAAAAGGGCTTTAGGCTTCTACATTCACCACACCAAGGACCATAGAGTGAACAATCCAATTTTGTGTGGTTCTCTGGAATAAAGAAAGGGAAGGCTTTGCAGAAGGGTACCCTGTCAAGGTTGATAGTCCTCTGCCTTACGATCTGCTACTCTCTGGCCTTGAAGCAACCTTAGAATGTCTGAGAACCCATTCCACTAGGTCTAAGTCTGCTACCACTGCACTGGCATGCAGAATGCCTATTCTTAACATTTACCAGGCTGCAATCTCAACGTCATTGTGTACGTTTTTGAAGCACTACTGCCTTGACAACTAGATCTGGCAAGAAGGACCTTTCACCCACTTTGTCCTGAAAGACCATTTGGTCTGAGTCCACCCTCCATCTGGGGAGGCACTGCTTTGATATCTATTCTAATGTGAGTAATCTGTGGTTAGAAGTATTCATCAGAAGAACAAGTTACTTACCTTTGGGATCATTGTTGTTGTGGATTCTTGATCCATCTACAAATTCCTCAAGGCTTCCCCCTTCTGTGGAGTGGCCTATTTTTAACATCTGAAAAAGTCCCAAGTTAGTACTCCGCATATTGTTACCAATGATTGTTCACGCTCCACATTTGAGGGCAGAGAAAGGGTAAAAGATAAACTCACGTCAGCACGCAAGGGTGGCAGCTTATATGTAGCTCCACTCCATTGCAGTGTGGATTTAATGTGGAGCTACATGACACCACCTAACAGTACAAGAGTACTGCTAGGGAAATGTTTTTCAGATCAAGTTGATTGCTTGGAAACATTCCAAGGTGAGGAATCTGTGGTTAGATAGAGGATCGACCAGAAGGAGCTTTACAAAAGGTAAGTAACTTATTCTTCATGCTCTGTTAATTAACACTAGCTTTCATCTGGATAATGTTTTAGAGCCTTGTAGGGTTCTTCAAAGGTTTTTCAATGATATACCTGACGATTTCTGTGCAGTTTTGTTTTCCAAAGCCTTTGAGCTACCCAGCAATACCAAGTGTAAATGTTGAACATGTATTCTTATGCTAACTTGTATGCAACCGAGGACAGAACAGTTCTTTGTGGTGTTCGAAGTTTTTATTAGAAAGTAGATCATTGTATTTCGAATTGGATGGACTCATGCAGCAAAAGCTGGTATTAACTGCCACATTTTCTGTTCACTGTTTCCTACTCATGTTGGGCAGTGTTATACTTGCTATAACAGCCTTCTTGGGCAGAGTCAACAATGTCAAAATCTGAAACTCTTCTATTTGGAGATCTATCTCAATAATTTGCAAGTATCCGTTTCAGGAATAGCACTTAAAAGCAGTCCCCTAGGATAAATAAATACAATACAATACAATTCCAACTGATAGGCGAGCAGTACATATAACAGACTTAGGAAAGTAACAGAAAAGCGGGAGCACCTCTGCTACATTTGTGTAGATGTCATAGTTCTTCCGACATCTGCTTTGTTCATGGGTTTCCTGGCAATGTTGTTGATACATGGTTTGGTATCTCTTTGTTGCTGACTCTTCTTGCAGAGCTTTGTAAGTGGATAAACTGTAATCAGCTAAAACTGTATGACTATAAGTCTCCAGCTATTGTAGTTGGCCCAAATTAATTTATTTATAAAGTTTTATATAGCGCGAACAAGATCCCGAAGGATATCCGTGCTTTACAAAAGGATGGATGTGTTTTACAAGTAGGCAATGACACATTGCATTGTCTTTTATTTGGAAGTGATATCCTTAACCTCGGATCAAACGTCTGCTCAGAGTATTGATGAATTTACCTTATGTCGAGCTTTCAGAACTAGGTCTAAAACCAAATAGTCCCATTTGCCATATTCTACTTAACTCAACCAGTGCATCAGTGGTTGCATTAGATGAATTAGATCTTCTAGGTTTACCTTGTTATATCGGAACAGTGGTTCAAAAGCAGTAGTCAGCTTGGCCAAAACAAATTTGAGCTTGATCTGGTTGCCTTAGTTAGTATTAAAAGTAAGGGGAAGAAGTAAATGGTATTTGAACACACTTTACCAAAGGCACCAGCAATTTGAGTGGCAGAAATGTTATGTCCACAATGTGTAGGTACTGGAGACAGCAGCCAAAACATGCTCAGTCAAGGACTTCTTCCAGTTATTTATTGATAAGGTGGGTTGTGAACTGAGCACTGCGAAGAACTCTTACCCTACTTGATGACATAGATGAAGGGCCAAATGGGAGAGGTGTCTTTGAAAATCCTATTTGTTGGGCAAGCGGCAAAAAAGCTTCACTTGTTAACCATGAGCGAGTAGTTGAACAATGGATTCAAATACGAAAAAAGACTTGTCTTTTTCTGTTTTAGTAATTGGTTCACTTGTGTTATAGTATGAAGTCTTGTGCTGTTACTACCTTTCTGATTGGAAGGCTTTACTTGTGTGGTTCTCGAGTCCAGTGTTCTTTCAGGTATGCATTGTGGTGCAGTTTGTCACAGGCCAGGTTCCCTTGACACCATACAAGCAGGCAAGGGCAGGTATAGAACACCCAACGCATTCTCACCCTCCTACACGTATCCCTTGTTAGCTTCCTCTAAAATAGGATGGTTTAAATTACAGCAGCAAGTTGCAGTACCAAATTACTATGCGACAGACTTTGAATTTGAATGCATTGCAAACATGCATAATCAGTGTTAAAAAATAAGCTGATGTGAGTAGAACATAGACTGGAAAGATGGTAGGTGGTAAGAAAGACTTTCCAGGACTGAGACCGGGGGTTTGTCCTCTTTGAGGTTCTGCACCACATTTATCGCCTAATGACAGCAAATAGTTAACCATATGGTTCACAGTCATATACTCTGGGATGCTGGTATCATGAAAAGCTTGTGTAGTGGTCATGAGCGTTCGGGTCAGTTCAGTTCAGCCCCTGCTACAACTTCATGATTACTTCAAATGGTTCTGAAGAGAATATATTCTTTAAAAAACAATTTTATCAATTCAAAACCTCAAGGGCATGGGTCGGAAATAATACGCTGCTCTTATTACATATAAGATGCTGCTGAATGGGTGTCTGTAATTTAGGCCTTGCCTGCTCTGTAGAAACCAGAATCTGCAATTATGAAAAATAGTTGGGCATGATTTCTGAAACTGTTGTGGGTAAGAAATCTTGTTTAGCCCACAAGATTCTTTCAGTGCCATGGTTTACCCCAGAATTAGCTGTTATTAAATGTGTGTAAACAGCACTCAAACTCACTTGGCTCAGGGACTACTCTTGTACTGCTACGTCCACTTACAAATGCACTTTTAGAAAGTATTAGGAATATATTACGCGGGCCTTAGCTAAGTTTTATATTGCATGAAGCAGTGTTGGCAATAACTGCACTGAAGCCTGGATTATAAACGTTTTGCCAATTTAATTTCAGATGCCCACTTCCCAGTCAGTTGATATTTGCCCATTTATTGTCTGCCTGCCCCGTGCTATTACCCCACAAGTTTTAGCAGGTAATACCACCCAGCAACCCTAACAACAAAACAGTAAATCAACTACAAAATGGCAACTCCGCTTCATAATGCCCACCACGAATGAGCTCCACACAGGCCTGGATCAAGTGAGCTCCTCGCTGTCCTGGATGCCAACTCAGTGTCCACATGTCCTAGATGATGACCTTTGACCTTGACTCTCCAACTCAAACAAACACGGCTCGGTCACACTACAACTCCTGTTTTATGGCTCTGATGAAGTGCAGCTCAGTGCACAGTGCAACAATAACACAACCACCCTGATGGACAACTATACACTACCAAACATGACACAATGTCATATTAGCAAGGAGCACCGGTACTTGCTCTGGTTCACACAAAGTAAGGAAAACCGCACTAGACAATTAAAAGTGCCCCTGATAACCTGGGCATCCATGCTCGATTTCCTTGGGTCGCACCCCTCGAGTCACACCTCACCAGTGAGGAATTACGAAGCAGCGTGCACTTTAACGCAGCTCACCGCTATTCTATCAATCAAAAGTCTGTTTGAGGAGTGCCTGAGTCCATTACCTCCGCCACCCCAAGACAAAGAACGGCTATAAATATGGCGAGACAGGCTTAGACCTGGCAACGATCGAAGGAAGCGGTGTCCGAAACAACAAGGCACAAGAGGACAACAGAGGAACGCACGGGAAGTGGAGAGAAACGAGAATTTCAGCTGGAAACGAGAGAGGAAGCAACAAAGGGGCAAACACAAGATGGCGACGCTCGAAGTATCCCCAACGAAGCATAAAGACCGTAAGCCCTTCAAGCGTCAGCGACGAGCTTGAGCGACACCGGAACCACAGGAGGCAGTCCGCTACCTCCCAGGGCCCGCAGCGATGCTAATTTGGGCACGGTGACAAAGTTTTAACAACATAGGTGATCTCACACTCAAAACGAAACCGAGGGAGAAGCACTGGGGGCAGCCATCTTAGCGCAGACGCACAAGCGAGTACGGAGTCAGCACAGGCCGGGAAACTCAGGCAGGACAGCACACGGTGCCGGAGCAGCACAGCAACCCCCAAACAGGGAACCTTCAAGACCCCAGAATCACGCATCGTAGCCGGGACCGGGAGCTCCCTATAACCCAACCGGGGACAGAGCAACAAAAAGACGCCAAAGATTGTGTACATCACAGCCAAGGTGTAACTGCTACGAGCTCTCAAGCAGAAGCATCAGGGAAGGCCTCCAGGCACGCTCAGTCACTACTAAGCGCACATAACAAGCGTGCGAGGTTCCAGGAGCACACCCACAAACAGCGCATCCCAGAGGCCAACATAGCGCTTTGGGCCAACAAGCAACGGAGCCCAGCCCACAAGAGGAGGAACTGGCGGGGGCTAAGACTAGGGCAAGGGTAATCAGGGAGCCCAGCAGGTTTCGGCTTGAAACAAGGTCAAACAAGGGGCCCACAGACATAAGAGGAGACGCAACTAAACACCAGAGGGACGACAGACTGCACACATATCTGGTCAGAAGAGGATTCGCGACGATGGCCGGAAGGGAGGACAAAACCACCAATGACCTCAAAAAAAGTCAGGAAGGACCAGCCTGACTCGCCGTCAAAACTGAAAAACGACCTCAAAAACGAAACCACACTGGATATGATCCTAAAAAAGACAAATGAAGGGAATGAGCTGGCTAAAGCAACAAAAAAACGGTAGACAATATGCAACTAGAACTCGTGGCCATAAGAGCGGACCAGAGCAAGACGAACGGCAGGCTGGACGCAGCAGAGAAAAGGATAAGTGATCTAGATGATACAAGCTGCAAAACGTGGCCAAGACCTGCTCTGCCAGCAGCTTCTGCAGGCTGTTGGAGGACGACCGTAGCAGAAAAGAGAACATAAGGCTGCTGGGAGTCCCTGAAGGTGAAGAGGACACACCGGGATCGTGCCCTGCCGTAGTAGAAGAACTATTGCCACAACTGACAGGCCTTAAGTTTGACAGACAATTCGAGGTGGACAAGGCCTATAGAGTGCCGGCGCTCAAACCACAACATGGCCGCGGCCCGCGCCCGATCATCTGCAAACCGTTGCGAGCAAACCAAACAGAAGCAATCTTCGCTGTCGCTAGGAAAAGCCAGGACTTGAGATGGAACGGCAACAAAATAATAATCACGCAGGACTTCTCAAGGCAAATGGTGGAAACCAGAAAGGGGTTCCTGGCCCTAAGGGACAAACTCCGAAGGGAAAACATAACTTTCAGCTTTGCAGGACCAGCAAGAATGAGAATCACTGATCAAAGGGGGACACTGGTCTTTGAGGAGCCCAACGACCTAAGAAGGTACCTACAAGGGCCACCACCTGAAGGCATAAAGTCCGGGGACAGGGAAAAGAAGAGCCCCGCCAGACAACACAGAAGCCGGCGCGTTTGCATAAACAAAGGCTCGATGCCCTACAGTCTGGATCCCGCCAGAACTTTAAGCTGACCAACCAACCGATCTACTTCAGGGGCCGGTAACCCGCTCAGACACAGGACAGAACGTGGGGTGCAGGGCCAGGAACAAGTCTACCTCAGCGATTCCCCAGGCCGATCAAATAGACCAGGACCAAGCCGAGAGCCAAAGAGGGAGTCTCCCATATCCTTTTAAGTTTTACCTCAAGTGCACATATAAAATTTTTAAGAAGGGAGGAGCAATCCCCCGAAAGAGACACTATGGGTCTAAGCTCAGGACAATACTCGGGGGGAGGGGAGGGGGGGCCTTGCTGTCGCACGCCTACTGCACAAAGCACGGGGGGGAGGGGGACTCTCCAGGTACAGTCTTATGTGATTCTCTATCTCTGTCTTTCTACTTTCCCTTTCCCTCTCCACACTCTTTTTCTATTCCGGGGACAGTGCTTCTGAACCTACACGCCAGTCAAAGCTTCCAGGTCAGGGCCCTAGAGAGGTAATAACAGGTGAGGCGCCGCGAGTGGGTGCTGTGTGAAGACACTTGAGCGGGTCCACCACACTGAGGTGCGAAAATTATGATTGGGGATGATACCCCCAGTACACACTCAGCTACTCTCTGATATCAAGGTGATATCTCTCGATGTCAAAGGGCTTAACCACCCGGTCAAACGAAGAAAGGCGCTGGATTACCTAGCGAAACTTAAGAGCGACGTGTGCGTCCTCCAAGAGACGAAACTCTCAGTCGAGGATGCACAACGACTCAAGGCGAATTGGATAGGCGAATACGCATGCTCACCAGCCATACACAAAAAAAGAGGGGTCATCACCTTGATAAACAAGAGAGCCAAACTCACCATACACGAGAATTACGCTGACGAGGACGGGAGGCTACTAGTTACCAGCCTCAAAAGAGGGGACGAGACGATACACATAGCCAACATATACGGGCCCAACTCAGAAGACAAGGCGTTTTGGGACGGGGTGGAATCCAGACTTGGCAGGCTCCCACAGGAAGACCTAGTCCTACTGGCAGGGGATATGAATCAGGTATTGGACCATGCCATTGACAGACACCCAACCAGGCCCAGCCATAGGTCCCAAGAGCAGAACACTCTGAAGAACCTCTGCTCCAAGCTCCACCTTAGAGACCCCTGGAGACTGCAACACCCGGACGCAAGAGAATATACATTCTACTCACACCCGCACAACTCTTATAGCAGGATAGACTACATCTTAATGTCGGCCTCGCACACACATCTCATAGACCAAACTGAAATTGCCCCGATAACCATATCAGACCACGCACACATCAGCCTCTCCCATAGCGGGAGGCATAACGAGCACCCTAGCCGCAGATGGAGACTAAATAGTGACATCCTGAAACAGCCCACTAATATAGCTGAAATTGAGGAGGCCATCAAAGAGTATCTTTCCTTCAACAACAGCACCGAGATAGACAAGGGCATCCTTTGGGACGCCCTGAAGGCCACAATAAGGGGCAAACTCCTGAGCATCAAGGCAAGGATGAACAGAGAAAGGAACAAAAAGATAACGGAGCTAGAGAACCAGATCAGGGACCTTGAGAAGGGCCACTGCGCGAATCTAGAAGACAGAAACACACTGACGGAACTGACAAAGAGGAAGTACGAACTCAATAAAATACTGAGCGAGAGAGCAGGTACATGGATAAACAGATACAAAGCTATCAACCTATGTACAGCCAACAAGGCAGGGAGAGCGCTAGCATCATACTTAAAAGGCAAACAGAGACAACACTCAATAGCCACAATAACCGACTCAAAAAAAAAGATACACACGGCAAACAAGGAAATCCTGAAGGTCTTCAAAGACTTTTATGAGAGGTTATACACTGCAGATAAGGACCTCATAGCGGATGGGGGAGCTAGCCTACTGGATAAACTTGCCCTACCCAAGTTAACAGAACACCAGATGATGACGACATAACAGGGGGGGGGAGTAGAAAATGTGATAGCAACTCTCAAGGAGAACAAAGCGCCAGGGCCAGACTGATACACGGATACACGGCAGCCTTCTACAAACGCTTCCTACATCTACTAAAACCCACCATGGTCGAGTTATTCACACACTGTGTCCGCAAGGGACGTATGACAGACTCAATGACTGAGGCCAACATAATAGTGATACCAAAAGAAGGCAAGGACCCACAATACCCCCAAAACTACCACCCAATCTCCCTAATCAACGTGGACTGCAAGATCTACGCCAGACGGCTAGACTTAATACCCAGCTTCCCTACCTAATACACAACTCACAAGTAGGATTCCTTAAAAACAGGATGGCCCAAGATAATACTAGACTTCTTTGCCACCTTATCAACCACTCATCCAACAGCACAGACCCGGCGGTCATGATCGTCCTCGATGCCGAAAAGGCGTTCTACAGGGTCTCATGGCCGTTTTTGGACCTGTGTATGATGAAGTTCGGGCTGGGGGAGAAATATAGAAGTATGGTAATGGCACTATATAAAGAACCAAGAGCCCGGGTGGTGGTGAACGGGGGGATTTCAGAACCACTAACCCTAGGGAGAGGGACAAGACAGGCTTGCCCTCTCTCCCCAGCCCTATTCCTACTGGCACAGGAGCCTCTGCTCGCCATGATCAGGAGCAACCCCGAAATAAAAGGCGTTCGTATTAAAGACAACACGGTGAAACTAGCAGCGTACACCGACGATATACTGATCATAACGAAGAATCCGGCCTCCTCTATAACAGCTTTAATGAGCACCATAGAGGAATATGCACTAGTCTCGGGATACAGGCTAAACAAAGACAAGTCGGAATGCAAACCCATGAACGTACACACATCTAGTGCAGTCCTGGGTAATTCAGGGCTGGCTTGGCAAAAGAAACTCCTGAAATACCTCGGCCTCTACTTTGGCCGCGACCTCAAATCTACGCTAGACCATAACAAAGGAGTTATCCTGAAGAAACTAAAGGAGAAACTGAACTCAAGGTCCCCAAGGGACATTAGCTGGTGGGGCAGGGTGGAAACAATCAAAATGATGGTAACACCCATGGTTAACTACATGCTGGGCATGCTACCTCTGACACTAACAGATGACTTCCACAAACAGCTAGACAACATGATTAACAAATTCATCTGGAAGGACAAGAGGCCCAGGATAAGCCTACAAAAGCTGAGACTGCACAAGAGCTTAGGGGGGCTGAACATTACAAACTTCAAAACATTCCAAACAGCATGCCTAGCCAAACAGGGGATTTTCTGGCTCATTCCCGACCAGGACTACACTCAGGTGTGGCTAGCACTGGAGAGGGACACATTAGATGGACTAAAGCCCATAGCCATGCTCATGGCAAACAGACACCCAGAGGCCAGCAACGCTATCCTCAAAAACACTAAGGCCGCCCTACTCAAGGTCGACAAAAAGATGCCACAAAGCATCAAAAACACGAGATGGGAATCCATCTGGTTTAACTCTAAAATAAAATACAAAGATAGGACACTAGACAACAAGACCTGGTATGAGATGGGGATCTCCACCCCAATACAATTACAAAAGAGCGACATACCTCCAACATTTCACACCTTAAAACACGTACACAAATTACCAGACATCGAGTTCCTTGGGTTTCTCAAAATCAGGGCGGCCCTAACCAGAGCTGACCTTGGCAAAAAGGTCCCCTCCTTTATACAATATATGGTGAATCTGAACAAGACCGGCCATCAGACCGCACACATATACAAACTTCTGAGCCCAGTAACTTCGAAACTAAACACCAAAACGCTACGGTTTTGGGAAACACTACAAAACAGAAACTTCAGCTAGAAAGAAAAGCTCCGCCTATGGCTCTCAGCCTCTAAGAACAAGGTATCCCCCCAACTGGCACAAACAAAATACTGGCTACTCCACAAAGCGTTCTGGACGCCGGCCCGCCTAGCGGAGGTCGGAATCGGAGAGAATGATATATGTTGGAATTGCCACAAAGAAAAAGGCGACCTCGCACACCTTATCTTTCACTGCACCAAAGTCACGACATTCTGGAACAAAGTGATAGACCTCATCAATAGGATAGTGGGTCATAGCACACAGCCAGATTTCGTGAGCCTAGTCACCGCTTTCATGGCCCCGGACATAGATTCCAAGGGAGACAGTGACCTGGTCGACCTCCTACTCACAGCAGCTGTCAAAACAATACTAGCGAACTGGAAGGACACAGGGAAAGCGACATTCAAAAGCTGGGTCAATTGGGTCACCTTTCTCAGAGGGGCGGACAACATCACAGCAAAGAGCGCAACCAACCACACAGAAAGAGGCGAGATGTGGGCCGCCCTAGATGAGCACCTAGGGACATACAAGCCCCCATAGACAACCCACAACACCGGGCCTTGGGCGCTGGAGGCTAGACTTATAAGCAGTAACCAGACCTGCACTGCCCCCCCACGTCTCTACTCTTCTTTCACTCCTCTACCTTCACGCTTCCTCTTCCCATTTCACGAGGGTAATACAGCGGATAGCCGAACCAAGACATGCCAATCGCCGATTGCTGATCAGAATGTTTCCCGCGCAGCCACGCTTGTTGATACGCCCACTGTAACCACAACGGCGTCTGTAACTTACCCTCATGTATCAGTACTGTACTGTATTTAAAATCATCTTCTAATAAAACACTTTGAAATAAAAATAAAACACGAAGCACTTTTTGATTTTTATGGACTGCAGTCATTGAGCCGCACTTTAACTGTATGGACAGTTCTAAATCCCCTTAAAAAAAACACACACACATTGTAGTGTTTTTTATTATGCTCTGCTATTGTATGCTTTTATATTGCTTTTATCCGCTCTGCCTTTTATCTTTTTCTCCTGAGATGTAATGATTTTAAATATTTGAACATCAATAAAATATTTTACTCCCATATTGACACCATGACACACTTAACCCTGTGACACTACAGCTTTAGGGCTGCAAAGAAAAAACACTTCATTGGAAACACTGTTCGGTCACTATTTCTGATGAAGCAACTGTACATGAACAGGAGTATTCTGATTGCCTAAGAAAGTGAATACCTGGCATCCATTGGTTCTCCCAAGCCAGACACTAGAGAGTAACGTACTAACTGGCTGCATTATTGAATGCTCACTTTAAACTAGAGGTCGTGGCTTTCGATAAGATGAACATAGGTATGGAATGGTTCTCCGGGGCAGCCTGGACTCTAAAACAACTGCAGCGCAATGGTGCGGTTCCCAACACCACAACAGTCCATATCAAGGCTGATGCTTCAAATACCACAACACAAAGCCAGACTATGGATACATTCCACAATTCAGAACAATACGGGCACTTCAAAAGACCACGACCTTTCTACTCTGACCCTAAGTCAACTTAAAACAACATAAAGTCCACTACAGCATTACAAGTTTTACCACAGCACTACAATCTCAATAACTAACAAGACTGCTTCATATCTGCTTACTGTTTCTCACAGCAAGTCAATTCCTGGTACCCACTGTGTCTGACTGACTACATTCTGTACACCACACGTGAACATATCACTAAAATAACCATCAAATTGCATTTGTTAATGCTTGTTTCACACCAGCAGTCTTATGATTTTCCTCAAACAAGGATCAGTGTTTCTCTGTGACAGCATGGAAAATGATGCCACAAATGATGGATTTGCTTTACAAAGAGTTCTTTGCCTTTTAACATTCCACAGACATTTTGATAGTCATGGAACCTCCAGTCTTACTAACAGACAAGCTGCTTTTGCAAATGCATTGACTTGCCAATTTTACCAACTCCCTATCACCAAACTGCCAATCCTTCTTCCCAGTCCCATGCACCCAGCCCCTCAATCTACCCCCTGAGCAAGCCACAAGCATAGTTGGAAAGTGTCTTTTTCGTCATTGCAGCAGAGTACTATTCTAACCCTTCTTCCCTAATGGCTTCTGCCATGAACACAGGATTCTTGAGTTTGAGACTCGCCCTACACCCGAATTGTTGAGTGTTATGTGTACATTCCTTCACATGGAAATTGTACCATTATTGAAGGGACTGAACAATACCACATGTGTGCACTAACAGCATCCTTTATGGTTACTATGGTTTATGCATGCAGCTGATAGATTTCCCCTAGTTTGGAAGTCAGAAGGAAATTATTCATTAAGAGGAGCTACATGTGTCAGATATTTGGCATGACTTATCGCAGTGTTGCTATTCACTATACAATAGACACCAATGAAAATGAATGGGAATTATTGGGCCATGCAATAGGCACAAATAAATGGCCTATTTTATCATGATCTGTGATAGCCTGAGGGTGATGTTTAATGAGGCGTGTCCCTTGCAAACATATGAGATGACTGTGATAGTCTGTTACTGGCCTAGAAGCAGATCACGTTGCTTGGTTTCAAATTTGCTGTGTGATTGTAATAGCACTTGGAAAGCAGGCTTTTAATCATCTAAATCAGTGGTATGGAAGCTGGGAATGATTAACGAATAAAACAAATGTGAGTGTGTAGAAGAACGGCACAGAAAACCAGGGCTCGCTAGTTCCCTCATTACCTCTCGTTTCAGGTTGTAGAACAAAGATAAGGACAGTGTGATTTCAAACTCCAGACATCAAGGCGTAAAAGGAGAATATGGGGCATTTCCACAGAAAAATGGAAATCCGAATTTTTGTTTGAAGCTTCTCACCTTGGAATCCTCACATTTTATAATATCCCCAGGCACAGACTGGACCTGGGGATATTTTTCTTCGAGATCCTACATTTCAGCATGCGACAGATGTGCCGTGCTGGACCCAAAGTCGATCTTAGAACGGTAGGCAAAACTCTACATCGTCAAACACAAGAGGTCTCAAGTCGCAGAACTGGCCTTAGTCCAAATTGAGGCCACTCCTATGAGAAAACTACTTGATGCTCAAAGTCTTCCTGTAAATTGAAGTCGAATTCCAAGCGTAAACAAACAAAGCAGGACTCGACCCATGCAACCCCTGCCTCTCGACATCCCACCAGAAGGTGCAAGGGGTGCACCCTAATTAAGTACTCGGAGTCTGAACCAATTGGCCCCAGTGTGACCCTAGTTTCCCAGGCCATCATCGACTCAGTAGCATTTTGCGGCCTTCAAAAAGGGTATGCTACAGATTTGTGGCGCTATTCTGGCTCCCTCTGGCATGCTTTCGGGTTCCATGGAGCCACATCAGTCTCCAGTCAGTGTACTTCCAGTGTGTCCATCCCCATCACAGTCTGCCCCAGGGAACCCACTACAGAGCCTGTACCGACTCTGTGCAGACTTCCACACTGGTTTCAAGGTCTGTGCCAGTTCCTGCCGCACCCACACCAACCTGGTGCCAATGTGAACCTGGCCCCAGTCTAATATATGCACGATCTAGACAAGTGACGCTCTACAAAATTACTAAAGCACATTCAGTTGTCATACAGCCTTTCTGTAATCTGAGGTCTCTGCCTCGACACCTACCAGCAGCGACGTCTCTTTATGTCAAGACAGGGGGCTAGCATTATTCCCTCATTCTGAGCAGCAAACCATTAAAAGCTCCCAAATAGAACTTTAGAACATCACAATGAGAAATAGAATGTTTCATCTCATATAGACCGTTTGCCCTCCCATCTTCCGCCTCTTTTGTTTGCTGCTTCTGAGCATGTTCATATATAGAGTACATTTAATAATTTTGAATGTATAGTATGCTTAAGATTTTTTGAGTAGATATTACCCAATTTATGGGTATTTGAATGATTGTGTGCCGAAACGAAAGTTTTTTAAAGTGTTTGTAATAAAAAATAAATTAATTTGAAAAAAAATTTAAATCTTTTTATTGTAACATAAACAACAAAACAAATAAAATGACCATCGTGCCACGGGTATCCGCAAATCATAATCGGAGAATGTAGATTCCAACATTACAGAATTATGAAGGAGTGTGTAGAGTGGACTCAGGTTACATCTATGTCCTCCTGAACTGGATCTATTTCTGGCGGCGTACAAATATCCCCACGATAAGCATTCCAAGCCTCCCATATCTTCCCCCATTTACGGGGTTTCCCTCTGGCCACATACACTGATCTCTCCCGAAACATACACCAATCAAGGTCCTCCATCCATTTCCCAAGCTGAGGAGCTCGACCAGCACCCCATAATTGTGCAATGTTTCGCTTGGCAACCATACATGCGAGAGTGACCCAAAGTTTACCATGGCTCAAGAGGTCGGAGGGCTCCCATACATTAAGTAGGCAACTGCGTGCCTCAAGTGCAATCTGTACCCCCCACACCTCACTCATTTTCTCATGAATCTTGATCCAATAGTTATGGATCTCCGGGCACTCCCACAAAATATGCAAAAACGTTCCAATCATACCACATCCCCTACGGCAATCTGCATTTGAAGCAAGCCCCATACGACACAACCCTAGACCCGTGGTGTAGGACCGGTGAAGGATCCTAAGCTGCACCAAACCAAGTCTCATGGAAATCGCCACTTCCCGAGGGGAAGACACAGCTCCCCCCAGTCTTCGTCATCCAAAACCAAGCCATCTGCAACCCATTGTTCCTGGACTTTCACCAGGGGATCCTCAGTGTGGTTGACCAATTTCTTGTAAACCAGAGAAATCGCCAGCGGAGAGGCCACCGCCGGCTTCACATCACGTGGGATAGCCGCCGCCAGTGCATGCTTAATTTGTAAATAGCGATATCGCTCACACTCATTCAGTTGGTGTCTGGCTTGCAATTCCTCAAAGGTCAATATCCCCTTCTTACCCCACATGTCTCGAACCTGCGAGATACCAATCAGGGCCCAGCAATCGAAACCCTTCGACTTCCACAGACCACCCAAAGCTTCCGAGTTCCACAGTGGCGTGGCCATCGTTATCTTACCCTCCCATTTGAGAGCTCGGTTTGCCTCATGCCACACCCGCGCCGAAACCGACGTCGGACCCAGCAGAGGAAACCTGCCACGTCTAGCATACAAGATCCTAGTGTACTCACCCCCCGGCAACTGGCCACGGTCCATAGCAAATCCGGGGTCAGCCAGAGATCCATAGATCGCATGATTGATAGGGGCTAATTGGGAGGCTCAGTAATATTTCCTGATATTGGGCAATCCAATCCCACCATCATACCAGGGTAACATCAATTTGGATAGTGCAATCTGCGGTTTCCCGGCCCAGAGAAGTTGACACTGCAACAATTCTATCTCATTAAAATAAGAGGGGGGTACGGGATCAAAGGAGTTCTGCAAGGCATATAAAAACCGGGGTAGCGCCATCATTTTAAACAAAACCGCCCGACCCAACAGGGAAAGCGGCAACTCCCTCCATTTTGCAATATCACCACGGAGTCCGGCCAAGGGGGGACCCAGATTAGCGTTGAAGCGCACCTTAGGGTCTTTTGAGACGGGAATTCCAAGGTAGCGAAAACTTACCAATTCGACTTTTACCGGACAATTCGCTGGCACTCTAGGGGGGTCACCGCTCAACACAAAAAGGACCAATTTCGCCCAATTGATAGCGAAACCCGAGTATCTCCCATAGATTGCTAAGATGTCCAGAAAAACAATCAGGGACTGCCGGGGGGAGGTCAGTTACATGAGAATATCATCGGCGTAAAGCGAAATGTTATCCTCCCACTCCGGGGTCCATCGCAGCCCTTTGATTGATCTGTCCCATCGTACCCAAGCCGCAAGCGGCTCCAGGGCCAGAGCAAACAAAAGTGGTGAAAGGGGACATCCCTGACGGGTGCCCCTCCCCAGCTGGAAATCGCGGGACTTATGGTTATTCACCACAACTCGGGCCAACGGAGCCGAGTACAGAAGACAGATCCATCGTATAAATTCCGGTCCGAACCCAAGCTTCTCCAACACCGCAAACAAGTAAAACCATTCCACCCTGTCGAACGCCATTGTAGCGTCTAGCGACAGAATGACCGCCGGCTCGTGAATGCGGGAAGCACCCGCCACCACTCCATGGATTCTACGAAGATTAAGAGCAGTATTACGGCGCGGCATGAAGCCGGACTGGTCCGGATGTACCAGTTCTGAGACAACTTTCACCAACCGGTTGGCAAGTAACTTGGCCAGGACTTTAGGCTCCGCATTCAGGAGAGAAATCGGTCGATAGGAGGAGCCCTCCAACCGAGGCTTGCCATCCTTATAAATTACAATAATATTGAAGATGCGTTGGTCATAAGGTAGAACACCACCTTCTCTACTCTCAAGATACATGTCTTTTAGAAACGGGGCCAGACGGTCAGCATGCAGTTTGTACAGTTCTATAGGGATTCCGTTCGGGTAATTTAATTTTTTTAAACAATATAGTTTTTTTTTCCCAGTAAGTACAGGGAGTAGGTGTCTTTGTATTTGGAGTAGACTTAGTTTCAAAAACGTATTTCTTACTTGGGTGGAATAAGAGATGGGAAGCGTGCGGCTCGAGCGCAAAGACCCGTTACGCTTCTATGGCATTTCAAGTTGCGACTGCACTCCCCGTACAGGTATATGCAGCAAGGTTGTACTGACGTCACAGTGTACAGTGTATTATTATGTTGACGCTCGGCGTCTATTTACAATGCTAAGCCCACATTTCAAGGGAGATTGGCCTTGTTTAGGCAATTTAGCTTGTATCTGGCACTCGCTGTTAACAACACCAAGGCTGATTTCCACAGGAATTAGGCCCCATTTAAGCATTTTGGCTTGTTTTTGAGGGCGATAGGCGTGCAAGGCCATTACCTAGCCAACGAAGCACTTGGTAGTGCGTTCGTTAGCTGGGAGAAGTTAGTCACGCATTGATACAGCTGAGGTGCATCAGAGATTTTTTTTTAAGTGCAATTTAAGGAAAATTATAAAAAATTGAATTTGAAAGAAGGTGAATAGGCGTATATCGTTGGTTTACAATAGAACATTTTGTTAATATTAATAAATTAAATATGGGTGCAAATCAAAGTGAAGAGTGTAATGAGGAGGAAATGTTGCATAGGGTGGTGAGTGAGGAAGTACAGGCAGCTGTACAGGAAACAAAACAAGCTTTGGGTAAGAGAGAAAGGAGAAATGTAGTTGAGAAGGAGTAATTTTCTGTGTCGCATGATGATGAGTTGAATAGAGGCCCTGGGGGAAAATACCTCAGGAAAAAGAAGAATATGGATAGAGCATCCAAAAATAACGGGGCTCAGAGCGGCTCGCAAAGAGCAGGTGTCCGAAGAGGCATGCAGAGCGGTCAGTTGAACACTAAAAAAGGAGGAAATATCAGAGATGAGTTGGTAATGCAAAGGGATAGATCACATGAGGATCTGGATAATTATATTCTAGATATGGAATCTAAAGGCATATTTGATGAAGAGAGCGAAGTGGGTATAATAAGAGATCCCAGGTTCAAAGATTGGTGCCCCTTAGACCATGTCTCAGAATATAGATGGGTAAGATTGCATAAGTCCATGGAGAAGGAGGAACGAAATATCATGAAGGCTGAGTGTTCTAAGCTCATCATAGATGAGACGGGTACTGACACTAAACGTAGACCCTGATTTGATTACATGTATGTTTAAGATGGGGAAGGATCCCTAAAAAGGGATTGGAAAAATCTCCCAAAATTTGTCAGGATAAAGTGTTGGAGGTCCTAGGGCCCTTGGCAAAGATTTTTGATTCTGTGGACGAAGCATTTTTAAAGGGCACTGATGTAGATGTAACTCTTTTAAGAAAATGGTGTCAAGGGGAAATTTCTTTTCTGGGTACCGCAAATGCAGGCCTGTTGGCTTTCTTATGCAGATTAATCTGAAGTTAAGTGAATTGGCTAGAAGAGAATCATCTGAAGATGCAAAAGGTTTACTATTTGGGGATGGTTTAGTTAAGTCTTTAACCAAATAAAGTGAAGACCTTCACAAGCTTAGACAAGGCACAGTATTCCATGCGCAGAGATTTTTCAAACAGTAGTTTTTATGGCAGGGCTGGTAGGAGAGCAGGCTTCAGAGCCCAGTATCAAAACACAACGTAACATGGGTATGGAGCATAAAGGGGACATCCTGGAGGCGGACAATTCCACCCACAGAGTGGCAGAAACCAAGGAAGAAGAGGTAACCGCAGAAGGGGACATATCCTTAATCAAAGTCAAGGACAAGTGAAGTACGAGGATTGTTTCTGGTTTCATCCCATCAGGTGTGGGAGGAAGATTAACGTATTTCAGGGATCAAAAGGAGTTAATAACAAAGTACGCATGAGTGTTACATGCAATAGAGAGTTATTGAACAGTGTTCTATTCGGAACCATGCCAGTCATCAGAGCCGAATAAGTTGGTTTTTCTGAGAGATTTGAAGGCTCTGGTTTAGGAAGAGGTGAGACAAATGTTAGAGAAGAAAGTAACAGTAGGGGTAAGGGAGGACGAAAGGAGATTAGTAAGTACCTTATTCCTAGTAGAAAAGAAGGACAAGGGCTGGAGGACTGCAATGAACACAGACTTTTAATCAGTATGTGACATACCTACATTTCAGAATGAAATGAATTCATTTATTGAGGGATCTACTTTAGGACTTAGATTGGATGGTGAAAATAGATCTAAAAGACGCTTATTTCTTGATTCCATTTGCGAAGGAGAGTCTGGGATACTTGCAGTGGCAGATGAAAGGGGCAAATGTATCAGTTGCAAAGTCTACCTTTCGGATTGTCAGTAGCACCTTGGTGCTTCACGAAAGTGATGCATTCAGTGGTAGGCTTCTCAAGAGAAAGAGGAATAAGAATGATTGTCTGTTTGGATGATATATTGATAATGAATCAAGATGTAGAGGAGTTGCAGAAGGAATTTAATGTGGTGGTAGGTTTACCCTAGAGTCTTGGGTTTGTGATAAATTTGGACACATTAATAATGGTACCATCTCAGTCGATGGAGTTTCTAGGTTTTGTGATGGACACAGTAACAAGTCAGTTACGGTTACCAGAGAAAAAGGTGAGGAAGATAAGACAGGAGGTGAACTCAATGTCAAAAAAGGAATCGGTGAAGTTGAGGGAGTTGGTTCAAGTGATTGGCCTCTTATCGTCAATTCAGGCACGATTTCCAGGGCTGTTGCATTACAGGGCCTTTCAGCAGGCAAAGTCTCCTGGGCTATCGAAGGGGTTATGGTACAGAGATGTATGGTTTGTCTGAGCAGAGATGTAAGAAAGAATTAGCGTGGTGGAAGGAAAATTTGAATGCCTGGAACAGGCGGGCATATTTAGAATGAAACCAAAATTTGTGTTGGAAACCAATGCAATCAATAATGGATGGAGAACAAAGATAAGGACAGTGTGATTTTAAATTCCAGCTGTCACTACTAGCCTCCTTCTCTTTAATAAAATCTCGATTCTTTATTCAGTTAACCTATAAGAGTTTAATTCTCTTTTTAACTCCGATTCTGTTCCAGTGCAGCAAGCTCACATGGCCTCTCGTGACACTGATGATAATGGGGATGGATATTGATTTCCCACCGTCACATTGATGATGCTCCGTATCTAGACCTGCAAAATGCCAGTGGGTTAGATACATCAATTGAAACAGATCTCAGCTCGCCAAATAAGACCTAGAGAGGAAAGTGCCTTGTTGGCAGTGGTGGTTCGGAGGGCTGCTGGGACACTAAAACTTTAGACGCTAACTATTGAAGCTAAAACAAATATTCTGATCGAGATTCTCCAACCATGGCCCACTTCATCTGAACCATTACTGCCATTTAATGAAGCCTGACCGATGCCCTTATGGCTCCATGTTCCAAAAGATATTCATGTCCACCAGCCTGTAGACTTGTGGCTCAGTGGCACAGTTCTGCTTCTGCTCATCCAGACTTCCTTACTAAACACTCTACAGTAGAGAGCCTGATGGTGCAGGGCTCAACAAACAATCTGAATTCCTCTCCAACTACTTCCCCCGGGTAGGCAATCCAAAAAGAATTGATTCTTTCAGGAAAATAGTGTTTTCACCAGTTAGCCTGTCCCTTAGTTCCATCAATGTGGTTTGCATATTGGGCAGGTATACAAATGCATTGTGGGACAGGACCAGCAAGTTCTTGCCAGCGGTCCCAGAGGCCAGGAGGTACCATAATAAGTACTTTAGGCTGGCCTGGATACTACTAACTGCATTGGCAGAGATATCAACACAACCGTCATGCTCCGAATGTAAGTCTGAAAGTGGATTTGCTGGTGATGTGCAAATATTCCTAATGGCTATCCCCTTTGAGGGGTCCAGAAACTTTGGATAAAAAGGCTGATTAGGCGCTAGAACGATTAAAAACTGTCCATACACTTAACAATCCTTGGGACTATTGATGCCTGCAAAGCAATTTCACACACTTTCAAGAAATTCAGAGGTTACCCAGAGGGATAACTTACAGGCAACACGAGCCCTCGCAGACAATTGTGCAGCAGCCAAAACAGCCCATTGCAAGGCCATGTATGTGGCACCAGTGGGAATCATCCAGGCTGGCAGGTTCTGCATTCCTCCATTTTCTCCTGCTCTTCTAGTGCAGCTCTCAAGCAGCATCAATTTGTCCGTAACAACTCGTGCCAGGCCAGTTGGAGACAGGACCCAACATTTCTTCCCTGGGTGGAGATCCATCCCGTCAGTCAAATGGGTCTTACAAATTGTTCAAAAGGGCTAGGGCCTTCACTTTATTCCCTCCCCACCTCACCTTCCTCACTCAAAGCAGCACCTTTTGGAGGAGCACTCTGCAATCCTGAAGCAAGAGATCAATTGTTTACTCTTCAAGGGTGCCGTTGACGGGGTTCCAGACTCTGAGAGGAAGAGGGGTGCTATTTGCTATACTTCCTTTTTGTACTGGACATGGGGCTGGAGGCCAATTCTGAACCTCAGCCTATTGAATGGCTTTCTGTGAAAATGACAAATTCAGAATGCTTGTGCTGCTCTGCACCGAGGAGACTGGATAGTGCCCTTGTAATTGCAAGACGTGTGTTTCCTGCTATCCCACAGGCGTTACGTGCAGTTCAGGGGGACAAGACAATTTTCAGTTTTCTGTAGCCCTGTTCAACTTCAACTCAACCACTCAGGTGTTCAAGAAAGGCCACTGTCCATCTTCAGAGGTCAGGGGTAAATGTATTCCCACACCTCAATGACCCACTGCTAACGGTGAGCTGGCCGCAGTCAGTTGTTGACCACCCCAGTGTAACTGACAAAATCCTGATGTCATTGAGTTTCACCATCAGTGAGACAAAATCCCACCTGAGCCCCACACGGAGGCTTCTGTTCATTGGGGCCTTTCTAGGCACATGGGAAGTCCGGGCCTGTCCACTTCTGTAGCAACCTGGGGCCCATCAGGATAGGTTACCAATGTTTTGGGAACAGTCCTGGGTTTTAGTGAGAATGGCTCGAACGCTTCTTGGTCTGCAGGCTTTGTGTAACCTCTTAGCCACGAGGCCCCCTCAAATTTCAGTCGGCCTAGCATCAGGCCTCTCCGACTCCAATCGGATTCCAAAGGAGACAGTGCAGATTCTACAGTGGTGGCTGTTGGGGAGATGTGGCGATCAGAAGCTTCTGTTCTCTAGAAGAGAGCTGATCTCCCTCTCAAAGCATTCCTGCCATCTATCAAAGGGGAGCTAGTGCAGGTCATCATGGACAACACGTCTGCCATGTGGGACTGCAACAAGCAAGATGGATCCTGAGCCAGGAGCTCTATGCATATGTCTGAAATATATTCATGATGGTAAAACAGCTACAGGGTCCCTCAGTCTTAGAGTGGACGAACTAAGCATGCATCATCTGACAGGTCACAAGCAGTGTCTCCACAACGAGATGGTGCATAGTGTCTTCGATCATTGGGGAACGCTCTTGCTGGATCGATTCATCACTGTGAATTTGCATCGTATCTACGATATTGCACACTGACTTTTCCTTTGAGGCCTCTATTAGGAGACTCTTCTGTCTGGAATGGATCAAGGGGCTTCTGTACACATTCTTATTGCTACTTCTCCTTCCTTGCGTTCTGGAGAAGATCAGGACAGACTCTGCCCAAGCCATTCTAATTGCCCTGGACTGGGACAGGAGAATGTGGTACCCAGAGCTTCTGAGCCTATTTATTTGTCCTCCGATCAAGCTACCACTTTGGGAGAATCTTTTATCTCAGCAATAGGGAAAGTCCTGCATCCAAGTCTCTACATGCATAGAGACTGAACTGTAGCACTGAATGAGTTTGCTTGGCTGACCGTGTTGGTTGATGTCATCCAGGCTGCAGGTGCTTTTCAATAAAGTCCACCTATGTCGGACGCTGGTGTAGTGCCCAAAATTCCAACCTTTTACGGGGCAGAGCTTCAGACGTCCTTTCGTTTGCCCAGGAAGGTCTTGCAGTATGTACAGTGAAGGATTAGTTATTGGCCCTTTAAGCTTCTCTGTGCTTACTGGCCCAACCATCCTTGTTAAAGTCACTGATTGTGATGTGTTTTATTAAGGATTTGACCCAAATGATTCCTCCCCAAACAGTTTGTGATGTTTTTGCCAGATTTCTTTTTAATACGTGATTTCAGTGATGTCTTGTTGCGCCTTCAGAAGGGGTTGGGGGAAGGAGCGCATTATGCCCCAAGTCTAGCACTTTCCTGGTCGCGGCTCCCCTTAAGCAACATTTATAGACATTTACATTTCATTAGATTGTTCAATGGAGGAGGGGACTGAGTGGGGGGGAATCTTACTGGGAAAGGGTTGTTTCAAAACTTAAAAGCAGACTTGAATTCATACTACTGGGCGGCTGCACCTGACTACTGTTGTGAGATCTTTAATATGTCATAGTTCACACCGCCCGGCCTCCGGGATGTGGGCAGAAGGGCTGTGTAATGCCACATTGGGAGATGGATGCACTGCAAGTGCCGGAATTTGAAGTATGGAAAGTGATACATGTAACTTTTATATTGTCTGCAATAAAAATATAATTAAAAAAACAAAACATTTATAGACATTTACTTGCAAGCTAGCGTGACGTTTTGCTTAATAATGAGGGCGCTCACTTAGCCAGACCACTAGATCGTACCAGACGCAATATATTAATTTTCCTGTTAATCCTTTTTTTTTTAATACTTGGAAGAGATGCTTGTGGCACCTGCCAAAAACAGAAAAAGCCGCTGCAGGGCCCCACTTTAAGGTTTGACCTCAGGCCGCGCACTAACATCTGAGAAGCTTGGTTATATAAATATCGTTATTAATAATATGTGGACTGTTAACATGCCAGGCATCAAGACCACAGTGAGTTTACAGGTGTAATGGCATAATAATACCTCGTTTCTGTTATTGGAAGATTATTAGCAAAAGTTATTGGTTCTTGCTATTCAGAGTTATTTTTCGAAGTGAAGAAGTGCAGGAATGCTGTGGTATTTTGGCAAAAACAATTTAAGATGCACCAGGACAATGTACGAATCCTTACATTTCAGAACCCCTTGTCATTCACAGGAAGGACACAGAGTTGCTAGAGCCTGCGTGGAGTAAACGCAATACAAGCCTAGTATCACAACGCAAGATCATTAACCATGTCTGTATGGATGAATGCATAGTAAATCTTTTGTTCAAACTTTTCCCCGAGCTTAGACTCCTCCCTGTGTACCAATGTGGAGGCACCTTATGTAACCGTGCGCCGTTTAAGTAGGATCTTAGAAGCGCGTTACCTGTAGGAAAGGAGTATTGTTACATGGCAATGTCATATGCACAGATACTGCTGAGATGCAATCACATGACATTCAAGCAATTCTCATTCACTTATTTTCCTCAGGATACCTCATTTGCGTCCCACAGTACAGCAAATGGTGTGATGGGCAATGCTTGTACAATATGTAAGTGAGTATGCTCTGCACATGAGCAGAAGAGCGATCACATACATGCACACATTAGCTTGTAATCCTTTTGTGACAAAGTGGGGCTTGAACAAAACTTTGCATAAAAATAGTGACGGTGAGTTGAGTCACGGCGGTCTCAGAAAAGATTAGAGTTCACAGTTGACTCACCAAAGCCAAGATTGAGGGGCTAAGGTTACTACACAGAATGAGTGGTGGTTGGAGTAGCCAAAAGGCTGGTTAAAAAACAGATGTCAGTTCAGTACACAGATCTTTATTCGGTTACACAAGTAGCCATAAAAGTACAAACATACATAAAATAATTAAAAACATGTTTGTGCTCTGGACCATGTCCATAACAAAATAATAAAATCCGTGCAATTATCATAACATTATGCCACTAAAACTGAGCACTAAAAGACAGTCATTGTATGTCGGGCCCTCACAGCAGTTTTCAAAAACAATCCAACATGAAAGATGCATTCCTTATTATTCAACTGGAGCAGGAGGTCATAAGCGTCTCTAGAATCTGTGATACAATGCTTCTTAATTAATGGTAATAGAAAGCTTTTGGTGTACATTAACTAGAAATCACAAAAGAATAAAAAATGTAACATTGATTGACCCGACCTCCCGTTGCACGGACAGGGGCGGGAGTCTAATTCAATTTGAAAACCTGATGGGAAGCTTAGCAGATAGTGCTCCCACTGCCCCATTGGACTCGTCATGTACCTTTGAATGCGGACGCATCCATCGGGGCTCATCTTCAGATAAACTACCACTCTTGATTTACCAAGCTCATTCTTCAGTTTTTCCACATGTGTTACCTCAAACCAGCCAGTGCGCAACTGTCTTTTGCTAATGATATGAGGGTCATCCGGTTTCTCGAACAGTTGTTAAAGGCCTTATACATACAGGATTCTATGTACGCCAACCACTGAATATTTCTACCTTTGTCCCAGAAGAGACCATATAAACAGTTTGCTCCCACTATGTGCTATGTGGGCCTGCCAAGAGCCACTATTGAAAAAAATCATACAGAGGTAGGAAAAAGTGCTTGTGCATTGAAGAGATGAGTCACCCACTTTCAGGCTTGCCAGTTTATGCTTTTTTGGACCACAAGACATTATAAAAGAAGTCTGTATGGTGGTAAAAAGAAAATGTGTGGCACGGATCAGCCCTGGCTACCCACTAGAGAAGACAAGTAATGTTCTTGAGTCCATGGGACTTTATTATATTCAAGCTGTTCTTTGTGAGCGATTTAAAATTCTGGATGTATGTCCAAGGGTGGTTTTCTACACCACAGCTGATATTCCTGGCATTGTTTATAGTTATGTTGCATTTTTGCGATGCTGTCTTTCCCAATCCGGTGCAGTGTCATGTACAATCTGGTTGTTGATTTATCACACAGTGAGTCATGGTGCTTTGACAGTGGTTACGTATGTGAGGTTTGTATGTTTAGTAAATGTTGGATGAGGATGCTGACTGCTCCATAGAAGGTAAAGTGCATGTCTCATTAAAGTGACGTGGGCTTTGCAATTCTCCAGTGAGGTGCCACGTAATATCTAATCCGCACTCACTGTCTTGTAATCTATACATGCATGGCCATGATTTGGTGGTTTCGTGGCTTCCATTGTGTCTACAGTTTTAATTTGCATCACACATGCTTTCCCACTTCCCACACTCTTGAGGATACTCATTTATCACCAACACTGCCATCATTTTCTCTCAATTTTTAGTGCTGTTTAGAATCCCCAGCAGCAGGCCGTAATACCACAGATTGTCTTGAAATCTTTTGAGGACGGCTTTTCTTCCGGCTACAGACGGGAACTGACAAACCACTGAGAGCACACCATCCTTATAAAAATACACAATGTGAGACAGACTACTTCATGGTCAAGCAATGCGTTGACATGTATAAAAGCCATGAGCAGTGCCATTTGCCAGCAAACATAAGCCTTTCGTGAACTGAATGAAAGTAGAAACCTTCTACAGGGGGCACAAAATCTGTGATACTGTAGCTGTACCCATAAGGATTTATTCGCCTGTGAAAGTAAAAAAACCTCAAAATGATCAATTTTACCATGACACCGATGCATCATGGTAAAGATACGAATGGAAACCTTGTCTCACTCCTCTACCAAGACATTGTCACATAGTAGAGTTTTCTTTTTAGAGTAAAGGTTATTTACAGAGTGCACCTATATGTCCATTGTGTATCTTGTCCTTTGGGGTTTTAAGACAACCAATTTTTATTGAATCCATGTTTTATGCAGCGTGCTATGCCCCCTTCCTTCCTTACAAATGCCCCTCCATGAAGGACATTGTTTTATTTTCACTGACTGTGACTTTAGTGCTAAAATGTATTTGTGGTACAAACCTGTTTGCTTTTGATTTGAGTGATTGATGGTGTTGGGATAGGTACTGTTAAATGTGGTTGGCGCACTTCTTCCATTCCGTTTTTGTGTGCTAATTTGTTGTAAACATATCTATGGTTTCCTCATTGATTTACTGATTTATTTATTTTAAATCTAACATTTGGGCTTTACTGCTATGTAGTTTGCCGGATTACCTGGAGGCGCCTTTGATAGCCATTTGCCTTTACCGATCAGTGTGTGATTTTATGTTGTGTGTGTAGATATGTACATTTTTGTTGCAGTAGCTTCTGTGCTGCCACAACTCAATATGAATTGGTCATTCAGTTTATGATTTTCCATTTATTTTACTCTTAAGCATCGCTTCACAAACCTGTTGGAGCGCGATGTCCTGTCATTTTAGCTTGTTCAGATGAACCATTAAAACTTATAAGAATTAGAAATCTTTGAAAAGTGGATTACAGCTGGACTTCTATAAACTGAATTTTCCAGTCCTGATAAACATGTTCAAGAAAGGGATGGGGTGACTCCCCTGCAAATATTATGCAGAAAAGGGAACATTTATATGTGAGCATAAGGGTTGTCTGAATAAATGATTACATGTTAGCCCCTCGTATTTCATACACACTTTAAAGTATTGTTTCCCTTTCTTCTAGAATGCTGATTCCAGTCTGAATGCGGAGTTTTACAGTTGCAGTGGAGTGATTTACCAAGGTGAAGAAGAATCCAAAATGATGGATACAGCTTAGATCATCTAGTGCCAAGACATTTTGATGCAGAAAAAGGAATATTTTGGCTAATTTCATAACGTAAAGCTCCATTGATGATGTTATGGCCAGCGGTTGGTGAGACAGCAGGATCCTCATTGCTAGGACCCTAACTGTGCCTTCGGAGAGTTTGGAATGTGAATTTATGGGTCTTATTTCAAGTTTAAGGCAAGGATTGGATTTCGAGCTGGTGTAGCTTTTCCTTTGGCTAGCTGTAGATCCACAGAACATGTAATTTGCGAAAATACCTCATCCAGGGAAAAAATTACCTGCACACTCTAAATACTGGGATTGTTTTAACTGCGTCGAAAGAGCTTCCTTGTATATTTTCTCCTTCTTTGAAGGGTTCTGCACCGTCGGGGACATCAAGCACCATGTCTTTGTGGAAAGAATACATCCTCTTATATTAAACTTCTTAGAGGATGTATTGTGTTAATGGTAATATGGTTGTTGACCTACGCCAAAGCTGAGTTCTCTCGCGTGTCAGCCACCATAGTTTTCTCCAAGCAGTCCTGCTTGATGGTTCTTGCCTTTTTTTTGTGCCAACCTGGTCTCTGCTACTATTCTTCCTGCGCAGCTGGTCTGAGGTGGAGAACGATGGGGCTAAGACTAGTTAAACTTTAACCTTCGATAGTATGTTTGGAGGGGGTCACCCTACTCTCATAGATGCTGCACTTAAATTTTTTCTGAATAACAGGCTACAAATGGAGCTATTTTAGCGTCTAAGAGATTCAGTGTATGCTGCTAGGCTTTGTGCATTTTTCGCTTACATCTCACATGGGATTATGGTGTGGCAATTTGTTCTGTAACAGCATTAGATTTGCTTTAAGTCTATTCAGTTTTAAGAATAAAAACACTTAAAACTTGAAAATATGGATGCTGAGTTTACAAATGTGAGTGGGTTCCTATGCATATCATTCATCACCTTTTTATGTGTGTGTATGTATGTGTAGCATTCTATTTTATTATAGTAAAATATTCTGAAAAAAAATAAAACATCTGTGCAAGCATAGCATCTGTGAGTGTGTGTTACTTTTTACGTGTCTTACTCTGTGGCAAAATGAATTTGAACTCCTAGCCTCAGCCATACACCTACTTCAAGCACTAGCCTTCCTAAATTGCTGATTCAAGAACATTCTGATCTGACAAAGAACCTGACTTAATAACACCCTTTTTCTGCCCTCGGAGCTAACCGTATTCTGCCTTGCCTTTTCCCTACTGCCCTCAATACAAACACACACATGACCACCAAGCTGTTCCCTAATTTTTTAGCTAAGAACACACTTCCTTCTGCCCTTACATTCGTTTCCATGTACCAGGCATGTTTTATGGGAGCACAGTATTTTGTGACAGTTCAGACTTCGGGGATGAGAAGCCTGCATTTAAGAAGTGTGATTCTTTACGTCTTCCTGTCACTGATAATAATGTTGCTTAGCAAAACTCAAAATCTTAGAATAGTACAACATCCAATAAATAAAGAACTTGCATATGGAGAATGCACAGGAACCAGAGCGGAGTGTGAGAGAAGGAAGATCATAAGGATCAGTAAAACGCCGAAGACCGAGGCCCATTGAATCGAGATACTACCGAAATCAGCACTTCAAAGCCTCACATGTTTCGACACAGAAACAAAGAATCTAACGAAAGAAGCATAATATCATTCAACCTACTACAAATCACCAGAGACTCGGGTAATAAAGGAAGAACGACTTACATGTCCAAGTAAGTCGGCCAATTGTCTACCTTCTCTAATAGAGGATGCAGATCCTCTACTTGAACAGTTGTATTGTACATGTTCACCTTGGCTTTTCAGAACACAAACTTGGGAGGTTATGTTCCCAGGTTAATTTTATGTTACCAGAATAAGAGCTCAGCTCTGCAGTCTGGGACCTGAACTTGTGAAATGAGCATAATCAGGGAGAGAGAACTATGTGGGTTGTTTCTATGCTCTGTTTAACATGACTTATAAATCTTGAAGGGCGACTCTGATGGATCATTGTAATATGTGAAAACTAAACTGGCAAGATTGATTTAATTAACATGAAATGCAATTCAGGTACCTACGAGCTAACTTCTGCAAGCTCTGCACAGACCGTGGTTTGCTATGTTGTGCAAGCACGTGCCTACAAAATTAAACAAACACAAGTCTAGCTTGCTGCTTAGAAGTGCACTAATAAGCTCTCTTGCTGCCGGAGTAACACGATTGGTTGGGTGACCTAAATTAATCAACTGAAATAAGTTAGTCACCCAGAGGTAGCTTTTCTGCCCACAACCATGACGTGCTGATCTGTGTAACTAAGAGAATAGCCATTGCATGAGGCTGTGCCTGAAAAATCAAGTACTAATTGTAGAAGCATTACATCTACGTCCTCCAGTACCCGTCCCATTCATTACTTATGAGGTGTTACACCTTTAGAAACAGAAAATGCTTCAGGCAAACCCTCCCCCATAGGATCTTGGCCTATAAGGGTATACCCTACCCAGCATTCCTCCTGTTATTTTTTCTGTCTATATGAGACAATGAAGGAGGACATTCGGCTTCCACCAGGTGGGAACTCCCTTTCTGGAAATGTTTGAAGTTAACTTACCGGTCTGAAGCCTCTTCCAGGATTAGGCGCATACTGATTGCCGGGATCTGGTAACCTGTGACAATAGCTGTCCAGTTCTCAGCTGGAGTTTTTTCTTTTTGTCCACAGCCATTAAAAGGAAGGAGCAGGTATTCATCTGTGGCTTTGATCCAGACGGGCCGTTTGAACTGGAGCCACAGTTTCACATCAGCGCTGTTGTAGCAGCTGGCGGTAATGACATAGGAGGAGCCAGGCTTCTTCCTGGTTTGGTCCGGCTCATGCGTGGTCTCCAGGGGGGAGCGTGCATGCCTGACTTGATGTCTGGATCTGTTTTTGCTGTTTTTTTGCTTATCATGGGGAAACCTCGCAAGAAGAGGCATGCTGTCTCTTCGTGCAGTGAGTCCTCTTCGTCCTCTCCCAGAGCGTGCTAGGGAATGGGAAGATGGTCGCGTTCACAGGCTCATTAAAGAAACATTATTGGAGCCAGTGGCGGTGCGTCCATTGGGGGCGTTGGGGCGTTGCCCCACTAGCCTGGACCACCGCCGACACTGCACTGCATAATAAAATATGTTTTTTTTATCAAGTTCCCCCAAAAACAAAATCGGAGCACCGAGCGCACCAAGGCCCCGGGAGAAGCCCGACAGGATCCGGCATCCATAAAGAAGTGGGCCGGCCCGTGGTGGGAGGGGCTGCAGCAGAGAGTGACAGCCCAGGCTGAGGCAGCGCACAGGCCGAGGGTGACTGCGAGTGCGCATGCAAAAGGCCGGAGTTGTCCAGAATTCGACAGGCCCACGCATGCGCACACTTTAGATCCCCCCCCCTCTACCACTATCGATATAGGCTTGGACCCGGGGCCCCGGGTCTCAAAGTGGGCAGATTTCAGTCTGCTCTTTAGCCAATCCTGGCGCAGTGGCACTGCTAACTCTGCACCAGGATTGGCTGCTGCGCCAGGATGGTGCCGCGCGCGTGGGTGTTGGCTGCTCTGAGCCATTGTCTTCAGTGATTGGCCATTGTCCCTCGTCACTGCGCATGCTGGAATCATGCCCTGCCCAGTACTGCACAACAACACACATACCGTGAAAGTGAAAGTCAGTGGACACAGTAAGTTGATAGATACGATCATGTGATGCCAATGCCATAGTGAGGAGAGCCGAGGTCGAGGACTGTTGTGGGAGTGGGACTGAGTGAGTCGTCGTCGTGACCACCAGTGTGTGTGTGGACTCGGAGTCGGACCGCCTGCTGGCTGGCAGTGGCTGCTGCCTGGACGGGCGGGCCTGCTTAAGCAGCTTACATCCATCCAGTACTGCATCCATCGTCGATCGATTAGCAGGACGGGACAGCGTCCGGGCGGCACCCACGTAAGTTATGTTATGAATATGATAATCAAACTGATCTGTTCAGGGGTAAGCGCTATATAATTGCAATTATTACAATGCAACTGTCCACAGCGTTGCGAAGGTGCAAAAGTGTAAATATGCGCAGCTTACATTAAACAATGTTCTAAAAAGATAATGAAAGTATGAAAGAAATAGAGGGGCATAGATACAACGGTGGGCTCGGACTCTTTCTATCTTCTTCTCTGAGCAGCAACAGCTCTTGCAGTGAATGGTATGCATGCCATGTTCTGTGCAGTGCAGGTAATGAGGCGCCAACTCAGCAAAACTAGTCTCCCGTTTCTAGTCCCTCATTTATTAAAGTTTTCTAAACAGCTGTCAGGAATTTGATGTTGCTATGGCATAGAACAAAAAAAATCGTTTCAAGGCACTCGAATAATAGATTGCACAATGACGGAGCTCAGTGGAAGTGCTGCTTTGCTTTTATCCTACTGGGAAGGATTGAAATCTGAGTTGATAGATTTGACCGTGAGATCTCTCAAAAGGGTCTTGGAAGCAGGAGCTGAACCCGCGGAACTATCTTCTTAAAAAAAATCGGCAGGGGAGGGTGGGGACGGGATACTAAGGTGGAAGAGTGCACAGTACACAGGCAGCTGGGAGAAGAAAAATCCTCTTCTGAAAAACACAGACCTTCTGAACCTTGCTGGGCATTAGCCATTAGTGATGGGTAAAGCTGGTAAATGTCACCTAAATCTTTCTGAGCAGAGAAGTGCACAGCTTTCGAGGCAATCCCAGCGGCATGGGACAAATGCGCTATTAGTCATATTATATTAATTGCATAATATTAATAAGCATCGGAAAGGCAGTCTCACAGTTGCAGGTTCCGGGCGCGTTTGTTACAGAAGCTCACGCAGGTAGCTCATTCCTCGTAGTTAAATGAAAGAACATGTATGGCATATTTACAATTAATACAAATGAATGCATTGTTGTCTTCATTCGGCAGTGAGGTTGTCGCAGGGGTGGGCCCGTTGATTGTTCCTGCATGACCTTGGCTGCAAGCCCCTGGCCGTGGTATGCTCTCACTTTTGATGTTTACCACTAACACACAAGTACTTCTGTTTTATTTCCTTGGGACCAAGATGTAATATGATTCAAACAAATCTAAGGCGCTTCTTTGGCACACAGCACGCCTCTGATTGGAACTCTGCCATCAGCTGTAGCTTCGATTAGAAACGTAGGAGTGATAAATGAAATGCACTGATGTTAATGGCAATGATGTTGAAATAATGTTAATTTTACTCTGCTCCACAACTGTTCACACCCAGAGGCGCAACTAGATCCAAATTGCAGGAGGCCGGCCGAGGGCTGATTCTTCCAGAAATAGGCAGGGTGAAGAAGCAGGGGCTCTAAGAAGGGCTGAAATACAACAAAGCCTAACTAAGAAGCAAATGGTCTTTTAAAGACAGAGCTGCTGCCTGTTCACACCCACCTGCTGCATCTCTAATTCAACTGAGGTGTCCAGCGCATGTCTGGCTATATTTACTTGCTGCAATATTTCAAATGCTCACATTTTCATTTTCCCTTCCATTTCTGCTTTTGGCCATCTCTCTCTCCTCCAATCTCAACCATACCCATTCTTTTTATTCTCTTTCCCTCTCTCCTCCTTTTGTCTACCTCCTCCCCTCTCACCCCTCTCCCTGCTCCCATTGTCTCTCTCCTCTCCCTCCTTCATTTTTTTTCTCTTCTTCCTTCTCTTTTTCCTTCAGATCCCTTTACCTCCACCTTTTAGTGCTAAAGGAATGATAATAGCTGTAATAGTGTGTGTATATGTGCCTTCCTTTAAGTTTGCGGTTTATTTCTCGGAACTGCAGGGGGTAATTTAAAACAGGTTTCTGACAGCAATAAGCTATCCTCTATGTTGTATGGGAGATTATTGCACCGGCCTTAGCCTGTGAAGATAATGCAGCATGGTGCTAGGCAGTCTAGTCTGTCTGTGCACGTGTCAGCTGAGACAGTGTGACACTTAGATAACTGAGATTGCTTCGTGGGTAACTTGTTCATGTTGGTGCCTCACACATCCTTCCTGTTGGGCCAGGTCCCATGTGGACAGAGACCATTTCTAGTGCTTTGCAGCACTTTTAATATGTTCTTGAAGTTTCTTGTTGCTCAAATTGGTGTAATTTCTGATATTTATAGGTTTCCCTCATCTTCATTGCTCGATTTTGCTTGTGAGAAAGTGTCACTCCTAGTCGTTGAAATGTCACTCATAATTACACTGACATTTTGAAAATGTCACACGTAGCAATCTGAAACCTTGGCAGCTATGTGTATGACGTGCACCGGAACCGGTTCCACCTCATGAGACACCGCATCGATGACGATTCTTCGAATGCCAGGGGAAGCACACGTTTCATCCTGTACCCTTTGACCCCAGATGACGTTAGGGTGACACCTTGTCCTAGGCGTAGCTCTTCGGGAGTATCCTACTTCTTTCTGAGCGCAGAGGTATCTTAAGGATTTTGGGGGCCCTCGGCCAAATGTATTTTGCGGGGCTCTGTTCGGGGCAGCTTTGAATTATTGATCCAGTTTCAGCTCTTTCATGCCCTCTTTGACTATGTCCCTGACAGTGCACTGGCACTTGCCCAAATTCGAAGTGTGTTTACATATACTATTCCGGGACAGTGATGTGTGTTTTCAATATTGTAGCACAGCAGCAGCTCACTACTATTAATGCAAATAGTCTCAGTGACACCATCCCATTTCTATTTAGATCTAAAAGAAGTTTTTTTTAATGTTACATGAAACTGTTCTTCCTCAAACGAAAACACCCTTTCTTCCTTTTTATGTGCATGCGCAATTCAAAGCCTCGTTCCTCTCCGTGACACATCTGCAGAAGCACTCTTATCCAAAATCAGCTCTAGTGCAAATAAAAAATATATATAATATCTGCTTTTAAATATGCACGAGATTTTTTTTCGAAAATACAATTCTTTAGAAAAAATTGGCACCCAAAAACGTGGCATGCACCTTGCTTACTGAATAAACACTTCAACTTTCACGAGGAAAGCATGCCCACTGAGGCGTGTAGGGCTGTCTGCTACTAGTGGTGATAACGCAGCGCCATCTTCGCGCTGCTCTCAGAGGGGCGTCATGCAGCTACTCAGAGCTAGTAAGTGGCAGTGCTACTCTTATGGACTGTTGTTCAAGCACTATTTAGCAGTGTGACTGCAGGTCTTTTAACAGCAAGTGAGCCTTCAATGTTTCCTAGCGCTTTAATTGTGCACAATATTAGTCACGGACTCACGGTTTAAGAGCTGCAGAATCCAAATTTCAACAAGGATTATTTTGTTTGCAGTGCACACTGGCCATCACTGAATATGGTTCATGAGGAAAATGGTTCAAGAATTCCCAGTAAAGCGGCGATCGTCCCCGGGAATGGTGCGGGCAGTTTGGAGTCTGACTGAGTCCTGCCTGCCTGTGGTACGGATGGACCAAGTAACGACGGGGACGGGGTAGAACTTTCACTGAGCAGCACCAGAGGCCCAGAGTGTATTTTGGTGTTTCAGACCCACACACAGTCAGGTGGTGAGAAAACGCGATAGAAATGCAGGTACCATACAGTCAGGGCTTTAAGTGGGATGAAAAAACTGTTGGGGGCGGTCTCTCTCAAAGGGGCCTGGCGAGTGGCCGTGCCTTACAACTGCTTTAAAACACGTAAGCTAAAAATCGGTGTTTAGCATAGTGTGCTGCGCTGCCTGACTTGTATTTTGTTGCTTTTGTCACTGCATCCAGATATAAAAAACAAGTAACATTACTCCTACAACAAGCCATGACTATTGGCTTTGTCAATGGCTGTTAGTTGCATAAAATAAATAAGCAACTACTACGGCTTCGTTGTATATAATATTGAAAAAGCTTCAATTCTGACATGAGACTGTGAAAAAAGTAAAACGAGTCTCTTATAAGTTATATCAAAGCCTGTGAAGGATGGTACTGCTGCAGAGTGAAGATTTTTATTTTCACCCTGAGGGTGAAGGCAAACATTGGAGAGCCTAATAAGGACCCTTCTCCGCACCTGCTTAGCTCCGGCAGGACCCGGCCCTGCATACAGTGTATGTTTTTGGAGGGGACGCAAAATTCGTAGAAACATGAATAGCTTTAGTTGAATCCAGCGTTTGCAATCACCAATTTGCTGGTTCCTAGCACCATAAACAGTGCTGCCAAGTATTTCCATGTAACGTCTTATCAGTAAGTCATGACTTTTCAACCAACTGCCTGTTACTTTATGGAACTTTCATTTTTTTCGTAACATTGTAAGTGTAGGTTAAAAAAAATCCCAGCACGAGTAGTGGTATTGAAGTAAAAGCCAGTACTGGCTGAAGGTGTCACACATTACATGAGAAATGGGCGGTTATGACTGAAGTGATTCCTTTTGGATAGGAGCCACATAATTAATATTTTTTCTAGTGCTTCAAACAGGGATAAATAGCATGAAAAGTTGGAAAGCTATACAAACTCAGATACGAATAATCCTGTTAGTTGTCGCTCAACAAGCGTAAATCAGAAACGTGTTGTGAGGACCTTGTCATTTAGGTAAAATAGCGTAATCACAACAAAAGACTGTCAAATACTGCTCCCCTTACCACCTATAAACAATCACCTCACCAATTCATAGATCAAACTATGCCCAAACCGCCCTACCCCTCTGGGACTCCTAGGCGCAAAACCCTCTGTAGCATTTGTAATTGCATTTCACCTTCTGTCTGTCATCTATCTGAATGCTATCACATGTGCTATGCCACTGTTTAGTAGAAGCATAGTGTACACTCTTTTAACATTAACAAAATCAGGCAGGGAAAAATTTGGAGACTGACAAAAACGATGTCCTTTTTATACGTATGCAATATTACTTTCTCTTCAATTTTCTTTATTTGCGCTTTTTTTTATTGTGCTTGTGAACTCGGCAACCAAGTACTTCAACAGTATACACTTTAGCTGTCATTATGAGTCCGGTGGACTGGTATTTCCGTGAGCAGTTATAGGATACTGCCACAGCCGATTCTGTGGCCACCATGTATGTGTACCTCAAGTGTTAAAATGCAGCCCTTGAAACCACTAGGGTTACGGGACAGTCAGAGGGCACAGATGTGTACAGTATGTAACTGAGATAGCGCTTGCTTGTACTACTACTACCCCGAACTACTGTCTATGACCCTCATCATATGTCAGTCATGATAGGGCTCTTCAATAATGCCTTTCGGGCTCTCATAGTGCCAAAGTTTCCGCTCAAGGCGCTTCCTCCGAAGCAGACAGATGCCCTCATTTGTAAGTGGCAGCACTACCTTTATATGCAACACGTGATGCCACGAAATTAATATTTATACTCGGTATAGTAATAGGTGCATTTTTTACCGGTGCTTAATTTGTACAGCCTGCATACATCTTTGTGAGCCCAGCGATTTCTAGGAGGAAATAATAAAGGCTGGCTCATATGCAGGCCAGGGTGTGAGCACTGTGCAGGTGTGACGTCGTGCTGTAATTGGTGGTGGTGGCGGTGCATCGTGCATGGGAGCAATCTTAGGCTGTGCCAGCAACACTTTTGATCCCCTAAGTTCTCTGTCTCTAGTGCTGCGCAACAGCTCTGATGTTATGTAATTTTTAAGTGTGTTATGCTGCAGGTGTTATTTATTTGTAATGCTATGTTTTGGTCTATTATGTTTTTAATGGTGGACAGGCCGGGCCTAATGGCACTATGGATACAGTAGTTTTAGAAAACTTATTGTGAAAAATACTAAGCTAATGCTAAAAACTTAGCTGGGATGTTTTATATCAAAAGTTGCAACACTTCTGATTTATGTTTACGAAATATACCTTGAGATACTATTTTATACTAGTATATGTACTCCGCTCAGGAATGTTTTCACTGATGGCTGCTGTAGGTGAAAATAATGAACAAGCTATGCCATGGCAAAGCCAATTGGTTCGGCCTTTCAAACCATGCAATTTTGATCAATATATTTATTTTTGAAAAAAAAAATGGAAAACTATAGAGTATATGACATAAAAGACTATCCCAGAAGGGTCGGCATTGAAATGCACTTCTTTTCAGGCGGATGAGCACGTGTTTAGGGCTCAGGCCAAACACGTGCAAAACTGTGCCACCCAGCCAATGGATTGAGTGGGCAGACCCATTGCCCCATGCTATTGTGTGTGGAAACAAAATATGAATAACAGTTGAACAGATCAATAAATGAAGGGTGCTGGCAAAGACTCATACAGGTCGCGCCTTTGGGGCCTTATAAATGTTTAGCCATGCAACACTTGCTGTTGCACCAAGGATATTGTTCATGTTTTTCCGAGAGAGAGATCAGAGTTTTGTTTAATGGAAGTTTTGACTCATGGAAAGGTAGCACAGAAGGTTAATGTGCCTGCTGCAAAGAACATGTACCTGATGCAGAGCACAAAATGCAGTAAATAGGTCAGTGGGTCACTGCATTTGTCATAGAAATCATTTTGTCACTTGCCCGTAAGTAAAAATCCTAACATACAACAGTGAGCTATTGAAAACTGCAAGGTAAAAATTGTACAGACGTGCTGAATTTAGATACAAAAAGTAAATATGTTGAATGGTGATAGTTTGTGACATGTTTAGTTGGTTCTTTTGTTGTTTGCAGTTTAAATCAAAAAAGTTGTTTGTTTTGTTGTTTGCAGTTTAAATAAAAACAATCTCTGAGGTTCTCAGCATTGTATCTTGAAGTCTGTTATAAAGCTCTGTAGATATACTGAATAAGCAGCTACCTATGTTATATGACAGCTCTTTAATAATGTAATACCTGCACTTTCACAATTGCTTTATTAACCTTCCTGCTTTCTCAAATTTGCTTGAAAATGCACTATTTTGCCACTATTTTTTCCAAATTTTCTCGGGGGGAATTCCCCCCGAACCCTCCTTAGGGGGTTCGGGCTCGCTCGCTACGCTCGCTCGCTACAGCGCAGTATGATTATCACTTTCTGCCCCACCACTTTCAAATCTCACCAGCCGCCACTGATTGGAGCTCAATGAAAACAAAGCTCCTTCCAGGCTTGGTGTGGAGGAAGATTCTGCTGATGTGTCCTCTGGTTCGATGAGGAGCTGCCAGCTTATGTGGAGGAGCAGAAGGGGAAGGATATTGGAAAGGACTTTCTCCCTTAGCTTCTAACCCATGTTAAGCAGAATATGGGTTGTCAGGATGACAAACCCCATGAAACCTCTTCTTCGGGTCCCTTGCAACAGTTCCAGCAATCTTTGCAATTGGATTTTCCAGTGCACCCAGACAATATGGGGGTTCTGCACAAAGAATGGAAAGATCCTGATAGGATTATGATGCCTTGCTTCATGTCTAAACTATTTCCAATCACTGACATGCACCGTCTGAGTCGATACCTATAGATTCCTTTGTGACCAGTCTGGTGGGACGCACATCTCTCACAGAGGGTTCTGTGATTAGAGACCAGACCGATAAGAATGTGGATTCTTCTTTGAAGAAAGTTTAGTTTGGGGCTGAGGGCTGGCATCTATAGTTCATAATCATATTTCCTTTATTTCTGTTCAACAGAACCATAAAAGGTACAATGTAAAACATTTAGAATAGAGACAGTAAAAACATACAAAATCTTTTTTTTATGTTAAGAAATACAAACTTGTTTAGGAGATTCCAGTCCAACACTACAAGTCTCATCATATTTTAAGATCCAAAATAGTAGAATACAAATTAATAAATGTATTAAAAGAAGCATTCCAAAGCTAAAAAGTTTCAAAGTCCAGTGAAATCCTGCAAACAAATTTAAGTAAGGAATCAATGAAAAAAAAAAAGGATTTAAAGTCTATCATGAATACATTTCAGACAAGATATTAGGTGTGCAAAAGATATGCTTACTGTTTTAACAATTCATTCGACCTAATATGAAATATTGCCAACAGATATCTCGCGACTGAATACACCACTTAGTCTCTGGTGTTGGTTTTACTTAATCTAAGAGCCGTGTGGCGATCCGTAATACTGAGCAGCTTGCAAAAGAGGAATGATCCAGCGTGATCGCTGTTTAGCATAGGCCTTGCCAAAAAATAACAAGTCTTCAATATTCTCAGTTACTTGACAACCCATCGGACACAGATTCAATAGGTCTCCCTTTTTCGTCCAGGAACGATTGAATGTGGCCAAGGGTAAAATACCCTTCAATTATAACAGAGTGTCATCTGCAAAAAGGAAACCCAGCATTTTTTCATCCATTACCTTTGGGTAGTCATTTTCACAATTGAAAATATAGAGGATGCAGCCACTTATGTACAAAAGAAAGACTGTGGGGGCTAAAACACACCTTTGTCTTACTCTTCTCCTGATTGGAATGTCTAAGTTAAATTCCCCTGTAGGACCCCACCTAACCCTAGCAACATTTTCCATATATAAGGCCTGTATTAGGGACAGTAGTCCCCGCAGGAACCCAATCTTATGCAGAACCACCAAACGTTTTACCCTCGGGACCGTATTGAGCGCCGCTCGCAGATCGACAAAGGTGACATACAGCAACCCCCTATCAATGTCTACTATCTTCCTTTTAATAAACAAGAACCTCACAATCTTATCAATACTACTAGTGTTGGATCCGGAACCCGCCTCTAAGTAGGATAAGACTTTAGTTTGGGAAATCCTGTCCTGTAGCCTAGATACAGTTTGCATGCTATAGACTTTCTGAATGTTGTCAATCGGACTTATGGGTCTGTGACTTCCTGGTGTAGATTTGTTGACCTTTTTATGAATGGAAACTCTTTCCACTCCTTTCCAGCAACTCTGGAACAGTGCTTCAGCCATCAATACATTAGACAGGCAATTTATATAAGGTTCCCAGATCTGAAGTTCACTCTATAGTTCTTATGTCTCCCAGACGTTGATATCTCACTTTAAACAGCTATTTAAAGCTGTGGAAGTTGGTACTGAGTGTTCTTCCTTGCTTGAGGGGATTGAGAGGTGAAGTTCATGTCAGGCATTTCCCTTGATGTTGTCAGAGCCTAAGCACTGTTGGCTGGGGCTTTAATTGCGGCTTTCCGCAACCTTATTTTGAAGTATTGGTGCACAGACTCTGGCCAAAAGTCCTCCGCTCTGCGATTTCCTTTTGAGGGTTCCCATCTGTTTGATGAATAACTGGAGTGTAAGCTACACAAGCTTTTAAAGGAGAAGAAACACTGCTCTTCATTGAAACAACATTCTTTCTTCTGTCTGGCTAAGTCTTTCTCGGTGCACAGCCCTCCCAGGGTCCGTTTTCAGGCCATCACTGGTGGTTTAGTCCTAGGAAGGATCAGGAGAAGAAACCTAAGTCTTCGAAGAATCAGCGTTTCTGACTATCTTGGAGATGGCCTTCCCTATCTGTTCGGAGGTAGGCTGACATTTTTTCTACTAGCATTGCTCAGGTCCACTTCAGATTCTTGGGTGCATCAGATAATCTGTTCAGATCACCAGATAGAGTTCATGCCACTTCTCCAGCATTCACGTTTCTGACCAACTCCTTAGCCATCTCGCAGGGAGAAGATGCTGGCGATTCAGGAGGGTGTGGTGGCCCAGAGGTTCCCCTGCTGTCCAGAGGTTAGGGCTTCTACTGCTTTATTTTTCTGGTCCAGAAAGTCACGGGGGTTCCGTATGGTGTTGGACCTCAAGTGTTTGAACAAGTTCATCCAGTCCATTCCATTTAAGATGGCAACACTTCTATTGATTATATCTTTGGTCTGCAGGGGTCATTGGGTGGTGACCCTGGACCTACTAGATACCTACTTCCATATTCTGATCCAACCAGCGCACCATCAGTATCTTCGGTTCTGTGTGAACAACTTCCATTACTAGTTCTTTGTCCATCCCTTTGGCCTCAAGTCAGGCCTTCGGGTTTTCACCAAGGTCATTGGTGCTCTTTTGGCCTCTCTTCATTACACAGGATCTGCCTTCATCCATATCTGGATGACTGGCTTCTGCATGCTCCTACCGAACAACAACTTTTGCAGATCCTGGAGTCAGTAAGGAGTCAGGTCCAGGAACACGATTTTCTGTTGAATTGGGCAAAATGTCAACTTCATCCTGCCCAGGAGAGACTCTTCATGAGAGCATGTTTCAGGAGAGACTTAAATAGAGTATTCCTCCCGGAGAACAGAGCAGCAACACTGAGGAGGCTTGTATCCCGGGCTTTGCTGAGTCGCTCCCTATCTGTTCGTCAGTGGATACCCTTCAGGGACACAAGGCGGCCTCTGTATTTGCGGTCACTTGGGCTAGGTTCCACCTTCATCCCCTTCGGAATCATCTTCATGCTTTCTGGGCTCCGACCTCGGAGGAATTCGACATCCTGGTTCCCTTGTTCCCAGCCATGAAGAAGTATTTGCAAAAAGAACAATTGAAGGACAGAATGTTGAACAATGTCCTACATTCACTTCAGTACACAGATCTAAGCCTAAATTCATAATTTTTGTTTGCTCCCCATTCCTTTTCAATTTAGACCCAGCCATATGCAAATCAGTCTTGACCCTGTTCCCCATGGGAACAGTCTAGCCCGAACTGCCAGGTCCTCCCTGGACTGGAATCAAGCATCCTAGGGTCGGTATCGGGGTATCCCCCCTCATCAGCCAGGCTAGCTTGACTCCAAGAAGAAGGAATTTGCATGGTGGCTTCTGCTGGATTCCTTGTCCAGGGAGATGCGGCTGCAGCTGGACGTCCAAACCCTTGGTTCTGACAACGGATGCCAGCTCCTTCGGGTGTGGGACTACTCTGGGTCTGTCCTCGTTGGTTGCTGTCTGAGAGCAGGAGGTCTGGCAAGTGGAGGGAGTTAATGGCAGTCAGGAGAGCTCTGTTGCATTTTTAGGATCTGCTTTTGGGGTGGCATTTGATGGTCAGGTCAGACAATAAGGTGACGGTGGCATATGTGAACACTCAGGGGGTACAAGGTCCCAGCCACTGAATTTGGTTACCAGGCAATTGATGGGTTGGGCGCAAGTCTGGCTTCTGTCTCTTTCAGCTGTGCACATGAAGGGTGTGGGCAATGTGGTTGCAGACTCTCTCAGTCACTTTTTGCCTCCTTCTCAGGAGTTGTCCCTGAAAGTATCCATATTCCGAGAGACCTGTCAGCGGTTTGGGGTCCTCTTTCTGGATCTATGTGCTACCTGGTGCAATGCCCCGCTTCAGAGGTTTTGCACAAGAGCCCTACAGAAGGGCGCATGGGGGGTGGATGCTGTTCTGATTCCTTGACCCAACGAACTCCTTTATGCTTTCCTTCCGTTTCCTGTAATTCCCAGGTTGCTGTACAGGTTCCAGAGGGAGGAGAGGGTAATGATCCTTGCAGTTCTCTTTTGGCCCAGGGAGGTATGGATCCCAATTCTCAGGGACTGACAAATTACCCCCACCCTCCCCCTGGGTGTTCAGGTGAGGTCCACTGGGAGTCTTTCTGTTTCTTGGGCTGATGCAAAGGATGTGTCCAATGCTGAAATTTGCAGAGCAGCTACCGGGGCTGGTCCAAATACTTTTGTTCACCATTATCGTTTGCAGAATATTATGCATGGCCATAGGAATTTTGGGATAGGTGTGCTGGATTACGCCTTGCCCCTATTTCTTCTGTTTCTCTTGATTAAACTTTTTTGTGCTTGCAGCATTTTGGTTTGATGGTGTCCCTTTTGTTTGGGGCTTCTACAGTCTTGCAGTATAGCTGGGACGCTTTGGTATTCCTCATAAGTAATGAATGGGACAGGGACTGGAGTACTAGGAGTAATGAACATTACCGGTAAGTAATCCAGGCATTCCATTCAATACCTCCACATTCTGGAGAGAGGGTGGACCACCTACAGAGCTGGGTTCCCTGCAGGTGAACATCGACAAGCCTCTGGCAATCTTCTCACCAACATAATACACTGACAGAGTCACGCCTGGAACACAACCATGAACCAATCATTCCCCCTCGACTGCAGGAGCTCCTTTACCATACAGTTCCCTCAAGCTAGTACTTCACTGTTGCTCTTCAGGAAGGAATGTGAGGATTGAGATTAAATGCCAAGTGCAAGGAGCCAGGTGATTCTGGAGAACGGGCCAGTAGTACTTACAGCAGGGTGTAGCACTAGACTGCTAACTTTAGTGTAGCAGTAGTTATTCACGTCCTGTGTTTGGGTGAATTCCAAGTGTAGACATGTAGAGCACTATTTAGGCACACATACATAGTTCTGCTTTTCCTGGCAATGTGTCTCGTAGTTGCATTGGCTTTTCGCTTGCATACTAGTTCGCAACTGTTATTGCATTTCCCACATTGGACTTTTACTTCCTTTTTCGATTCCCCTGGTTTGGTTCCTTGTGTTGTGCTGTCTCCTTTTTAGGTCTCACCTAGGCAGCGCTTGCGCTTTATATTCGAGACATGCTGTGTTCAGGATATGGGCTTGAAGCCCCTCCCTTCTTTTCTATTGCTTCCTCTTGATGTCCTTGGTAAATACCAGCTTTTTATTGGTGAAATAGCTTACTTGTCCCTCCTATTAACATTTTGTAACCTTCCATACAGACTGGCCTTGTTACATGAGCTCTTATGCTGCTTGTTATTTTTACACTTTGCAGCACAACTTTCTTAGCTGTTCTCGAGCAGTGCTCTCGCTCAGCTGTCCTCAAGCAGCCCTCGCGCTCAGCTGATGGCTGCCTTTCCTTTCTCGTTTACATTGGCTGGGCTTGTGTGCTTGGAATGTTGTTTCTTCAGGCCCCTCCCACATCCCAACACAGCACAGCTGTGCACCTTTATTTAATATCGGTGCCGCAATCCCTTTGGGCTTTTGTGCTTGGAATTTTTTTGTTGGCTTTCCTACAAAGCAAACCCCTCCCTCCTCCCCACACAGCATGGCCGCGTGCCTTTAATTATTTATTAACAGTCCCGCAATCACTTTTCAGTGTGTGTGCTTCAAATGTTTGTTGGTTTTCCTCCAAAGCAACCACCTCCCGACACAGCACAGCCAAGCTCCTTTTATTTATTTATCAAGGGCGTTAACTTAAATTTAAGGAACAGAGCTAAGCGTCCGCGTTTCAGCACTATCAGCTTTATCTCCCCACAGCGCTGTGCAACTCCTCCCCTGTTGTTAGTGGCTTCCCCTGTAGCTCCCACAAGAGAGAGGCTGATAGTGCTGCCTTCAATCTTCTCCTTAATTGTTGGTGTTGATACATTGTTAAAACTTGTGTGCTTTCAATGTTATTTCTTCAGACCCTTCCCATTTCCCAAGATAGCTTGGCTGTGGTCCTTTATTTATTAATTGTACCACAATTACTTTTAGGCTTATATGCTTCAAAATATTTTGTTGCATTTCCTCCAAAACAGACCCCTCCCACCCCCAACCGCATGGCCGCGCGTCTTTATTTACTTCATCGCAGAACCACAATCACTTTGAGCTTGCCTTTATTTATTTAACGAGGGTGTCACTTTAAATTTAAAAAACACAGATACACAGATAAGTGGCGTGCTTCAACACGTAGCTGTATTCCTCAACAGTAGCGTGCAACTCCTCCCCTATTGTTGGTTGCTTCCTCTGTAGCTCTCTCTACACAGGGACTGTGGCTGCTGCCTTCCATCTGCTTCTTAATTGTTGTTGTTGCTGCTACACTGTTAATATTCAAAGGGTGACATCACCCCCATCAGCATCCCTGCAAAGAATGGGAAAACACCAAGAACACAACTGCCTCCTTGTCTTCAGTTAGCTAACCGGCTCTGACAGTAACCTTCCCTAATAGCGGTATGTGGGCCTTATTTACTTGCTTCGTAAAAAGCCTTAAACTAAAGAACTACTTTTGTTTTTTAAAACTTTGAAAGCATCGGTTATTAATTCTTCACGGAGCATCGGTTATTTATTCTTCACGGGGCGCTTCACTTCAACTGCTTTATTTACCCTATTTATCTGTGCATTGTCCAAAGTTCCCGACACCCGGTGCCGCTTTGCAACACTATTCACTTTGTCTGCAAGTCTTTGTTGTTGTGGTCGTTTTGCACTTGGAGGCTGCCAGCTTTCCCTCTGGTCCTTTGTTCCACTTATACCCGCTGATGAGAATAGTTTCTTCCTTTAAGTGTTACTTGTGATAATACAGCTCTCAAATCATGTCATTTGAGAGCTCTTCAGTCAGTACCCATATCAATATGTTTCTGTACTTATGGTACTCCATGCATCACTATGCAGGACCTCTACAAATAGACAACCCACATCAACTCCACTACAAACAAAAAACATAAGTAAAAAAGTTTAAAAAACAATATTATTTACAACACCAATAGCTCTAACTTTCACAAATGCAAAACTGATTGCATTGCAAATGTTTGTTCTGCAAATCTTGACGGGTGTGTTGCTGCATTATGGTGGTGCCTTCCTTTTATATCCGGATCAACTTTAGGCTCATAACAACATCACCTGCTGCTAGATCTGGTAAGCAGAAATTATCTGTGCTATCATTTTTGATTACCGACTAGACTACTTCTGTAGTAGGGGATCTCTGTGTATAGTCATAATCTAGTGAATAGTCCCGCCCATGTGCGTGGACCCCGGAGCAATCAAAAATAATCTCTTACAGTGTTGAAATATGCAGACCTGCACAGACACTTAAGAGAGAATTAAAGACCGATAATGCAGCCTATAAAACAGGCTACACTGTCCAGTACTTCAACTAGAAATTCCACCAAAAAAATCCACAACAGCAAAGCCTGTACAGATTTCCCTTGCTTCAGCAGCAAAAACCCTCTGGAATGATAGAGAGGAGGATCTGGATAGACAAGCCCCATAGGCTGCCATTATGTGGCTCAGAACAGGATACTGTGCCTTTAAGAGAACTTTCCAGAACTTCACAGTATCCCAGAATGCACTGCAGGTCCCATTTACTTTTAGTTCTTTTTTCCGGCTCCTGCAAGCAGGACCCTGGAGCATTGAGCTCTCCCTTTTCAAGGGTTTATTGGTGATTTTTCACTATTAATTTCGTTTTGAGTGCTTCTAAAGTACTTTAGTGCTTTTCTTCTTGGGTTTTGCTCCTTTTTTATGTCAAATATGCCTGCATTATTTGACAAATGCCCGGAGTGCTCCAGGAAGAAGGCCAAATCGGATTCCCATGAGGTGTGTATCCTCTGCCTTCCCTCTTCCCATGTTCCTGAGGAGTGTGAGATCTGCCAGGGCTTCTCTGGCAGGACCCTGAAGGAAAGAAAGAAGATCAGGCTTCAGGGACTCGAGGAAAGAAGGCTGAAGGCACAAGGTGGGTCTGGAGGGGCTCCTTCTACCCATGCTAAGGCCTCTGGGGGGCTCCCCAGGGGCAGGAAGACCAGCAAACGTGCCCACTCTCCGTCTGGGTCGATTGCAGAGACCACGACGTCGAGAGGAATGACTGCGGTCTGTTCCCCGTCCCCCCAGGGCTCTGGGGCGAAGCGCCGTCGGCGCTCGACGTCGAGGGATGTGCACAGTCTCCAGTGACGATTTCGTCATCATCCTCGTCGGTCTCGACGTCGATGGATCGGCGTCGAAGGGCCCGGCGTCGGCGCTCGCCGTCGAAGCGACACCGCCGTTCGCCGTCGGCGAAGAGGAGGAGAACATCGTCGTCGAGGGGATCCTCGTCATCGAGGAGTGGTCCGACGTCAAGGAAGAGGTCGCCGTCGAGGTGGAAGAGGTCGCCGTCGAGGCGGAAGAGGTCGCCGTCGAGGCGGTCGAGGTCGCCGTCGAGACGGTCGAGGTCGCGGTCGAGGTCGCCGTCGAGGCGGTCGAGGTCGCCGTCGAGGCGGTCGAGGTCGCCGTCGAGGCACAAGAGGTCGCCGTCGAGGCGCAAGAGGTCGCCGTCGGGGCGCAAGAGGTCGTCGTCAAGACACGAGAGGTCGACGTCGAGGCGTACGACGTCGACGTCGAGGCATGGGCGACGATCGACGTCGAGACATAGCCGACGGTCGACGTCGAGGAAGAGACGCTCGACGTCGGGGAGACGACGCTCGCCGCCTGGTCACTGTTCTTCGACGTCGAAGAAGCGTGAGAAGAGGCCTGATGCCAGGGAAGGCTCGCCAACGTCCCAGGCTGGTGGTGGAATACCGGGCTCGGTGTATTCCGAGGTGTATACGCCTTCGCAAGTTACGCCTCCGCCTCCATTGCCGAGGGGTCTCCCTCCGAGGGCTCCTACCCCTCCTCTTTTGCCTCCGCTTCCGCAACCTGTACCTCGACCTCAGGTGCCAGAGAGGCCGCCCCCGGTTCCTCCGAGGTCGACTTCCTTACCCAGGTTTCCGACCCCTCCCAAAGGGACTCCTAAGCAGGCCCCGGTCAGACCTAAGACGCCCGCTCCGGTGGCACCGGCGGATCGTCCGAGGGCTAGGAAGTCGAGATCACGCTCCAGACGGAGAGGAAGATCTAGGAGTCGGCGCAGATCCTCCACTAGATCTAGGCGCCGCCATAGGAGGCGAGGATCCAGGTCCCGCACGGACTCCTCCAGGACACGATCCTATTCGCCGACCTTGTTGGATTCCCCGGGGACAAGGGTGTCTCCGGTGGACGACATCAGCACGTTCCAGGAGGTTCTCCTGAGGGGGGCTACGAAATTGGGCATCACGGTGACGGCTCCTACACCTACGACGTCCGTGATATTCGAGACGCTTCACAAGAAGCATCTGTCTCGCCCTCTAATGCCATTGGTGCCAGGGCTGGTCGAGCCTGCGGAGGAGCTGTTTCTTATGCCTGCGGTGGTGAAGGCCGCTCCCTCCCGACTTCTGAAGAAGTATAGAGCACCGGATTCAGACCCAGCCTTCCTGCGGATGGACCCAGTGCCCGATTCAGTTATAGTGACGGCGGCCAGGAAGTTACACTCTACCTCCCCGTCCTCCACTGTGCCGCCTGATAAGGAAAGCCGATGGATTGATTTGGCTGGTCGGAAGGCTTGTGGAACGTCTTCCACGACCATGAAAGCCTCCAGCGACTCGGCTTTGCTGGGGCGGTACAGCCGTGCCCTGTGGGACTCCCTGGAACAGTTCACGGACCTTCTGCCACGTGAAAAGAAGGAGGACTTCCTAGAAATACTTAAGGAAGGGATGCTGGTTTCAAACCAGGTCATCAGCGCGGCTGCGGATATTTCGCTGTTGGCAGCCCATGGTCACTGTCACGAGATCAACCAGCGCCGCCATGCTTGGCTCAGGCTGACGTCACTCAAGCCGGAGGCCCAGCAGCGGGTGGCCAATCTGCCCTTTTCCGGAGAAACACTGTTCGGAAAACATGCCGATGATGAGATGGCCCGCATGAAGGCGGAGGCGGAGACCCTGACGGCTGTGGGTTTGGAAAAACCCAAAGAAAAGAAGTCCTACCGCCCGTTCCAGAGACGGTTCGGTGCACAGGGGAAAGGACAAGGCCAGTCTTCGGGACAGCAGCAGCAACAACAGCAGCAGTTCCGGAGACCCTTCCAGAAGCGCCAGAAGGGTAGAGGTGGACAACAGTCGTCTACAGCTAACAAAGGCCCGGCCGGGTCTCGACCCTGAGCGGTTACTTCCCCTTCATCCGTTACCCGCTCCGGTGGGGGGAAGCGTTCAACTTTTTCTGGCAGAGTGGTGAAAAATTACTCAGGACAAGTGGGTGCTGAATATTGTTTGCAATGCATACAGTCTTCGGTTCATCAGCCCTCCTCCATCGATTCCTCCGGTCAGCTCGCAGTATCAACTGCGCGAGCTCCAGGCGGAGGCCGATATACTGTTAAGGAAAAGGGTGATAGAAGACGTACCTCTGTCTCAAAGAGGAAGAGGTCTGTACTCCCGGTTCTTCCTGGTCCGCAAGAAGGACAAGAACGAGTTCAGGCCCATTCTGGACTTGCAACAGGCGAACAAATGGATTCGCAGAGAGAAGTTTCGCATGCTGTCGTTGCATCAGATTTATCCTCAGTTGCAACAGGGAGACTGGCTATGTGCAATAGACCTACAGGATGCGTACTTCCATGTGCCCATTGCACACAAACACAGGAAGTTCCTGCGATTTCAAGTCGGCACCAATCACTACCAGTACACAGTACTTCCATTCGGGCTGAAGTCTGCGCCCAGGACTTTCTCGAAGTGCATGGCGGTGGTAGCGGCACACCTGAGGAAGAACAAGGTGTTTGTCTACCCGTACCTGGACGATTGGTTGATCAAGGCCTCCTCCTTCTCGGAAGCTCAAGCGCACTTCCAGAAGACGTGCGTTCTCTTGAACAAGCTGGGGTTGCACATCAACATGTCCAAATCTGTCCCGACTCCGGTCCAGTGCATTCAGTACTTGGGGGCCACCATCGATACGAGGTCAGCAAGCGTGTCTCCTTCGGAGGAGCGACGATTATCGCTTCGTCGGAAGGCTCAGGCTCTTCTGACCACTCCTTCTACAACAGTGAGGACGGTGTCTTCTCTACTGGGATCGATGGCCTCTTGTATCTTCCTGACGCCACATGCGCGGCTGCACATGAGACCACTGCAGAAGTGCTTGGAGGATCAGTGGGACCGGAGGAGAGGATCTTGGGACGACAAGATACGACTGTCTCTGCATGCTCTTCAGTCTCTGAGGTGGTGGTGTTCAGCGGAGAATCTCCTCAGAGGGGTTCCCTTCCACAAGGACATTCCCACTCAGACTATCGTGATGGATGCGTCTCTCCAGGGCTGGGGAGCGCACTCCGGGGACTTACAGATTCAAGGGACGTGGTCCCCGACGGAGTCCACGTACCACATTAATTTCCTGGAACTCAGAGCTGTTCGCTTGGCACTGAAGGCCTTTCATCCGTACTTCCAGACCAACTCTCTGCTTGTACAGATGGACAATACGACCACGATGTATTACCTCAACAAGCAGGGGGGCTCGAGATCACGCACCCTGTCGCAGGAGGCGCAGGCGATCTGGCACTGGCTTCTGGCCCGGGGACTGATGATAACGGCCACCCATCTGCCAGGTGTGCAGAATGTTCAGGCAGACACACTGAGCAGACTGATTCAGGAAAACCACCAATGGGTCATAAACGACGAAGTACTAGGAGAAGTCTTCACAAGGTGGGGAATTCCAGACGTGGATCTGTTCGCCACCGCAGAAAACAGCAAAGGCCGCGACTTCGCCTCCAGGTACTACCAGCCGGGGACGCTGGGGAATGCGTTATGGATCAACTGGTCGAACAGCTTTCTGTACGCTTTTCCACCCATTCCCCTGATTCCGACGGTTCTCATCAAGCTGTCCCAGTACAGGGCGCGGATGATACTGATTGCCCCGGAATGGCCCAGGCAGTGGTGGTTCACGGACCTGCTTCACCGGTCTCTCCTTCCTCACATGAAGTTGCCGTGCAGGCCGGACCTTCTCACGAAGTTCGGGGGGCGGATGTTGCACCCCAACCTCTCGTCTTTGAGTTTGGCGGCATGGCTCCTGAGATAGTGCAATATGGCCATCTTAAAAACCCGGAAGATTGCATGGACATACTGAAGGAGGCTAAGCGACCTTCCACTAGGACTTCTTATGCTTACAAGTGGAAGAGATTCTGCATCTGGTGCAAGTCCAAGAACTATGACCCAACGACGTGTAAGGAAGATGTCATCCTTCCATACCTTCTACATCTGGTGCAGTCTGGCCTTAATGTTCATTCCATTAAGGTCCATCTGGCTGCATTGACTGCCTACAGGAAATGCCCTTCACAGACTTCCTTCTTCCAGATCCCTGTGATCAAAGACTTTTTGGAAGGCTTGAAGAAAGTATTCCCTCCTGTCAGGCTTCCTTCGCCTTCATGGGAATTGAATGTGGTGCTGTCCAGATTGATGAAGGAGCCTTTTGAACCTATTCATAAGGCTTCGTTGCAGCACCTGTCCTGGAAGGCGGCGTTCCTCGTGGCCATTACATCGGCCCGCAGGGTGAGTGAAATTCAGGCGTTGTGTTGCCAAGAACCTCATACTGTATTTCATGCTGCTAAGGTTGTTATGCGTACTCACCCTAAGTTTCTTCCCAAGGTTATTTCTGATTTTCATGTCAACCAGACTATAACTTTGCCTACGTTTTTTCAGAATCCTTCATCTCCAGCGGAACGGTCTTTACATTCCCTGGATGTTAGGAGGGTGTTGAAATTTTATCTGGATAAAACCAAAGATATTCGTAGGTCGGACCAGTTGTTTGTCAATTATGGATCAGTCAGGACAGGTCTTGCTACCTCTAAGCAGTCCATCTTGAGGTGGATTGTGTCCTGCATACAATCGTGTTACCACAAAGCTAATAAGACCTTAGGGGGTAAACCTAAGGCTCATTCCACCAGTTCTGTAGTAGGGGTATCCTACATCCTGTTATAGTCATAAGCACCCGCCCTCCTCCCCGGTGGAGAGAGAGATATATTCATGTCAGGAATGCTACAGGTCTGGCGTGTTATACCTTCAAAAAGAACTGAAAGTAAATGGGACCTGCAGTGCATTCTGGGATACTGTGAAGTTCTGGAAAGTTCTCTTAAAGGCACAGTATCCTGTTCTGAGCCACATAATGGCAGCCTATGGGGCTTGTCTGTCCAGATCCTCCTCTCTATCATTCCAGAGGGTTTTTGCTGCTGAAGCAAGGGAAATATGTACAGGCTTTGCTGTTGTGGATTTTTTTGGTGGAATTTCTAGTTTTCTAGTTTAAGTACTGGACAGTGTAGCCTGTTTTATAGGCTGCATTATCTGTCTTTAATTCTCTCTTAAGGTCTGCATATTTCGACACTGTAAGAGATTATTTTTGATTGCTCCGGGGTCCACGCACATGGGCGGGACTATTCTCTAGATTATGACTATAACAGAGATACCCCTACTACAGAACTGGAGTTACAGGACAGAAACTACTCCTTACTTACAATCAACCCCAAGGGCCTCTAACAGGTCCATCACGAGCTCGCAGCATTCCTCTGAGTAGCTCGCACGTAATTGCCTGTCATATGAATTGAGAATATGTAGGTGCCATTTCGCTAAGGCAGCGCTTTAAATCATTCATTTGTTCATTGTTCTCCCATCTTTCTTGCTTTCTCTCATTTCTCATTCTTTCTTCCTGTCTTTCTTTCTCTTCTTCTTTCTCTACTCTTCCTCCAGTCTCCGGTTTTCTTTCTGTCAATTTTCTTTCTCTACTTTTTTTCTTTCGTTTCCTTTCTCCCTCTACTTTTTTCTTGAGCTACTTTTTCTTCTTTATTGGTTTCTTTTCTCGTGCCTCATCTTTCATTCACTCATTTCTGGGTTTTTTTTCTTTAATCCACGCCTATCCTTTGTCTGCTTCATTCTTTCTTTTTGTTTCCTTTTTTGTTTAATTCCTTTTTCTTTATTTTCTGACCACTTTTCTTTCTTTCTTACTTTCTTTCAGCTTTTTTCTTTTTCTATTTTATTATATACTGCTGTTTTTTCTTTCATTTCTTGCCATTTTCTTTTCTTTTTCACAATTTCGGCATTTTTCTTTTTTTTCATTCTTACCTTTTTTTCTTTCATTCTTTTTCTGCTCTTTTTTGTGTTTTTATCTGCTTCTGTTCTTTTCTTTTTTGCTTCCTTTTTCCTTGCTTTTTCTGTCATCATATCCTTTCCTTTTAACCCTCTTAATTTCCCTCCCTTAATTTCCCTCCCTTCTTCCTTCCGTTCCATTGTTCCCTTTTTCAATTCTTTCTTCCTTCATTTCACTTCTCCATATTCCACTTTATTTCTTTATTCCCTGTTCCTTTTCTCTTCCTTCATTTCCTTTGTACAACCATCTTCCCTTTTAATTCCCTCCTTTCCATTCTTCCCTCTATCGTTTTTCTTTATTTCTTTCTTTTTTGTTAATTTCTTGCTCTTTTCTTCCTTTTTCTTCCTTCACTCCTTTGGCCAATGACCCTAGTTAAGTATGCAATCTGTTTGTTAAAAAATATGTTTTGCTTTGCTAAATTGTGGACATCAACCAATGTTCTGCAGGACCATTAGGCAAATATTGAAAATGTACCTGACCCTGGCTCTTAAATGAGAGCAAGGTATTTATTGCATGACAGTGAGACCACAAGCCTCTAGGAAACACTCACTTCACAGACATGGGCAAACCTGATCCTTTGGGACCCCACAGAAAATCCGTTTGTTATACAGTTGTTGTGACAATGACGCATGCTCACTGAAGGAGAACTGGGGGTACATAAATGGTGGTGTTTAAGTTGTGTACCCTTTTCGATTCTTTGTGCTGGGCAATAGTTCAAGGAGGTTTTTAGTTGTAAGATGTAGCACTCACTCTAGAAAAGATTGGACACCTCTGCTGTAGACCAAGTGGTACTGTCCATTGAAGCAGACAAACATTGAAGGAGTGTGGATGTCAGTTCAGGCCTTCTCTTTCACTCCCTTCCCTGTCTCTCTCCCAATTCCTATGTCTGGTGACAAGTTCCCTCCGTTCACCAGTGCAGGTATTCAGGAATGGCAGGGACTTTCGGTGAGGCTACAACTCCAGAATCTGACAAGGAGCTGGTAACCCTTCTCATCAAGCAGTTCTTTATCCACTTGCACCCCTCCAGATGATGACCAAGCTGACAATTGACCTTGTCCTTCCTTCATCTCCCTTGTCCTTTAACGCCACTTTTGTATAGTGCTCCCTTGCTTTATAGCCAAATGTGACCTCTTTAAAGCCCATGCTTGCCTACTAAAGGATTTTCTATCCCAGTGCCTTTCCACTAACCTTGTAGCAAGTCTGACGCAAAAGCTTTTCTGTCCTGTAATATATTATTGGAGGTAATATATCATAAGAGGTTTACCAGCATTAAGTGATGGGCCGGATGCAGGAGGATAGTAGTTCTGAGCTGTAGAGAATATTCCTGGAAGAACGTGGCAACCCTATTAAGAATTGACATTTTCTAATATGACTGTCATCAGGCCATATAAATATGAAAGAATTATGTATGGCTGTGAGGCTTCAAATGAAGAAGGACATGCTGGTGCTGTCATTAATCCACCCCCCACTGCCACCTCCTGCCCCCAATTTACCATCACTGGAGTAAGTTCACTCTGCTTCTGAACTCTTCAACTAAAATGTAATGTGTAGCACCTGGTACCTCTGGGTTGTCCCCACTTCCCCTACACTCTTTGCCCCTTCCATGACCTATTGTTCCTGTGTTGGGACCACTCACATAAGTTTCCATCTCTAGGCTGACGTTTTTACCATTCCAGTTTCTCCTGTTTTCCTAGTTATCTGTGGGGCACCCAGATTCCACACTAGCTCTTTCTCAGTGTGTTATGTATTTGGCAGTTGGAGTCCATGGCCAAGCACAAAATGCAAGCTCAGCCGAGCAGTGGTCCAATTCCAATGCGGTTTCAGCCATGGTCTGCCATCGCAACCCATAAATGTATTTCCAGATATACAGGAGGGATGCCTACCACCCAGGAAGATGCCTGAGCCGTTTGGTAAGCCCTCTAGTCTAACCCATTAAACAACATGAGTTTTCACCCACATCTCATTAAAGTTGACAAATTCACTTTAAAAAGGAACCAATGTAAGGAAACTACTGATAAATCATATTTTCTTATGGGCTACTTAAAACTCTTCTAAATTGTTTGATAAGTTTCCCAGAAATATTGAGATGCAGAGAGCAGCTTCAGGATTGGCCGCAAGGCAGGCTGATATCCTGTGGCCAGAAGCAGGAAGAGCCGATGCACGGGAGACGGCGGCGTTAAGGTAAGTTTATTTATTTGTATTCTTTTGTCCCGAGTACCATCCCCACCTCCCGGTCCTGCCTTCTACTTTGACAGGGGACGGGCCTCAAAGTATCTGAATCTCTGCTTCCCTGTGACTGGAAAGAGCTAGCGGAGAGTAGTGAGAAAGTAGAAGGGCAGGAAAGCTGAGGAGTGAGACTGCTGGGACTTCGATCAGCAGCCTTGTGCCTGCTGGGGCTTGGAAGTAATGAGGACAATGAAACTTCAAATCTGAGAATGCTAAGTGCTGCTGACTTAAAGTCAGGAATGGTTCACGGTGGTCACACATGACATGGATCCCTTGCCAGCTTTAATCAGTGTCTGTTGAGGGTAAGCCAACATCTGAGCTCCAACTCCTTGACATGGGTGTGCCTGGTGCCTACTTCCTTTCTTCTCACTGAGTAACCGGAAATTACGTGTTTCTGCACAGAAATCGCTTTCTGCTCTTGGTTGGACAGGCTGTGTGACAAGAGGGCCTAGTTGTCAAGTGGCCCCACCATGTCATGAAGGAGACTTTCAGACAGTCTTAGGTTTTCTGCCAGCAGCACAAAACCTGCACTGTGGTAAATGAAACTACTAGCCACAGAGGCGGGGCCTGAGACATGTGGCGCTATCTCCGATCATGCCTCAAAATCAGGCCAACGCTTCTGAGGAGGGGCCTGCGTCAGGTACTGGCAATATGTTAGATGTGTTTGACTTTACAAACAAAATGCCTGGTCCAATGAAAATGCAGCCTATAGTTGAGTGCAAAAAGTTCCTTAACCTTGCCATGTTGTTACCCAGTCGTGCTTGCAAAACTGGATATCTCTGGTATTTAGCTTTGCCTGGCATGGCACCGAGACCAGTAGTTAGTAAATAATAATGTAGGTTAGATTTTTAAAAAAAATGTTAAACTTTTTTTTTTTTTTTTTTTTTTTTATTTAAAAAGAGAAATTTTTATTGGCATACAGGAAAAAGAACCATACAAAAATATATATATATGGGTGGTGCATACAATAGCAACTTTAATGGTGAGCGCGGCACCCGCTTCAGGGACATCGCGCTCTTTCTTTTATTTATTTTTTTTATTTTTTATTTTTTTACTTTAATATTGAGCGCGGCGCTTGCTTCAGACACAGCTCTGCAATTCGATAGGTCTTGCTTTTGCCAAACTTTTATCAATTGGTGTTGTAAATTACAATGCCTTTTAATATTATAAAAGGCATTATCATTTACAATGCCAATAGCTCAAAATCGCGCCATTGCAAGGCCTATTGCATTGTAAATGCTTGTTTATTGAGCTGAGAAGCCCACGCACGGCATGTATGTGTACTTAGCCTAAGGAAACAAGTGCCAGTTACTGTTCCTTAATCCACATTTATGTACCACACAGACCTACCTTTAAGGTACATATACTTGGTGTTAATCTTTAGTCACCTACATATACTTACCTTCACAATATTATGGTACTACATATTCTAGCTGTGATATTTTGTAGGACAATTTTTTACACGCTGTTCCACAAAACCACTGTCTGTCATCCTCCTCGCAGGATTATGCTGAGCTCAGAGTACCTCACTGCTCTGCTCTCATACCCAGAAAAGTTTTCGTTTCAGGAGCATTGCTCAGCTTTCCCCGCCACCACTGGAACACAAAAACAATCTTCTAAGAATATCAAACCCAGAAAGCACAGATGGTTTATAACCGGAAACTGAGCAGCTGGTGCCGTTGAAAGAGGAAGGAACTGGAAGTGAGAAGGCAAAAAACACCACATTGGGCTTTGTGAGAGCCTGTCAATCACCAAAGAGGCGGGTTATTTTGGTTTTAAATCTGTGATGTGCATGGTACACTGAGTGTAGGGACGAATGTTTCATGTCTGCCACCCCTTCTGTACAACTGTATTCTGAATGCAAAGAATTCAGAGCATTGTGGATAACTTGTTATATTTGAAAATAATTTATATGTTTTATTTTATATGCCCGGCCTTCGATTCGGAGAGCAGGACCTCAAGATAACAGTTGGTCAGTGGACCGAACACCGTTCAAACAAAGCTACCTACCAGCTGTGCTAAGCAAACCATCTGTGACCTACACAAAGCCCAAAAAGAACCCGAAGACTCAAACCCTAACCCCAAGAAAGAAAATGCTCGGCTTCATTCTGCGCTATTTTACCTTACATAAACCGTCGACTGGATATTGGCATCAGTGTGTTGATATATGTGGCCATGCGTGCCAGTGGTGAAACTGGCACAAGCCCTGCCAACAGTGGTCAAAGTGCCTTAAAAAAATACAGAAACTGTGATATTGTGGACAAAAGGGGTGGGGTCAGTGAGCATGAAGGCAGGCAAAAAATATATTCTCATACTTTTTTTGGTCTTTCACCTTCATGTTGCTACATATAAAATAAGGCACAGCATAAATGAAAAATAGATGCAGTGGGAAATGCACTGTTTAAGCAGTGTGATTTAGGCTCCATCCTTGCTCATCACAATACTGCAATATTTACGTGCAGTTGACACCATATACCTTGTGTGTCTTAACTTTATTATTGTGAAATGAAGCCAATCCAATCCAATCCAAAAATTCTTTATTTCGGCCATTTAAGACCATAAAAGATACAATAAAAACATAATACATTTAAAAGACATCCACATACAATAAAAACATGCCAAGGTACATTTTCATAAGAGTTCATTTCATTGGGGGATCTGGAGATGAGTAGGCATATATATACATTTCATATCAGTATTAAGTCTTTTGCAATTTTTCCCCTTATCTGCCACATAGCCATTATAAACTTAGCAACTGCAAAGACTATGTGGGGCAGGGTACTTGACTTCAATATTCTGTGCGAGTGTAAATAGTTCCTTATGCCCAAGTTCCTACACAATGGCACTAACCAATATCTCCTTGGTCTATTGTAGGCCGGGCAAAAGAATAAGACATGAATTTCTTCCTCATCGTGGCTTCTGCACCCTGGACAGATTTTATCATCCCTCATTGTCCATTTACAGGTAAAGGTTTTGAGGGGCAGGGTGCCTAGCCTCCATTGAATGAACAGTTTCCTTGCTAGGATAGGAAATATGATGTCCATAAAACTTTCAAAGTGATAGGAATTTTTGGAAAGCAGAAATTGTTCAGTCAGGGTGCCATTATTGAGAGCACAGACAAGAGAGACTAGACTTTTCTCCTTGAATATTTCGACCATTCTTTTGCGAGGGACCCTTTGACAGCCTTCTTCAGGAAACTCCCATAGCTCGGGAAGTCCCAAGCGGTACAGTTCTCTCTTTATGAAAGCCAGCCACGGGATTCTGTCACGCTGGTTGAGATTTATTACGTGGTTGAGATCTTGTCTATAGTGTGCAAGCTCGCTGGTGGTCCAGAGCCTGTGCCAGAACCGTATTGGTTTCAGTTCCAAGTCCTCGCCTATCGACGGGAGACCCACATCTAATCTTAGGGAAAGCAAGGGTGTGCCTCGGGGAAGAGCCAAGAGACGTCTAAGAAAGTTACTTTCTACTCTTACAAGTATCGGCCCCGGATTTGTGCCCCCATAGCTCACTGCCATAGGATGCGGCCGCTTTGGCTTGAGTTTTATACATATCTACAGCCGGGCTAATGCGTTTAAAGGTAGATGTATTTGCAACCTTCAAAATTGCCCCCGACAGTTGGGACAGCTTCAACCGGGATTTGGCTATCTGAAGGTCCCAAGATAAATTCTCATGTAGGGTTACCCCCAGATACTGGAACGTTTTTACTCTTTCCAGTCTTGCCGAACCCAGTGTTGGATTAGACCTGGTTTTAGGGGAAGGGTTGAATATCATGAATTTGGTTTTCCCTGTATTGATCTCCAGACCGTGTTGCCTACAGAAAACACCAAACCCATCAACTATCCGTTGGATCCCCATCGGGGATTTGGAAAGCAGGAGGGTATCATCGGCAAACATGATAGCCGGTACCCTCCTGCCTGCCAACAGGGGGGCGTCATTGTCCCTAACATTGTCAAGATGGGATATGACACTGTTTACATAGAGGCAAAAGAGGGTTGGCGCAAGTACGCAACCCTGCCTTACCCCTCTGAGGACTGGGAACCTAGATGATAGCGCTCCATCCCTCCCACACCTAACCTGAGCAAAGTTGCTTTCGTGGAGCCTGATTATGGCATGTAGTAGTTGTGTAGGAACACCCAGCCCCTTTAAGACCTCCCATAATTTCTTGCAGGGAACCAAGTCGAACGCAGACCTCAGGTCCACGAACACCATGTACAGCCTCCCCCCCTCGATCCTCACAGTTTTCCAATAGAGGAGAACGAGGCGGAAAATCTGATCCACGGTGGACGTGTTTTTCCTGAAGCCCGCCTGGAGGGGACTAAGAATCGCATTTTCCTCCATCCAGTCAAGAAGGTGGTTCAGGAGATGGCGAGAAAATAATTTTTGGGGGACATATATGCGGCTGATCGGCCTGTAGTTGGCTGGGAGCAGAGAGGAGCCCATTTTAAAAATTGGTACTATCTCTGCCCCCAGCCAAGTACGGGGGATCTCCATGCCTCCCGCGATGGAATTAAAGAGAATTAGGAGGTACGGGCCCCAGATCTCTGGATGGTGTCTAAAGAGATCGCCAGGCAATCTATCGAGTCCCAGGGCCTTCCCCATCGCCAGTCTCCCTATTGCGCTAACCACCTCACCTAATGTAAATTCCAATCCAGCTACAGGGCCAGGTATAGTGTCCGATACCACATCATTCGCAAATTCAGGGCTATCTTTGTACAATTTGCTGAAATGGGCTTCCCAGACAGAGGCTGCTATATTTGGCTCAATTGCAGTCTTTGGTTCGCCTGTGCCGGTGTTGACCAGAGACCAGAATTTTCTAGAATCCTTCGCTTCCAGAGCTAGGGAAAGATCCTGCCATCTATTCCAGTCCCATTCAGACTTTGCTTGTGCCATAGCTTCCCTGTATTTCCTCCTAAGCTCAGCTACCTTGTCCTTATTAGTGCCGGATTTTATTGTGGCGATCAGCTCAGTCTTAATCTTTTTACAGGAGGAATTATACCATGCTGAGGTCCGAGTCTTTTTCTTCCTTGGCACCACCACCGGATGGAAAACCTCTCCTAGAGTTCCCACTAAGTCTTTATGGATTTGGGCTAGTCTCTCGTTAAAATCTGCGGGTCTCGATTGGTTGATCAGTATATCCAATTCATCTAACTTAGGGATTGCCAGTTCATACATTTTTCTTATACTCTCTTTAGAGTTTACCAGTTTCCCCCATCTTACCCAACGTCTGTTGGAGGTGAGGACCAGATTCCCTATGTCTTCACTGGGATTGGTAGGTAGCGACCCAGGAGCTGGGGCGGGGTGAGCCATGTCTAGACATAGGGCGTTGTGGTCACTGTCTGTTCTTTCAATGACCCTAAAATCCAGAACCTTAGACCACAGGCCTGTGTCTACAAAAATATAGTCCAGTCGTGATTCATGGTCCTTCCTATTAAAGGTACATGAAGAGGGGGTGTCAGATGGAGTGCGCCCGTTACAAGCCCTTAACGCAAAGTTTAGCGTCAGAGACATAATTTGCACTGCAAGAGGGGACCATGATTTAGGATGGGGGGATTGGCATGGCGGGATCCCCCAATAATCGTCTTCAGTGGTTAGGGCACCCTCCTTCAAACCTTCGAGAGGTTCGAAGTGACAATTAAAGTCACCACCCATCACTATCTTACAGTCTATGGGGAGTTGTCCCAGGAACGATGAAAGATCGTCCAAAGTGGGTGATTCCATGGACGCACTAACTGGACGGGAGTACACATTAATAATCGCCAGATTGGAGGCATTGGGCCATTTGAGTAGAACACATTGTATGTCCTCCGAAAAAGTAGGTACAATCTCCGCATCACACCCAATATGAGTGGCCACCCAAACCGCCAGACCACCTGACGGCCTTCCTTTGCCATTCCACTTGGCATTGATGCAGAAAGTTGCATAACCTGCTCTACGGAGTGGTTCCCTGGCCCAAGTCTCCTGGAAGAGACAAATGTCACTATTACCTACTAAAGAGGCCCAGTCATTTGTATCTAGTTTGTTGGCAATACCTGCCACATTTCAGGAAAGCACCTTCATAATTCCTGTGGGAGTCTTTGCTGCCAGCCCCCTGGTCATCTCAGGAGCTGCACCTAACAATGGCAATTCGGGCATGTGCAGTAATGTTCCTGGGGCAGGTGGGACTTCGAATTCTAAATTAGGACCTGGTGGACTCAGAGGTAAGTTATCTGTTTGACCCCGCGAGCTAATAGCAATTAAACTCTCCCGGGGAGGTGGGTCAGGATCGCGTGCGGTGGTATCAATTGCATCTCTCCCTATCCCCTGCCCAACGGTTTCGCCAACGATACCTTGGGTGTACCCAGAAGACGCGCCCTTCCGGAGTCAGTCAACCTGATCAAGGCAACTGAATCTGTTGGGGTGTATATAGTTGCCATGGACGGGGATATCATAACGAGTTGGCCTATACCTTGACCCGTCAACAGCAAAACCCACCCTAGTCCAGCCGTCGTCCCTCCTTGCAATCACATCTCGTACATTAGGATAGAAGAACGACAGGGGGACCAATTCTATGGAAGTATTTCCTGAACTCCCGAGCCAATTACAAATATACGTGGCAACCTGTGGACTCTTAAAGCTTACTTATACAATCTCCCACATTTTGCTTGGCAGTGTACCCAACCCATGGGCCCCTTCTAACCATGAGAATGTCTCCTCTTAAGTTTGGTGGTAAGGGCCTGTGAACATTTAGCCAACTAATAACTTTATTACGTAGGGAATCGTAAGATTCCACCACGTTTGTGGATAGCTCCGGTACCCCCATCAGAATCACAGTGTAGGCCGCCGCTTCAGGTGGCAGGTTAACTGCTTTTCGCCGGTTGAGGGTGTTAGCTGGCCGGCTAGGGCAGTTGACTGATTCATTAGATGGTCTCTCCTGTCCGGTTGAGGCAGCCAAGATAGGTGGCTTCGACCTCCTGACAGTTGGCACCGGCGGCAGTTGCCTCGGGAGGGGTACAGGGGCAAGTTGTGGTGGGGAAATTGTAGAGACATTCTCCCGTGAAGGAGCTAATGGCAGAATAGGAGCCACGGTAATGGAAACACTAGGGGAGAGAGGAATCCCAACATTAACCTCATTAGCTCCAATTGTGCTTGATTGTAACCCCTGCTGATCACGACCGCTACCACCCAATCTTTCTAAGGCTAGCAATCTATCCTCGATGCAATCTAATTTAAGGGAGAGAGGGTCTAGAAGACTTTTGATAATACCAGTAAGCGAGCAGATAATATGCTCAGAGGTGTTAACAGGCCCCCCTCCAAAGATAAATGGACCAGTGTGCGTGGCTATGACATTAGGGGCGTAGGGTACAGGACTCGCCATTTTTATAGCACTCCCCATGGAGGAGGTACTGGGGGCATCTGTCCGAGCTTCAGCAGTGGTTGTTGTAGGGTCTGCTTTGGCCCTTTTAGCACATTTGGACTTCCTCGATCTTTTCCTTTTCAGGACAGCGTCCTCTCTGTGACCCATATAGTCCGTTGCAGTGGAACCGTTCCCCAAATCCCTTGGTACGGCTACCTCTACAACAGGGGACAATACCACCTCCTCAGTAATGTGTACTAGGTCTCTATCCCTGTGTGAGTTAGATGGTGTCCTTAGCTGCTGTAGCACAGATTCTATCGTATGATCAATGCTATCCATGATTGATAAATGTGTGGCATCTAGCAGTAGAGACGATCTGGCGTTAGATGATGACCCCGGTGAATCCAAGTACGAGCTTTCAATTCCTTCGGCTATTTGTTTTTCTAACACTGTGAGCCCCTTGTTTACCACGGTGTTTGCCTTTGCGAGAAAATTGTCCAAGGTACCTGAGACCATAATGGTTGCCTTGCTTCTTCTTTCCCTCATTGCCATCTTGTCCGAACAGGACATCTGGATAACCAAGCCAGAGAGTAGCGGTCAAATGTCCAGGAAGGGAAATGTTAGGAGGATGGCCGGTCCGGTCTCTAACGTTCTCTAACGGCCTCAAAAGGCCCGCCCTTTGCCCGGGTTTTGCCCCGGGCTCTGTCCCGCGCGCGTCCCGCGTCGTGGGTGTAGGCTCTCCTAAATGCTGAGGGGAGGGGGCGGGAAGAGTCGCAGGTGCGCCTGGTGTTTTCGGTGCTCTGCCTGCTGGGACTCGCAGTCCCGCGCCCGCTGGTCAGTCTCTAGCAAAGCCTCTGACTTCCCTAAAAATATCCCCGACAAGTATGGCAATCCTTGCAGGCTCTGGAGATGTGCTTCTCCTCCTCGGTATGGCACTGTGTAATGTCACGGACGGCTACGAGCGGCCCCTGCGAAGCGGGGGCCGCAAGCCTTTATCAGCTGTATCAGGGGGGAGGGGGCGGGAAGAGTCGCAGGTGCGCCTGGTGTCTTCGGTGCTCCGCCTGCTGGGACTCGCAGTCCCGCGCCCGCTGGTCAGTCTCTAGCAAAGTCTCTGACTTCCCTAAAAATATCCCCGACAAGTATGGCAATCCTTGCAGGCTCTGGAGATGTGCTTCTCCTCCTCGGTATGGCTCTGTGTAATGTCACGGACGGCTACGAGCGGCATGAGTGAAATGAAGCACTTAAACTCATTATTGAGGTGTATTTACTGCAGAAACTAGAGATTCCTATATGTATGTATGCTAATGTTTAGCTTAACAAGGACACTTGTAATTCACATTTACCCTTGTTTTCAAGCTATACTGCATTTATTGAAAGAGCATTGCACATGCAACTATGAATTCATTTATTCACATTTTGCATTTATTTGGAAGTTATACTTGCACATATAATCGCATGCCCAAAGTGCACATTGAAATGCTTAGCTAAAGGAAACTTGACTAAAGGCCTAAATGTTTTAATTAATTTTGCTTGGTTTGCGTATTGTTTCTTTAACATGTGTGTTCTCAACGTTTCATAGCTAGAGATAGGAGTATTGTTATATTATTGAGAGTGAGGCCTGAGAAGAGAAATCTTGGCAAGAACGTGATCTAATGAGCAGAAGGAGCCTCCTATTCATTGTGTATCAGGAACGAAGGGATGTTCAAGGTTACAGCTTATGTCCATTGTTCTATGAGATGGGAATGTTTGGTAATGTTACAGATGTATACAGTGAGATGGAAACATCATTGGGTTTCTGGTGACATAGGGAAAGAGATATGATTGTTGCCTAAGTTTCTGTCTGTTTAAATTAGTGTTCACACTATTAGAAATTAAAACAGATTCCTTTAGACTTTGAGAGGTACAGACCTCTCTGCTTCCTCTTATTCTTGCAAGTGTGCAACTTTATGGTAAACACCTATTCCCAATTTAGAAGACTTCTACTGGGGTTTTCCCTATGCTGACACCTTCCTGCATTTCTGAATTCCTCCCTGACCTTTCCTTATGACCATTCGTATTTTAGATTTAGAATTTAGGTTAGATTAATTTAGAATCTATTCATGTTTAAGAAGGAGGATCAGAGCTTCTTTAAGTAACATCAAGTTCTATTTTTCAGCATCTGTACTGCTGTTACTGCGTTCGTTGTATGTCTTATATTATTTTGGTGTTTCAGCTTGCCAGACCTTATTCTGTATCTTTATAATATGGTTTTGATCTGCCTATATATTGGATTGATTATTAGTTTGTAATAAATCCACTTAACTTCATCTACTGATTCATGGTCCTCTTTGTGTGGCCAAATGGGCTACTCAAAAGCTGAATCGTTTATCATTGCAGAGTCCCTTGGCTTCTCAGTCAACTAAAAAGATTAATCAGAGGAGAGATGGTAATTACTTCCCTGCACGCTTTCACTATCGTGCACTGTGAAACCACTGTTAATGCACTACAGGGGTCTCTCTTTCTAACTAGAGAGCCACCAAATTGAATCCTGGTAGGAGCAGTGGAGAATAGTGATGTGTGCATGTTTAGTGCTACGGGGTCCCAGTCTGTGACAGAAAGCACTGTGAATATTTAAGTCATTATTTTGCTTACATTGCACACAGTATAAGAAAGGTTGCTACAAAATGTGCAAAAAGGTCTTTAAAAATATAAATGCTGGTAATACCCAGACTTTACATAGTACAATTTTATTTTATAACTGACCGTTAAAAGCACACACTTCACAGCTCAGCTGGTAACTCCCTTGCAATAGCACTCAAAAAGAATAACTCTGTATCATCAGGACGCTTCAATTGATTCCATCAATAAAAGCCAATACCAGCTTCCAAACACCATTTATTTTTGCAGATTAACCAGTTGTGCAACTGTATATTTCTTTCAGGCAAGTAGGCACCCTGGCAAGAAAGCCTGCTTAGCTGTCTGCCCCACCCTCTGTATCACAGCACAGGAGACTCCCTGCCTTACACTTCTGCTGAAGCATTTCCGTTTTTGGAATTAACATCCCCGAACAGCTGTTTTTAACAAAAAGCAAGGGGACAGTATATTTTATATTAAAAAAGCATGTGCTTGTTGTGCCCCTCAGATCCCGCCCACTTCGACCACGGCCTGCCATTGACAATAGCACACGTTTTTAGGTTTCGCCCTGGCCGTAGCACTGCAAAGCAGTGCTCCGCCCAGGGCGAAATCTTATGTCTTACACTGTGTGCTTTAGTTCAGCCTCTCTCTTCCATTGGCTAGCTCCATAAATGGAGGCTAGCCATTGGAAGAGAGAACTGTCCTTCATTTCCCGAGGCGATTGATGGGCGTTCCCGCCGATTCTTTCCCTCTCCGCAACGTCATGAAGACGTGGCCACTGTGGGCGTGTACTTTTTTTTCCCCCCCCCGATGTTTGTGTTCATTGTTCGTCTTGTTCCCTGTCCCGCTGGCTGTTTGCCGACCCCCCCTCCCGCTGTCCGTGTGCCTGCCCGCCCCCCTCCTGCAAACTTTTGTGACATGTTTTTTAATATGCAATTTCCTCTTCTGTATTTTATCAGACACGCATTGTATGGTATGGCAATTTTCATTTGTAGCTCATTTTCGCTGCAATCGGTTTCTTTTCTACCACCATGTTTCGCTTATCGCCGTTACATTCCAACACTTTTTTCACCAGATACCTTTGTTGTACCCTGACCATTCTGGTTTTGTTTGCCTGTTTCACGTTCTGATTTTCTCTTCGTTCTGCCCAACGCTGCCGTATTATTTTTGGGGGTATCTTTCCTTATATCGCATACTCGTCATAACCTACTATCGCAACTTTATACATTTCACGCGCCCCCTTCCCTCATGAGATAGTATTTGCTTCCCTCTAAAAAGCACCTGAAATTGCTTTCTCGACATACCGTTTTCGCCGTATCCTTTATTTCCGTCACCAGATGTACCATGTTTCTGTACTCCTTTCTCTGATTTCTCTCTCCCCTCCCCCCTAATCACCCACGCCGCCCGCACCCCCACCACCCCCTTTGTTTTAAGCATGCTTCCCACATTTCGGCCTTGGTCTCTTCTGTACTCTACTCATTCGGATTGTTGTAGTTCCGATTACTGTGCATCGACAGGGCGTTTCTCTCCCCCGCCAATCCTATTGCGCGTAACTTTCTCCTTGTTCCGTCTTGCTGCAATCTACTGTCTCTTGCCGCCACCCTCAGTCTTGCTTTAGTGTGAGCTACACTGATTCTGCTTACTCGTGCTGCCTGTCACCATCTACACCCGGTTACAACCATGCATCTTATCCAATCGATGCCCTCCATACACTTTTTTTCTTTACCCTCTGCCTGCAATTTTCTGTCCATCTGCATTGTGTATTCTGCATCAAGCTACATTTGGCATCCTGTTAAGTCGTTTACAACACCCTTTACTTTCTCTCCATCCATGTACTCCATGCCATTATTAGGAAGAAGAAAAAAAATAGTACTTGTGTGTAAATAGCGCCGTACTGCCATAATGCCTCAGTTCTGTGGGAGACATATTGGGGCGCTCGTTGCGTGTGGTTCAATCTGTTCTATTTTGCGGTGGGCGAGGAATTGGGGGTTTACCTTTGATTCAAAGCTTTTTTTGGGGGGGGATCTGTTACGACCTTTGAAAACAAGCATTGGCAACATCCATATGCAGTGCTCTGGCAATCTTTACACTAGTACATTTGTATATTGCAAGCGAATGCTACAAGAAGGAAAGTGAGTGAGAAAGGGAGTGCAGAGTGCTAGGGAGTGCAGAGTGACTGCAGAGTGCTAAGGAGTGCAGAGTGCAGAGTGACTGCAGAGTGCTAGGGAGTTCAGAGTGCTAGGGAGTGCAGAGTGCTAGGGAGTGCAGAGTGCTAGGGAGTGCAGAGTGCTAGGGAGTGCAGAGTGCTAGGGAGTGCAGAGTGACTGCAGAGTGCTAGGGAGTGCAGAGTGCTAGGGAGTGCAGAGTGACTGCAGAGTGCTAGGGAGTGCAGAGTGCTGGGGAGTGCAGAGTGCTAGGGAGTGCAGAGTGCTAGGGAGTGCAGAGTGCTAGGGAGTGCAAGGGAGTGCAGAGTGCTAGGGAGTGCAGAGTGCTAGGGAGTGCAGTGACTGCAGAGTGCTAGGGAGTGCAGAGTGCTAGGGGGTGCAGAGTGCTAGGGAGTGCAGAGTGCTAAGGAGTGCTGAGTGCTAGGGAGTGCTAGGGAGTGCAGAGTGCTAGGGAGTGCAGAGTGCTAGGGAGTGCAGAGTGCTAGGGAGTGCAGAGTGCTAGGGAGTGCAGAGTGCTACGGAGTGCAGAGTGCTACGGAGTGCAGAGTGCTAGGGAGTGCAGAGTGCTAGGGAGTGCAGAGTGCTAGGGAGTGCAGAGTGCTAGGGAGTGCAGAGTGCTAGGGAGTGCAAGGGAGTGCAGAGTGCAAGGGAGTGCAGAGTGCTAGGGAGTGCTAGGGAGTGCAGAGTGCTAGGGAGTGCAGAGTGCTAGGGAGTGCTAGGGAGTGCAGAGTGCTAGGGAGTGCAGAGTGCTAGGGAGTGCAGAGTGCTAGGGAGTGCTAGGGAGTGCAGAGTGCTAGGGAGTGCAGAGTGCTAGGGAGTGCTAGGGAGTGCAGAGTGCTAGGGAGTGCAGAGTGCTAGGGAGTGCAGAGTGACTGCAGAGTGCTAGGGAGTGCTAGGGAGTGCAGAGTGACTGCAGAGTGCTAGGGAGTGCTAGGGAGTGCAGAGTGCTAGGGAGTGCAGAGTGCTAGGGAGTGCAGAGTGCTAGGGAGTGCAGAGTGCTAGGGAGTGCTAGGGAGTGCAAGGTGCTAGGGAGTGCAGAGTGCTAGGGAGTGCTAGGGAGTGCAGAGTGCTAGGGAGTGCAGAGTGCTAGGGAGTGCTAGGGAGTGCAGAGTGCTAGGGAGTGCAGAGTGCTAGGGAGTGCAGAGTGCTATGGAGTGCAAGGGAGTGCAGAGTGCTAGGGAGTGCAGAGTGCTAGGGAGTGCAGAGTGACTGCAGAGTGCTAGGGAGTGCTAGGGAGTGCAGAGTGCTAGGAAGTGCTAGGGAGTGCAGAGTGCTAGGGAGTGCAGAGTGCTAGGGAGTGCAGAGTGCTAGGGAGTGCTAGGGAGTGCAGAGTGCTAGGGAGTGCAGAGTGCTAGGGAGTGCTAGGGAGTGCAGAGTGCTAGGGAGTGCAGAGTGCTAGGGAGTGCAGAGTGCTAGGGAGTGCAGAGTGCTAGGGAGTGCAGAGTGCTAGGGAGTGCTAGGGAGTGCAGAGTGCTAGGGAGTGCAGAGTGACTAGGGAGGGCTAGGGAGTGCTAGGGAGTGCGGAGTGCTAGGGAGTGCAGAGTGCTAGGGAGTGCAGAGTGCTAGGGAGTGCTAGGGAGTGCAGAGTGCTAGGGAGTGCAGAGTGCTAGGGAGTGCAGAGTGCTAGGGAGTGCAGAGTGCTAGGGAGTGCTAGGGAGTGCGGAGTGCTAGGGAGTGCGGAGTGCTAGGGAGTGCGGAGTGCTAGGGAGTGCGGAGTGCTAGGGAGTGCAGAGTGCTAGGGAGTGCAGAGTGCTAGGGAGTGCTAGGGAGTGCAGAGTGCTAGGGAGTGCAGAGTGCTAGGGAGTGCAGAGTGCTAGGGAGTCCGGAGTGCAGAGTGCTAGGGAGTGCTAGGGAGTGCAGAGTGACTAGGGAGTGCTAGGGACTGCAGAGTGACTGCAGAGATTAAACTAATGGCAATGTTAATGACAATGCCATTTATTTATCTGTTTTCAAAACCAACACATAAATACAAATGTTGTCATTTACAATGCCAATAGCTCTAACTTTTCCAAAGGCGAAACCATTGCATTGTAAATGCTTGTTAGAATGGGAATCACTGACCAGGAAGTGATGCAGAGCGCAAAGCAGAACTGCAGAGTCAGAGCTAGAGAGAGCCACAAATACAATCACCAATGATTCACTGTATCTTTATCAAACATAGCAACTGTATTTTACTGAATTTCTGCTGTAAGACAAACCGTGTCACTGTACTGTATGTTTGGTATAGGGCTTTGTGCATGCATTGCTTGTGTTTACATCTGTCCACTCGGTCGTCCTTGCTCTAGCTATCAAAAGCCAAGAAAATAAAAACAAACTAAAACAAAAGCGACCAGTGGGATGAGACGTCCCTGTTTGGTACTTATGTATTTGCTGAGGATTTGCTTTGAGGGTTAGCAAAATTGGGAACAGAAAACTTTAAGGATGTGATAGTTTCCCATTTCAAACCAGTGTAATATTACCAGTCTTTGAACTCCGTCCATTTACAGAACAGGTGTTACGGTATCAAGTGGGGGTAGTAAATATCAATATATGAAAAACAAACATGTCTAATCTGCAAGCAATATGTGAAATGTATTGTTTCTCATGTGTAGAAAATATTTCCTTGTTCGCTCTTATCAAATCAGGTATTGCAAAGTTTCTATCCAACAAGTCAATATTGACCTCAAGTGCAACAGCATTGAAATCCACCTCTGACCAGGCATACGGGCTACGCACATGTACCTTTATATAAACTCCCCAAAAAGGAAACAGGACTATAATCTGCACATAATAAAATGAATAAACCTTGCCGGCCTAATTTGTGGGAATTGGGTGGCAGATCGCCTACCTGTTTTATAAATCCTGGTCTGCTCTAAGGTATTCAGAAATGTGCTTTTCATTTTGTTTCCGAGAGCAAAAAAGAGTGACATAATAATGTTAAAGACAGGAGCAAGGACTCATGATTAAGTTGATATAGGGAGAAAGAAAAGATAAAACTATTTAAAGACTTCTTCAGTTCCAAGTTCAGTTTATGAAAAATCCAATGCAAAACCGTTTTGCCAAAAATAACCTTGAAAAGGCGATCCCTCAGTTAGGTAAAGCATATTTTTGTTTAGTAGCTTTCAAGGTCACAGGATGTCCCTTGAGGGAGAAATCTAGAAAGAATGGACATTCTTGGGGTCTTGAAAGCTGACAGTGGTGTGATAGTTGCACTTTTCAATGTCTGGCTGACAGAACCAAGTAAGTAGGTGCATTAGGAAACTGATGGCGGCAGGCAGGGTCAGACTGGCCGTGCTTAATTTGTAAAAAAATAAATATGTGCCAGGGACCTTATCAAGAGGCCGCTGTAGCTCACACCTCCCATAGTACCTGCCAATGCTAACAATGGCAGTACCTACACGACTACTACCAATTACACTGCTTCAACTGAGGCAATTCAGAGTTAGAGGCCCCCAAAACTCAAAGAACGGTATGGGCGACATGCATTTGTCTTTTGAAAACGGTGTAACATAAAGTGTCGAAAAGTTATTTTCTGTTCGCCGATTGCGGTCGTAAAGGATTGCCTTCGACCTTTGATGTTGTACAAATATTAGAGCAAAATGGAAAGACATGAAAGTGACCGTTATGTACAACACGGTGGTAAAAGATACAGATGTTGATACAAAATAAGCGCCATCGCCCCTGGGGCCTTGTCTATCTATTCTTGGCCACTTTTCTCGACCCCTGCAGTCACATTATGCTGTCTAAAGACGCACAGGGTGTCATGCTGTGTTCAAGTCTTTTGTTCCAGAGAAGTACAAGGTCAAACAAAGTACAGGCATTGAAAGGAGAGGAGGAGCAAAAAGCCTGGAAGGATTAGGCTTGAATTCAAAGCGGCCATGATTGACCCAGTGACATTGCACAGATGACCCGTGACTGGTCAGGGCACACCAATTGTGCTAATGGTCACCCCCCGCAGCGAACTGCAACTACTTGGGGTTGACGTTTATGATGCTCTTTTCCACTACCAGCTCGGAGAAGTAATTATCAGCAAATAATGTATTACGGACCAGTTATTATACCAAGTGCTTCCGTGTGCTGCAACTAATGGACTGGGGCCCATGAGATCATGAGAGAGCCAGGGCATGAAATTAACACTAACTGTGCTTTTTTTCTCTTTTGGAAGGAGCCATATGCCGCCATTTCCTGTAACTCTACTGTATATACACCTTTTTAGGTTTTGCCTAGCGAAAGCGCAGCTTTTCGCGCAGGCGAAATCCTGTTGAGAACTGTAGGGTGCTTTGGGTCGGCCCTCGTCATTGATTGGCTGGCTCCGTAAACGGAGCCTTGCCATTGGACGAGGGGCCTGTCCGTCAATGCCGGACCAGACACGGGGGCGTTCCTGACATTCTTTGCCTTTTGCCGACGTCACGCGACGCCGGGAACGCCCCCGAGTCTATTCCGGCATTGCCGGCACCTCCCTTGCTCTACTGTCATCACCACAACACTGCGCCCATTTTATCCCAAGCTAAACACTCGGAGAGGCGCAGTGACCGGGTCTTTGAAGGCCGCTCTCCCAATGAAAACAAGTTTTCTCTCCGAGTCAGCACGAGCAGGAAGACGAGCAGCGCGCCTCCCAGCTGGCCTCTCGCATCAGCATCCAGAGCTGCCCTGCGCGGTGTGTAGCTTCAGTGGAGCTTCAGAGTGCAGAGTGGAGCTTCAGAGTGGAGCTTCAGAGTGGAGCTTCAGAGTGGAGCTTCAGAGTGGAGCTTCAGAGTGGAGCTTCAGAGTGCAGAGTGGAGCTTCAGAGTGCAGATTCAGAGTGGAGCTTCAGAGTGCAGAGTGGAGCTTCAGAGTGGAGCTTCAGAGTGCAGAGTGGAGCTTCAGAGTGGAGCTTCAGAGTGCAGAGTGGAGCTTCAGAGTGGAGCTTCAGAGTGGAGCTTCAGAGTGGAGCTTCAGAGTGGAGCTTCAGAGTGGAGCTTCAGAGTGGAGCTTCAGAGTGGAGCTGCAGAGTGCAGATTCAGAGTGGAGCTTCAGAGTGGAGCTTCAGAGTGCAGAGTGGAGCTTCAGAGTGCAGAGTGGAGCTTCAGAGTGCAGAGTGGAGCTTCAGAGTGCAGAGTGGAGCTTCAGAGTGGAGCTTCAGAGTGGAGCTTCAGAGTGGAGCTTCAGAGTGGAGCTTCAGAGTGCAGAGTGGAGCTTCAGAGTGGAGCTTCAGAGTGCAGAGTGGAGCTTCAGAGTGCAGAGTGGAGCTTCAGAGTGCAGAGTGGAGCTTCAGAGTGGAGCTTCAGAGTGCAGAGTGGAGCTTCAGAGTGGAGCTTCAGAGTGCAGAGTGGAGCTTCAGAGTGGAGCTTCAGAGTGCAGAGTGGAGCTTCAGAGTGGAGCTTCAGAGTGGAGCTTCAGAGTGGAGCTTCAGAGTGGAGCTTCAGAGTGGAGCTTCAGAGTGCAGCTTCAGAGTGCAGAGTGGAGCTTCAGAGTGCAGAGTGGAGCTTCAGAGTTCAGAGTGGAGCTTCAGAGTGCAGAGTGGAGCTTCAGAGTTCAGAGTGGAGCTTCAGAGTGGAGCTTCAGAGTGGAGCTTCAGAGTGGAGCTTCAGAGTGCAGAGTGGAGCTTCAGAGTGGAGCTTCAGAGTGCAGAGTGGAGCTTCAGAGTGGAGCTTCAGAGTGCAGAGTGGAGCTTCAGAGTGGAGCTTCAGAGTGCAGAGTGGAGCTTCAGAGTGGAGCTTCAGAGTGGAGCTTCAGAGTGGAGCTTCAGAGTGGAGCTTCAGAGTGGAGCTTCAGAGTGGAGCTTCAGAGTGCAGAGTGGAGCTTCAGAGTGGAGCTTCAGAGTGCAGAGTGGAGCATCAGAGTGGAGCTTCAGAGTGGAGCATCAGAGTGGAGCTTCAGAGTGGAGCTTCAGAGTGGAGCTTCAGAGTGGAGCTTCAGAGTGGAGCTTCAGAGTGGAGCTTCAGAGTGGAGCTTCAGAGTGGAGCTTCAGAGTGGAGCTTCAGAGTGCAGAGTGGAGCTTCAGAGTGCAGAGTGGAGCTTCAGAGTGCAGAGTGGAGCTTCAGAGTGGAGAGTGGAGCTTCAGAGTGGAGCTTCAGAGTGGAGCTTCAGAGTGGAGCTTCAGAGTGGAGCTTCAGAGTGGAGCTTCAGAGTGGAGCTTCAGAGTGGAGCTTCAGAGTGCAGAGTGGAGCTTCAGAGTGCAGAGTGGAGCTTCAGAGTGCAGAGTGGAGCTTCAGAGTGCAGAGTGGAGCTTCAGAGTGCAGAGTGGAGCTTCAGAGTGGAGCTTCAGAGTGGAGCTTCAGAGTGGAGCTTCAGAGTGGAGCTTCAGAGTGGAGCTTCAGAGTGGAGCTTCAGAGTGGAGCTTCAGAGTGCAGAGTGGAGCTTCAGAGTGCAGAGTGGAGCTTCAGAGTGCAGAGTGGAGCTTCAGAGTGGAGCTTCAGAGTGCAGAGTGGAGCTTCAGAGTGCAGAGTGGAGCTTCAGAGTGGAGCTTCAGAGTGGAGCTTCAGAGTGCAGAGTGGAGCTTCAGAGTGCAGAGTGGAGCTTCAGAGTGCAGAGTGGAGCTTCAGAGTGGAGCTTCAGAGTGGAGCTTCAGAGTGGAGCTTCAGAGTGGAGCTTCAGAGTGCAGAGTGGAGCTTCAGAGTGGAGCTTCAGAGTGGAGCTTCAGAGTGCAGAGTGGAGCTTCAGAGTGGAGCTTCAGAGTGCAGAGTGGAGCTTCAGAGTGGAGCTTCAGAGTGCAGAGTGGAGCTTCAGAGTGGAGCTTCAGAGTGCAGAGTGGAGCTTCAGAGTGCAGAGTGGAGCTTCAGAGTGCAGAGTGGAGCTTCAGAGTGGAGCTTCAGAGTGCAGAGTGGAGCTTCAGAGTGCAGAGTGGAGCTTCAGAGTGCAGAGTGGAGCTTCAGAGTGGAGCTTCAGAGTGGAGCTTCAGAGTGCAGATTCAGAGTGGAGCTTCAGAGTGGAGCTTCAGAGTGCAGAGTGGAGCTTCAGAGTGCAGAGTGGAGCTTCAGAGTGCAGAGTGGAGCTTCAGAGTGCAGAGTGGAGCTTCAGAGTGGAGCTTCAGAGTGGAGCTTCAGAGTGGAGCTTCAGAGTGGAGCTTCAGAGTGGAGCTTCAGAGTGGAGCTTCAGAGTGCAGAGTGGAGCTTCAGAGTGCAGATTCAGAGTGGAGCTTCAGAGTGCAGAGTGGAGCTTCAGAGTGGAGCTTCAGAGTGCAGAGTGGAGCTTCAGAGTGGAGCTTCAGAGTGCAGAGTGGAGCTTCAGAGTGGAGCTTCAGAGTGGAGCTTCAGAGTGGAGCTTCAGAGTGGAGCTTCAGAGTGGAGCTTCAGAGTGGAGCTGCAGAGTGCAGATTCAGAGTGGAGCTTCAGAGTGGAGCTTCAGAGTGCAGAGTGGAGCTTCAGAGTGCAGAGTGGAGCTTCAGAGTGCAGAGTGGAGCTTCAGAGTGCAGAGTGGAGCTTCAGAGTGGAGCTTCAGAGTGGAGCTTCAGAGTGGAGCTTCAGAGTGGAGCTTCAGAGTGCAGAGTGGAGCTTCAGAGTGGAGCTTCAGAGTGCAGAGTGGAGCTTCAGAGTGCAGAGTGGAGCTTCAGAGTGGAGCTTCAGAGTGCAGAGTGGAGCTTCAGAGTGGAGCTTCAGAGTGCAGAGTGGAGCTTCAGAGTGGAGCTTCAGAGTGCAGAGTGGAGCTTCAGAGTGGAGCTTCAGAGTGCAGAGTGGAGCTTCAGAGTGGAGCTTCAGAGTGGAGCTTCAGAGTGGAGCTTCAGAGTGGAGCTTCAGAGTGGAGCTTCAGAGTGGAGCTTCAGAGTGCAGCTTCAGAGTGCAGAGTGGAGCTTCAGAGTGCAGAGTGGAGCTTCAGAGTTCAGAGTGGAGCTTCAGAGTGCAGAGTGGAGCTTCAGAGTTCAGAGTGGAGCTTCAGAGTGGAGCTTCAGAGTGGAGCTTCAGAGTGGAGCTTCAGAGTGGAGCTTCAGAGTGGAGCTTCAGAGTGCAGAGTGGAGCTTCAGAGTGGAGCTTCAGAGTGCAGAGTGGAGCTTCAGAGTGGAGCTTCAGAGTGCAGAGTGGAGCTTCAGAGTGGAGCTTCAGAGTGCAGAGTGGAGCTTCAGAGTGGAGCTTCAGAGTGGAGCTTCAGAGTGGAGCTTCAGAGTGGAGCTTCAGAGTGGAGCTTCAGAGTGGAGCTTCAGAGTGGAGCTTCAGAGTGGAGCTTCAGAGTGGAGCTTCAGAGTGCAGAGTGGAGCTTCAGAGTGGAGCTTCAGAGTGCAGAGTGGAGCATCAGAGTGGAGCTTCAGAGTGGAGCATCAGAGTGGAGCTTCAGAGTGGAGCTTCAGAGTGGAGCTTCAGAGTGGAGCTTCAGAGTGGAGCTTCAGAGTGGAGCTTCAGAGTGGAGCTTCAGAGTGGAGCTTCAGAGTGGAGCTTCAGAGTGGAGCTTCAGAGTGCAGAGTGGAGCTTCAGAGTGCAGAGTGGAGCTTCAGAGTGCAGAGTGGAGCTTCAGAGTGGAGAGTGGAGCTTCAGAGTGGAGCTTCAGAGTGGAGCTTCAGAGTGGAGCTTCAGAGTGGAGCTTCAGAGTGGAGCTTCAGAGTGGAGCTTCAGAGTGGAGCTTCAGAGTGGAGCTTCAGAGTGGAGCTTCAGAGTGCAGAGTGGAGCTTCAGAGTGCAGAGTGGAGCTTCAGAGTGCAGAGTGGAGCTTCAGAGTGCAGAGTGGAGCTTCAGAGTGGAGCTTCAGAGTGGAGCTTCAGAGTGGAGCTTCAGAGTGGAGCTTCAGAGTGGAGCTTCAGAGTGGAGCTTCAGAGTGGAGCTTCAGAGTGGAGCTTCAGAGTGGAGCTTCAGAGTGCAGAGTGGAGCTTCAGAGTGCAGAGTGGAGCTTCAGAGTGCAGAGTGGAGCTTCAGAGTGGAGCTTCAGAGTGCAGAGTGGAGCTTCAGAGTGCAGAGTGGAGCTTCAGAGTGGAGCTTCAGAGTGGAGCTTCAGAGTGCAGAGTGGAGCTTCAGAGTGCAGAGTGGAGCTTCAGAGTGCAGAGTGGAGCTTCAGAGTGGAGCTTCAGAGTGGAGCTTCAGAGTGGAGCTTCAGAGTGGAGCTTCAGAGTGCAGAGTGGAGCTTCAGAGTGGAGCTTCAGAGTGGAGCTTCAGAGTGCAGAGTGGAGCTTCAGAGTGGAGCTTCAGAGTGCAGAGTGGAGCTTCAGAGTGGAGCTTCAGAGTGCAGAGTGGAGCTTCAGAGTGGAGCTTCAGAGTGCAGAGTGGAGCTTCAGAGTGCAGAGTGGAGCTTCAGAGTGCAGAGTGGAGCTTCAGAGTGGAGCTTCAGAGTGCAGAGTGGAGCTTCAGAGTGCAGAGTGGAGCTTCAGAGTGCAGAGTGGAGCTTCAGAGTGGAGCTTCAGAGTGGAGCTTCAGAGTGCAGATTCAGAGTGGAGCTTCAGAGTGGAGCTTCAGAGTGCAGAGTGGAGCTTCAGAGTGCAGAGTGGAGCTTCAGAGTGCAGAGTGGAGCTTCAGAGTGCAGAGTGGAGCTTCAGAGTGGAGCTTCAGAGTGGAGCTTCAGAGTGGAGCTTCAGAGTGGAGCTTCAGAGTGGAGCTTCAGAGTGCAGAGTGGAGCTTCAGAGTGCAGATTCAGAGTGGAGCTTCAGAGTGCAGAGTGGAGCTTCAGAGTGGAGCTTCAGAGTGCAGAGTGGAGCTTCAGAGTGGAGCTTCAGAGTGCAGAGTGGAGCTTCAGAGTGGAGCTTCAGAGTGGAGCTTCAGAGTGGAGCTTCAGAGTGGAGCTTCAGAGTGGAGCTTCAGAGTGGAGCTTCAGAGTGGAGCTTCAGAGTGGAGCTGCAGAGTGCAGATTCAGAGTGGAGCTTCAGAGTGGAGCTTCAGAGTGCAGAGTGGAGCTTCAGAGTGCAGAGTGGAGCTTCAGAGTGCAGAGTGGAGCTTCAGAGTGCAGAGTGGAGCTTCAGAGTGGAGCTTCAGAGTGGAGCTTCAGAGTGGAGCTTCAGAGTGGAGCTTCAGAGTGCAGAGTGGAGCTTCAGAGTGGAGCTTCAGAGTGCAGAGTGGAGCTTCAGAGTGCAGAGTGGAGCTTCAGAGTGCAGAGTGGAGCTTCAGAGTGGAGCTTCAGAGTGCAGAGTGGAGCTTCAGAGGGCAGAGTGGAGCTTCAGAGTGGAGCTTCAGAGTGCAGAGTGGAGCTTCAGAGTGCAGAGTGGAGCTTCAGAGTGCAGAGTGGAGCTTCAGAGTGGAGCTTCAGAGTGCAGAGTGGAGCTTCAGAGTGGAGCTTCAGAGTGCAGAGTGGAGCTTCAGAGTGGAGCTTCAGAGTGGAGCTTCAGAGTGGAGCTTCAGAGTGGAGCTTCAGAGTGCAGAGTGGAGCTTCAGAGTGGAGCTTCAGAGTGCAGAGTGGAGCTTCAGAGTGCAGAGTGGAGCTTCAGAGTGCAGAGTGGAGCTTCAGAGTGGAGCTTCAGAGTGCAGAGTGGAGCTTCAGAGTGCAGAGTGGAGCTTCAGAGTGGAGCTTCAGAGTGCAGAGTGGAGCTTCAGAGTGCAGAGTGGAGCTTCAGAGTGCAGAGTGGAGCTTCAGAGTGGAGCTTCAGAGTGCAGAGTGGAGCTTCAGAGTGGAGCTTCAGAGTGCAGAGTGGAGCTTCAGAGTGGAGCTTCAGAGTGCAGAGTGGAGCTTCAGAGTGGAGCTTCAGAGTGCAGAGTGGAGCTTCAGAGTGGAGCTTCAGAGTGGAGCTTCAGAGTGGAGCTTCAGAGTGGAGCTTCAGAGTGGAGCTTCAGAGTGGAGCTTCAGAGTGCAGCTTCAGAGTGCAGAGTGGAGCTTCAGAGTGCAGAGTGGAGCTTCAGAGTTCAGAGTGGAGCTTCAGAGTGCAGAGTGGAGCTTCAGAGTTCAGAGTGGAGCTTCAGAGTGGAGCTTCAGAGTGGAGCTTCAGAGTGGAGCTTCAGAGTGCAGAGTGGAGCTTCAGAGTGGAGCTTCAGAGTGCAGAGTGGAGCTTCAGAGTGGAGCTTCAGAGTGCAGAGTGGAGCTTCAGAGTGGAGCTTCAGAGTGCAGAGTGGAGCTTCAGAGTGGAGCTTCAGAGTGGAGCTTCAGAGTGGAGCTTCAGAGTGGAGCTTCAGAGTGGAGCTTCAGAGTGGAGCTTCAGAGTGCAGAGTGGAGCTTCAGAGTGGAGCTTCAGAGTGCAGAGTGGAGCATCAGAGTGGAGCTTCAGAGTGGAGCATCAGAGTGGAGCTTCAGAGTGGAGCTTCAGAGTGGAGCTTCAGAGTGGAGCTTCAGAGTGGAGCTTCAGAGTGGAGCTTCAGAGTGGAGCTTCAGAGTGGAGCTTCAGAGTGCAGAGTGGAGCTTCAGAGTGCAGAGTGGAGCTTCAGAGTGGAGAGTGGAGCTTCAGAGTGGAGCTTCAGAGTGGAGCTTCAGAGTGGAGCTTCAGAGTGGAGCTTCAGAGTGGAGCTTCAGAGTGGAGCTTCAGAGTGCAGAGTGGAGCTTCAGAGTGCAGAGTGGAGCTTCAGAGTGCAGAGTGGAGCTTCAGAGTGCAGAGTGGAGCTTCAGAGTGCAGAGTGGAGCTTCAGAGTGGAGCTTCAGAGTGGAGCTTCAGAGTGGAGCTTCAGAGTGGAGCTTCAGAGTGGAGCTTCAGAGTGGAGCTTCAGAGTGGAGCTTCAGAGTGGAGCTTCAGAGTGCAGAGTGGAGCTTCAGAGTGCAGAGTGGAGCTTCAGAGTGCAGAGTGGAGCTTCAGAGTGGAGCTTCAGAGTGCAGAGTGGAGCTTCAGAGTGCAGAGTGGAGCTTCAGAGTGGAGCTTCAGAGTGGAGCTTCAGAGTGCAGAGTGGAGCTTCAGAGTGCAGAGTGGAGCTTCAGAGTGCAGAGTGGAGCTTCAGAGTGGAGCTTCAGAGTGGAGCTTCAGAGTGGAGCTTCAGAGTGGAGCTTCAGAGTGCAGAGTGGAGCTTCAGAGTGGAGCTTCAGAGTGGAGCTTCAGAGTGCAGAGTGGAGCTTCAGAGTGGAGCTTCAGAGTGCAGAGTGGAGCTTCAGAGTGGAGCTTCAGAGTGCAGAGTGGAGCTTCAGAGTGGAGCTTCAGAGTGCAGAGTGGAGCTTCAGAGTGCAGAGTGGAGCTTCAGAGTGCAGAGTGGAGCTTCAGAGTGGAGCTTCAGAGTGCAGAGTGGAGCTTCAGAGTGCAGAGTGGAGCTTCAGAGTGCAGAGTGGAGCTTCAGAGTGGAGCTTCAGAGTGGAGCTTCAGAGTGCAGATTCAGAGTGGAGCTTCAGAGTGGAGCTTCAGAGTGCAGAGTGGAGCTTCAGAGTGCAGAGTGGAGCTTCAGAGTGCAGAGTGGAGCTTCAGAGTGCAGAGTGGAGCTTCAGAGTGGAGCTTCAGAGTGGAGCTTCAGAGTGGAGCTTCAGAGTGGAGCTTCAGAGTGGAGCTTCAGAGTGGAGCTTCAGAGTGCAGAGTGGAGCTTCAGAGTGGAGCTTCAGAGTGCAGAGTGGAGCTTCAGAGTGGAGCTTCAGAGTGCAGAGTGGAGCTTCAGAGTGGAGCTTCAGAGTGCAGAGTGGAGCTTCAGAGTGGAGCTTCAGAGTGCAGAGTGGAGCTTCAGAGTGGAGCTTCAGAGTGCAGAGTGGAGCTTCAGAGTGGAGCTTCAGAGTGGAGCTTCAGAGTGGAGCTTCAGAGTGGAGCTTCAGAGTGGAGCTTCAGAGTGGAGCTTCAGAGTGGAGCTTCAGAGTGGAGCTTCAGAGTGGAGCTTCAGAGTGGAGCTTCAGAGTGGAGCTTCAGAGTGCAGCTTCAGAGTGCAGAGTGGAGCTTCAGAGTGCAGAGTGGAGCTTCAGAGTTCAGAGTGGAGCTTCAGAGTGCAGAGTGGAGCTTCAGAGTTCAGAGTGGAGCTTCAGAGTGGAGCTTCAGAGTGGAGCTTCAGAGTGGAGCTTCAGAGTGGAGCTTCAGAGTGGAGCTTCAGAGTGCAGAGTGGAGCTTCAGAGTGGAGCTTCAGAGTGCAGAGTGGAGCTTCAGAGTGGAGCTTCAGAGTGCAGAGTGGAGCTTCAGAGTGGAGCTTCAGAGTGCAGAGTGGAGCTTCAGAGTGGAGCTTCAGAGTGGAGCTTCAGAGTGGAGCTTCAGAGTGGAGCTTCAGAGTGGAGCTTCAGAGTGGAGCTTCAGAGTGGAGCTTCAGAGTGGAGCTTCAGAGTGCAGAGTGGAGCTTCAGAGTGGAGCTTCAGAGTGCAGAGTGGAGCATCAGAGTGGAGCTTCAGAGTGGAGCATCAGAGTGGAGCTTCAGAGTGGAGCTTCAGAGTGGAGCTTCAGAGTGGAGCTTCAGAGTGGAGCTTCAGAGTGGAGCTTCAGAGTGGAGCTTCAGAGTGGAGCTTCAGAGTGGAGCTTCAGAGTGGAGCTTCAGAGTGGAGCTTCAGAGTGCAGAGTGGAGCTTCAGAGTGCAGAGTGGAGCTTCAGAGTGCAGAGTGGAGCTTCAGAGTGGAGAGTGGAGCTTCAGAGTGGAGCTTCAGAGTGGAGCTTCAGAGTGGAGCTTCAGAGTGGAGCTTCAGAGTGGAGCTTCAGAGTGGAGCTTCAGAGTGGAGCTTCAGAGTGGAGCTTCAGAGTGGAGCTTCAGAGTGCAGAGTGGAGCTTCAGAGTGCAGAGTGGAGCTTCAGAGTGCAGAGTGGAGCTTCAGAGTGCAGAGTGGAGCTTCAGAGTGGAGCTTCAGAGTGGAGCTTCAGAGTGGAGCTTCAGAGTGGAGCTTCAGAGTGGAGCTTCAGAGTGGAGCTTCAGAGTGGAGCTTCAGAGTGGAGCTTCAGAGTGGAGCTTCAGAGTGCAGAGTGGAGCTTCAGAGTGCAGAGTGGAGCTTCAGAGTGCAGAGTGGAGCTTCAGAGTGGAGCTTCAGAGTGCAGAGTGGAGCTTCAGAGTGCAGAGTGGAGCTTCAGAGTGGAGCTTCAGAGTGGAGCTTCAGAGTGCAGAGTGGAGCTTCAGAGTGCAGAGTGGAGCTTCAGAGTGCAGAGTGGAGCTTCAGAGTGGAGCTTCAGAGTGGAGCTTCAGAGTGGAGCTTCAGAGTGGAGCTTCAGAGTGCAGAGTGGAGCTTCAGAGTGGAGCTTCAGAGTGGAGCTTCAGAGTGCAGAGTGGAGCTTCAGAGTGGAGCTTCAGAGTGCAGAGTGGAGCTTCAGAGTGGAGCTTCAGAGTGCAGAGTGGAGCTTCAGAGTGGAGCTTCAGAGTGCAGAGTGGAGCTTCAGAGTGCAGAGTGGAGCTTCAGAGTGCAGAGTGGAGCTTCAGAGTGGAGCTTCAGAGTGCAGAGTGGAGCTTCAGAGTGCAGAGTGGAGCTTCAGAGTGCAGAGTGGAGCTTCAGAGTGGAGCTTCAGAGTGGAGCTTCAGAGTGCAGATTCAGAGTGGAGCTTCAGAGTGGAGCTTCAGAGTGCAGAGTGGAGCTTCAGAGTGCAGAGTGGAGCTTCAGAGTGCAGAGTGGAGCTTCAGAGTGCAGAGTGGAGCTTCAGAGTGGAGCTTCAGAGTGGAGCTTCAGAGTGGAGCTTCAGAGTGGAGCTTCAGAGTGGAGCTTCAGAGTGCAGAGTGGAGCTTCAGAGTGGAGCTTCAGAGTGCAGAGTGGAGCTTCAGAGTGGAGCTTCAGAGTGCAGAGTGGAGCTTCAGAGTGGAGCTTCAGAGTGCAGAGTGGAGCTTCAGAGTGGAGCTTCAGAGTGCAGAGTGGAGCTTCAGAGTGGAGCTTCAGAGTGGAGCTTCAGAGTGGAGCTTCAGAGTGGAGCTTCAGAGTGGAGCTTCAGAGTGGAGCTTCAGAGTGGAGCTTCAGAGTGCAGCTTCAGAGTGCAGAGTGGAGCTTCAGAGTGCAGAGTGGAGCTTCAGAGTTCAGAGTGGAGCTTCAGAGTGCAGAGTGGAGCTTCAGAGTGGAGCTTCAGAGTGGAGCTTCAGAGTGGAGCTTCAGAGTGGAGCTTCAGAGTGGAGCTTCAGAGTGGAGCTTCAGAGTGCAGAGTGGAGCTTCAGAGTGGAGCTTCAGAGTGCAGAGTGGAGCTTCAGAGTGGAGCTTCAGAGTGCAGAGTGGAGCTTCAGAGTGGAGCTTCAGAGTGCAGAGTGGAGCTTCAGAGTGGAGCTTCAGAGTGGAGCTTCAGAGTGGAGCTTCAGAGTGGAGCTTCAGAGTGGAGCTTCAGAGTGGAGCTTCAGAGTGCAGAGTGGAGCATCAGAGTGGAGCTTCAGAGTGGAGCTTCAGAGTGGAGCTTCAGAGTGGAGCTTCAGAGTGGAGCTTCAGAGTGGAGCTTCAGAGTGGAGCTTCAGAGTGGAGCTTCAGAGTGGAGCTTCAGAGTGGAGCTTCAGAGTGCAGAGTGGAGCTTCAGAGTGCAGAGTGGAGCTTCAGAGTGGAGCTTCAGAGTGGAGCTTCAGAGTGGAGCTTCAGAGTGGAGCTTCAGAGTGGAGCTTCAGAGTGGAGCTTCAGAGTGGAGCTTCAGAGTGGAGCTTCAGAGTGGAGCTTCAGAGTGCAGAGTGGAGCTTCAGAGTGCAGAGTGGAGCTTCAGAGTGCAGAGTGGAGCTTCAGAGTGCAGAGTGGAGCTTCAGAGTGGAGCTTCAGAGTGGAGCTTCAGAGTGGAGCTTCAGAGTGGAGCTTCAGAGTGGAGCTTCAGAGTGCAGAGTGGAGCTTCAGAGTGCAGAGTGGAGCTTCAGAGTGGAGCTTCAGAGTGGAGCTTCAGAGTGGAGCTTCAGAGTGGAGCTTCAGAGTGGAGCTTCAGAGTGGAGCTTCAGAGTGGAGCTTCAGAGTGCAGAGTGGAGCTTCAGAGTGCAGAGTGGAGCTTCAGAGTGGAGCTTCAGAGTGGAGCTTCAGAGTGGAGCTTCAGAGTGGAGCTTCAGAGTGGAGCTTCAGAGTGGAGCTTCAGAGTGCAGAGTGGAGCTTCAGAGTGGAGCTTCAGAGTGGAGCTTCAGAGTGGAGCTTCAGAGTGGAGCTTCAGAGTGCAGAGTGGAGCTTCAGAGTGGAGCTTCAGAGTGCAGAGTGGAGCTTCAGAGTGGAGCTTCAGAGTGCAGAGTGGAGCTTCAGAGTGGAGCTTCAGAGTGCAGAGTGGAGCTTCAGAGTGGAGCTTCAGAGTGGAGCTTCAGAGTGGAGCTTCAGAGTGGAGCTTCAGAGTGGAGCTTCAGAGTGGAGCTTCAGAGTGGAGCTTCAGAGTGCAGAGTGGAGCTTCAGAGTGCAGAGTGGAGCTTCAGAGTGCAGATTCAGAGTGGAGCTTCAGAGTGCAGAGTGGAGCTTCAGAGTGCAGAGTGGAGCTTCAGAGTGCAGAGTGGAGCTTCAGAGTGGAGCTTCAGAGTGGAGCTTCAGAGTGGAGCTTCAGAGTGGAGCTTCAGAGTGGAGCTTCAGAGTGGAGCTTCAGAGTGGAGCTTCAGAGTGGAGCTTCAGAGTGGAGCTTCAGAGTGGAGCTTCAGAGTGCAGAGTGGAGCTTCAGAGTGGAGCTTCAGAGTGGAGCTTCAGAGTGGAGCTTCAGAGTGGAGCTTCAGAGTGGAGCTTCAGAGTGGAGCTTCAGAGTGGAGCTTCAGAGTGCAGAGTGGAGCTTCAGAGTGGAGCTTCAGAGTGGAGCTTCAGAGTGGAGCTTCAGAGTGCAGAGTGGAGCTTCAGAGTGGAGCTTCAGAGTGGAGCTTCAGAGTGCAGAGTGGAGCTTCAGAGTGGAGCTTCAGAGTGCAGAGTGGAGCTTCAGAGTGGAGCTTCAGAGTGGAGCTTCAGAGTGCAGAGTGGAGCTTCAGAGTGGAGCTTCAGAGTGGAGCTTCAGAGTGCAGAGTGGAGCTTCAGAGTGGAGCTTCAGAGTGGAGCTTCAGAGTGCAGAGTGGAGCTTCAGAGTGCAGATTCAGAGTGGAGCTTCAGAGTGCAGAGTGGAGCTTCAGAGTGGAGCTTTAGAGTGCAGAGTGGAGCTTCAGAGTGCAGAGTGGAGCTTCAGAGTGGAGCTTTAGAGTGCAGAGTGGAGCTTCAGAGTGCAGAGTGGAGCTTCAGAGTGGAGCTTTAGAGTGCAGAGTGGAGCTTCAGAGTGCAGAGTGGAGCTTCAGAGTGGAGCTTCAGATTCAGAGTGGAGCTTCAGAGTGCAGAGTGGAGCTTCAGAGTGGAGCTTCAGATTCAGAGTGGAGCTTCAGAGTGCAGAGTGGAGCTTCAGAGTGCAGATTCAGAGTGGAGCTTCAGAGTGCAGAGTGGAGCTTCAGAGTGGAGCTTCAGAGTGCAGAGTGGAGCTTCAGAGTGCAGAGTGGAGCTTCAGAGTGGAGCTTCAGAGTGGAGCTTCAGAGTGGAGCTTCAGAGTGGAGCTTCAGAGTGGAGCTTCAGAGTGGAGCTTCAGAGTGGAGCTTCAGAGTGGAGCTTCAAAGTGGAGCTTCAGAGTGCAGAGTGGAGCTTCAGAGTGCAGCTTCAGAGTGCAGAGTGGAGCTTCAGAGTGCAGCTTCAGAGTGCAGAGTGGAGCTTCAGAGTGCAGAGTGGAGCTTCAGAGTGCAGAGTGGAGCTTCAGAGTGCAGAGTGGAGCTTCAGAGTGCAGAGTGGAGCTTCAGAGTGCAGAGTGGAGCTTCAGAGTGGAGCTTCAGAGTGTCAAGAGCAATGCCAATAGCTCTAACTTTAACAAAGGCAAAACCATTGCATTGTAAATGCTTGTTAGGTTTTGCCTCGCCAAAAAGATGCGCTCTGCGGATCTTTTTCGCGCAGGCGAAAACCTGATGAGAATTGTAGTGTGCTTTGGGTCGGCCCTCCTCATTCATTGGCTGGCTCCGTAAATGGAGCCTTGTCATTGGACGAGGGGCCTGTCCGTCAATGCCGGACCAGACACGGGGGCGTTCCCGACATTCTTTGGCTTTTGCCGACGTCACGCGACGCCGGGAACGCCCCCGAGTCTGGTCCGGCATTGCCGGCACCTCCCTTGCTCCCCCTCCCGCTTGTTTCCTGGTGCCCGCCTTCGTGCTCCGGCCGGCCGTCGTCAGCTCTCTCCTCCCCCTTTCCCGCCCCCTCCCGCTTCTCTCTGATGCCCGCCTTCCGGTGAGACACTGTGATGAATGCCACTGAAAGCCCTGGATGGACTGGGCTGGGTCCGGGTCAGTCTGCTCGGTAGTGGGCTGACTAGTGACTTGAAACATTGAAAGAACATATTTGAACCAGCCTTTGACAATAAATTATGACGTAATGCAGCTAACACAAATGTAACGTGTGAAACTGCAGACTGTTATGTTCAGCCAGAGTGGAGCTTCAGAGTGGAGCTTCAGAGTGCAGAGTGGAGCTTCAGAGTGCAGAGTGGAGCTTCAGAGTGGAGCTTCAGAGTGGAGCTTCAGAGTGGAGCTTCAGAGTGCAGAGTGGAGCTTCAGAGTGCAGAGTGGAGCTTCAGAGTGGAGCTTCAGAGTGCAGAGTGGAGCTTCAGAGTGCAGAGTGGAGCTTCAGAGTGGAGCTTCAGAGTGCAGAGTGGAGCTTCAGAGTGGAGCTTCAGAGTGCAGAGTGGAGCTTCAGAGTGCAGAGTGGAGCTTCAGAGTGCAGAGTGGAGCTTCAGAGTGCAGAGTGGAGCTTCAGAGTGGAGCTTCAGAGTGCAGAGTGGAGCTTCAGAGTGGAGCTTCAGAGTGCAGAGTGGAGCTTCAGAGTGGAGCTTCAGAGTGCAGAGTGGAGCTTCAGAGTGCAGAGTGGAGCTTCAGAGTGCAGAGTGGAGCTTCAGAGTGCAGAGTGGAGCTTCAGAGTGCAGAGTGGAGCTTCAGAGTGCAGAGTGGAGCTTCAGAGTGGAGCTTCAGAGTGGAGCTTCAGAGTGGAGCTTCAGAGTGGAGCTTCAGAGTGGAGCTTCAGAGTGGAGCTTCAGAGTGCAGAGTGGAGCTTCAGAGTGGAGCTTCAGAGTGCAGAAGTGGAGCTTCAGAGTGCAGAGTGGAGCTTCAGAGTGGAGCTTCAGAGTGCAGAGTGGAGCTGCAGAGTGGAGCTTCAGAGTGCAGAGTGGAGCTTCAGAGTGGAGCTTCAGAGTGGAGCTTCAGAGTGGAGCTTCAGAGTGCAGAGTGGAGCTTCAGAGTGCAGAGTGGAGCTTCAGAGTGCAGAGTGGAGCTTCAGAGTGCAGAGTGGAGCTTCAGAGTGCAGAGTGGAGCTTCAGAGTGGAGCTTCAGAGTGCAGAGTGGAGCTTCAGAGTGCAGAGTGGAGCTTCAGAGTGGAGCTTCAGAGTGGAGCTTCAGAGTGGAGCTTCAGAGTGCAGAGTGGAGCTTCAGAGTGCAGAGTGGAGCTTCAGAGTGCAGAGTGGAGCTTCAGAGTGCAGAGTGGAGCTTCAGAGTGCAGAGTGGAGCTTCAGAGTGCAGAGTGGAGCTTCAGAGTGGAGCTTCAGAGTGCAGAGTGGAGCTTCAGAGTGCAGAGTGGAGCTTCAGAGTGGAGCTTCAGAGTGGAGCTTCAGAGTGGAGCTTCAGAGTGCAGAGTGGAGCTTCAGAGTGGAGCTTCAGAGTGCAGAGTGGAGCTTCAGAGTGGAGCTTCAGAGTGCAGAGTGGAGCTTCAGAGTGCAGAGTGGAGCTTCAGAGTGCAGAGTGGAGCTTCAGAGTGGAGCTTCAGAGTGCAGAGTGGAGCTTCAGAGTGCAGAGTGGAGCTTCAGAGTGGAGCTTCAGAGTGCAGAGTGGAGCTTCAGAGTGCAGAGTGGAGCTTCAGAGTGCAGAGTGGAGCTTCAGAGTGCAGAGTGGAGCTTCAGAGTGGAGCTTCAGAGTGGAGCTTCAGAGTGGAGCTTCAGAGTGGAGCTTCAGAGTGGAGCTTCAGAGTGGAGCTTCAGAGTGCAGAGTGAAGCTTCAGAGTGCAGAGTGGAGCTTCAGAGTGCAGAGTGGAGCTTCAGAGTGCAGAGTGGAGCTTCAGAGTGGAGCTTCAGAGTGCAGAGTGGAGCTTCAGAGTGGAGCTTCAGAGTGCAGAGTGGAGCTTCAGAGTGGAGCTTCAGAGTGCAGAGTGGAGCTTCAGAGTGGAGCTTCAGAGTGCAGAGTGGAGCTTCAGAGTGGAGCTTCAGAGTGCAGAGTGGAGCTTCAGAGTGGAGCTTCAGAGTGCAGAGTGGAGCTTCAGAGTGGAGCTTCAGAGTGCAGAGTGGAGCTTCAGAGTGCAGAGTGGAGCTTCAGAGTGCAGAGTGGAGCTTCAGAGTGCAGAGTGGAGCTTCAGAGTGCAGAGTGGAGCTTCAGAGTGGAGCTTCAGAGTGCAGAGTGGAGCTTCAGAGTGGAGCTTCAGAGTGGAGCTTCAGAGTGGAGCTTCAGAGTGGAGCTTCAGAGTGGAGCTTCAGAGTGGAGCTTCAGAGTGGAGCTTCAGAGTGCAGAGTGGAGCTTCAGAGTGGAGCTTCAGAGTGGAGCTTCAGAGTGGAGCTTCAGAGTGCAGAGTGGAGCTTCAGAGTGGAGCTTCAGAGTGCAGAGTGGAGCTTCAGAGTGGAGCTTCAGAGTGGAGCTTCAGAGTGGAGCTTCAGAGTGCAGAGTGGAGCTTCAGAGTGGAGCTTCAGAGTGGAGCTTCAGAGTGCAGAGTGGAGCTTCAGAGTGGAGCTTCAGAGTGGAGCTTCAGAGTGCAGAGTGGAGCTTCAGAGTGGAGCTTCAGAGTGGAGCTTCAGAGTGGAGCTTCAGAGTGGAGCTTCAGAGTGGAGCTTCAGAGTGGAGCTTCAGAGTGGAGCTTCAGAGTGGAGCTTCAGAGTGGAGCTTCAGAGTGCAGAGTGGAGCTTCAGAGTGGAGCTTCAGAGTGGAGCTTCAGAGTGCAGAGTGGAGCTTCAGAGTGGAGCTTCAGAGTGCAGAGTGGAGCTTCAGAGTGGAGCTTCAGAGTGCAGAGTGGAGCTTCAGAGTGGAGCTTCAGAGTGCAGAGTGGAGCTTCAGAGTGGAGCTTCAGAGTGCAGAGTGGAGCTTCAGAGTGCAGAGTGGAGCTTCAGAGTGCAGAGTGGAGCTTCAGAGTGGAGCTTCAGAGTGGAGCTTCAGAGTGGAGCTTCAGAGTGGAGCTTCAGAGTGCGGAGTGGAGCTTCAGAGTGGAGCTTCAGAGTGCAGAGTGGAGCTTCAGAGTGGAGCTTCAGAGTGCAGAGTGGAGCTTCAGAGTGGAGCTTCAGAGTGCAGAGTGGAGCTTCAGAGTGGAGCTTCAGAGTGGAGCTTCAGAGTGCAGAGTGGAGCTTCAGAGTGGAGCTTCAGAGTGCAGAGTGGAGCTTCAGAGTGGAGCTTCAGAGTGCAGAGTGGAGCTTCAGAGTGGAGCTTCAGAGTGCAGAGTGGAGCTTCAGAGTGGAGCTTCAGAGTGCAGAGTGGAGCTTCAGAGTGGAGCTTCAGAGTGCAGAGTGGAGCTTCAGAGTGGAGCTTCAGAGTGGAGCTTCAGAGTGGAGCTTCAGAGTGGAGCTTCAGAGTGGAGCTTCAGAGTGGAGCTTCAGAGTGGAGCTTCAGAGTGGAGCTTCAGAGTGGAGCTTCAGAGTGCAGAGTGGAGCTTCAGAGTGCAGAGTGGAGCTTCAGAGTGCAGAGTGGAGCTTCAGAGTGCAGAGTGGAGCTTCAGAGTGCAGAGTGGAGCTTCAGAGTGGAGCTTCAGAGTGGAGCTTCAGAGTGGAGCTTCAGAGTGGAGCTTCAGAGTGGAGCTTCAGAGTGGAGCTTCAGAGTGGAGCTTCAGAGTGGAGCTTCAGAGTGCAGAGTGGAGCTTCAGAGTGGAGCTTCAGAGTGGAGCTTCAGAGTGGAGCTTCAGAGTGGAGCTTCAGAGTGGAGCTTCAGAGTGCAGAGTGGAGCTTCAGAGTGGAGCTTCAGAGTGGAGCTTCAGAGTGCAGAGTGGAGCTTCAGAGTGGAGCTTCAGAGTGCAGAGTGGAGCTTCAGAGTGGAGCTTCAGAGTGGAGCTTCAGAGTGCAGAGTGGAGCTTCGAAGTGGAGCTTCAGAGTGCAGAGTGGAGCTTCAGAGTGGAGCTTCAGAGTGGAGCTTCAGAGTGCAGAGTGGAGCTTCAGAGTGGAGCTTCAGAGTGCAGAGTGGAGCTTCAGAGTGGAGCTTCAGAGTGCAGAGTGGAGCTTCAGAGTGGAGCTTCAGAGTGCAGAGTGGAGCTTCAGAGTGCAGAGTGGAGCTTCAGAGTGGAGCTTCAGAGTGCAGAGTGGAGCTTCAGAGTGGAGCTTCAGAGTGCAGAGTGGAGCTTCAGAGTGGAGCTTCAGAGTGCAGAGTGGAGCTTCAGAGTGGAGCTTCAGAGTGCAGAGTGGAGCTTCAGAGTGGAGCTTCAGAGTGCAGAGTGGAGCTTCAGAGTGCAGAGTGGAGCTTCAGAGTGCAGAGTGGAGCTTCAGAGTGGAGCTTCAGAGTGCAGAGTGGAGCTTCAGAGTGCAGAGTGGAGCTTCAGAGTGGAGCTTCAGAGTGCAGAGTGGAGCTTCAGAGTGGAGCTTCAGAGTGCAGAGTGGAGCTTCAGAGTGCAGAGTGGAGCTTCAGAGTGCAGAGTGGAGCTTCAGAGTGGAGCTTCAGAGTGCAGAGTGGAGCTTCAGAGTGGAGCTTCAGAGTGCAGAGTGGAGCTTCAGAGTGGAGCTTCAGAGTGCAGAGTGGAGCTTCAGAGTGGAGCTTCAGAGTGGAGCTTCAGAGTGGAGCTTCAGAGTGGAGCTTCAGAGTGGAGCTTCAGAGTGGAGCTTCAGAGTGCAGAGTGGAGCTTCAGAGTGGAGCTTCAGAGTGCAGAGTGGAGCTTCAGAGTGGAGAGTGGAGCTTCAGAGTGGAGCTTCAGAGTGCAGAGTGGAGCTTCAGAGTGCAGAGTGGAGCTTCAGAGTGCAGAGTGGAGCTTCAGAGTGCAGAGTGGAGCTTCAGAGTGCAGAGTGGAGCTTCAGAGTGCAGAGTGGAGCTTCAGAGTGGAGCTTCAGAGTGCAGAGTGGAGCTTCAGAGTGGAGCTTCAGAGTGCAGAGTGGAGCTTCAGAGTGGAGCTTCAGAGTGCAGAGTGGAGCTTCAGAGTGCAGAGTGGAGCTTCAGAGTGGAGCTTCAGAGTGGAGCTTCAGAGTGGAGCTTCAGAGTGGAGCTTCAGAGTGCAGAGTGGAGCTTCAGAGTGGAGCTTCAGAGTGCAGAGTGGAGCTTCAGAGTGGAGCTTCAGAGTGCAGAGTGGAGCTTCAGAGTGGAGCTTCAGAGTGCAGAGTGGAGCTTCAGAGTGGAGCTTCAGAGTGCAGAGTGGAGCTTCAGAGTGGAGCTTCAGAGTGGAGCTTCAGAGTGGAGCTTCAGAGTGGAGCTTCAGAGTGGAGCTTCAGAGTGGAGCTTCAGAGTGGAGCTTCAGAGTGCAGAGTGGAGCTTCAGAGTGCAGAGTGGAGCTTCAGAGTGGAGCTTCAGAGTGGAGCTTCAGAGTGGAGCTTCAGAGTGGAGCTTCAGAGTGGAGCTTCAGAGTGGAGCTTCAGAGTGGAGCTTCAGAGTGGAGCTTCAGAGTGCAGAGTGGAGCTTCAGAGTGGAGCTTCAGAGTGGAGCTTCAGAGTGGAGCTTCAGAGTGGAGCTTCAGAGTGGAGCTTCAGAGTGGAGCTTCAGAGTGGAGCTTCAGAGTGGAGCTTCAGAGTGCAGAGTGGAGCTTCAGAGTGGAGCTTCAGAGTGGAGCTTCAGAGTGCAGAGTGGAGCTTCAGAGTGGAGCTTCAGAGTGCAGAGTGGAGCTTCAGAGTGGAGCTTCAGAGTGCAGAGTGGAGCTTCAGAGTGGAGCTTCAGAGTGGAGCTTCAGAGTGCAGAGTGGAGCTTCAGAGTGGAGCTTCAGAGTGCAGAGTGGAGCTTCAGAGTGGAGCTTCAGAGTGCAGAGTGGAGCTTCAGAGTGGAGCTTCAGAGTGCAGAGTGGAGCTTCAGAGTGGAGCTTCAGAGTGGAGCTTCAGAGTGGAGCTTCAGAGTGGAGCTTCAGAGTGGAGCTTCAGAGTGGAGCTTCAGAGTGGAGCTTCAGAGTGGAGCTTCAGAGTGGAGCTTCAGAGTGTCAAGAGCAATGCCAATAGCTCTAACTTTAACAAAGGCAAAACCATTGCATTGTAAATGCTTGTTTGGGTTGAGTCTACAAACGGCGCAAGCGCTCTGGCGGCAAAAGACCTGTTGTCTGTTTGCCAAGAACTTACAGTAAGCTTAAAGCCCTCCCATCACTTGCCATTGGTTGGCTTCACTGTCACTCTCATTTATTTACTTCTTATTTGATGGCTGCCTCCCTTGTTTGCTTCTCTCCCCTCTTCCGCAACGTATTTCGTCTCTCATCCATGTGCTCTTCCCCTGCGCAGCTCTGTCTCGTCCTTGTGCTTCTCTACCCCACTCTCCACTCCATGTTGCTCTCTTTCCCATGTGCTTCTGTGGTGCTGTCTCACTCTTGTGACTCTCCGCCCTGCCTTCCAATGTGCTGCTTTTCCAATTTCCTACACCTGCTCCTGCTTTACTCCTTCACCCCCCAACACCTGCAGTAATATATTTTTTCGAAGTTGACACTAAAATGTATTATTTTTAATTTACCAATCAAAGTTGAGTCTGCTGTCTTAGATCATTAAATAAAAAAGTTCAGCAAATTGTGTCAGCGAAATTAAACTGACGTGCCCATGTGTACCAATGCATGTGTCAGTTGAACAAAGTTACTGCCATTGCACTTTAAAAAAAAAAAAAAAATCTTTGTAGGTCATATAAGAGATTGAGCTTTGAAGGACTTAGTACCCCTAACACGGTTAGTGGTATAACAGGAAATATAACACAATGAACAACTGTGCTTTACAAAGGTGGGGGCATATTCACAAGGAGTTAGCGCCCCCGGATCGTAATTTTTTGGGCGCAGTGGCGGCACATTCAGTGCTCCACACTGCTCCATATATACAAACAGACGCATTGGGCCCAATGCGTCAGTTTATAGAGGCGTGTGTCACATTTTACCTATGCCAGGTATATTGTATGCAGGGTAGGCGTTCCAACGTTAAAAGCCCCATAGAACTGACGCCATGAAATTTACAACATTTCACTGTGTCACTTTTCGACTTGGCTGCATCAAAATCCCTATGTATTCTCAAAGCAGGCCTAAGGATTGACGCAGGGCTTTTAAAATGGGACTCGCCTCTGTGTTCTGACGCATTCCGAGTTGCACAAGTCTTACAATCAACTCCAGCACTTTATTGCCAAGAGGTGCTTTTGAATTTCTGACGCATCCGTTATTCCTTGTATCATGGAGCCCTGTATTTTAAATATTGTAAATACAGCGTATTCATGGGGCATTTGTGGCAGGCACAATAAATCTGACTCATCGATGCATCAGTTCTCGTAAATATGCCCGTGGTTTTCCAATCACCCCAACACCAGGGCATTTGGAATCATCAACACATGGCTCGTTTTGACAACCCAAATAATCCGGCTAGTCAGAAGTCAGTAGGCCGATGGTGCCCTCACACTGTAGCCGTCCACTGCATGTTCATTCACAGTTCTGCCCCTGCCATGTGTGTTCATAGTTTTGTGCCCTGCCCCTGCCCTTTGAGTTTTCATTCACAGTTCAGTAAGTAAGAGAGAAAAGATCCCCAACGGTGGGCTGCAGGCTGGCGTCTGCTGCTCCTTCCAGGCGGCAGGGTCGTCAATAGAGGCACACGTGACGAGCTCCCTCGGTTAATCCTCAGCCCTCTGTGTCTGATGCTTTGCCTGAATCTTGACACTAGGCCAAGCCCATAGGGCATCAATGGCCTTTTGAGACGGGTGCCTCCCCCCTTGACTTTTTGCTGGGGCCTGGCTTTAGCTAAGGGAACCCTGAAACGTACCCGAAAGTCTCCCTCAAAAGATGAACTATCTGAACTAAGCTAGGGTGGCACCAGACAATTCAGCCAAAGGGACTTCTTTCTAGAAACACCTGACAGGCTACATGTAGGGTTTATATAATTTCCGGGGCGCACATAGGTCACATAAATACAGTGATGGCTGGGGTCTAAAACAAGGAAAACCAAAGGTGGTGATGGACGGAGCGTTGACAATACAAACACTCACCCCCAGTCAACTGATCTGGATTTAATCCATCACCGTTCTTTAGCTCAGTCCGCCACCCCAGTTCATACATGGCCATATGCAAATCAGTCTGACCCTGTGCCTCATGGGAACAGTCCAGCCCGAACTGCCAAGCCATGTCTTCCCTGGACCGGAATCAAGCTTCCCAGGACCGGTTTCTGGCATTACAGCCGTCTTCAGCCGGGCTTGCTTGACTCCAGTGGCAAAGTGAGCAAGGGACTCACGTCTGAGCATACCCTGCCACCTTAGGGCGAACAAAGAAAAACCAAAGGTCCTGGGAAGCTTGATGGATTAAACCCAGATCAGTTGACTGGGGGTGAGTGCTTGTATTGTCAACGCTCCGTCCTTCATTTCATTTGGTTTGTCTAAAACAAGGGCCACAAGCCAAACAAATGACTTCACAAAGTGGAATAAATGTACGCTTATAAGTAACACAAAAGGCCCTCGAGTGTGAGTCATCAAGGTTCTTATCGTTGACACATGAAATAGTAGAGGGATCCGTGTTGGATGCAGAAATCTAACGTTCTTTATTTTGAATAATGCATTTCATAAAGTGCTTGTGTAAAAATAAAATTATAAAAAAGGTGAGTGGTGGCAACCACTCACGCCATTGCCTCCACCTCTGTGGGCTTTCTCAAGGTGAAAGTATGTCAATATCATTGGCCTATCTTAAACCAATATGGTATAATTAGTAGCAGCAGTCATGAATTTAAAAATATGAATGTAATGCATTCATGGTCTATCCAACGGACTGCATGCTGGGAGATGAAGTCCTCGAAATGGTTAGTTCACACGATTGTTACATTAGGCTGGACGTACTTGATAAATGCAGACAGATCAAAACCTAATTGAGGTAATATATTACACATAGTTCTATAATTAACAAATATTATACACAAATGGTTTAAAATGAGTTCTGTCCTCCTCAATCCGAAGACTCGTACAGAAAAGCCAAAATGTAATTTCAATAGCACTGCATGATAACCATATACAAGTCACTAACAAAGTAATTCCTACATTCATGTCTAAGCTTCGTTGAATTAATATGCAGTGAAGTACGTTTAAGCAATGTCCCATCCATACAAATACAGGCATGCAGATTCAATGAATTCACATTTATTATTAGAAGATATGTATAGGGTAGAGGTTGATCATGATAAGTCATCACAATTCAAGCCTTTTGGTTTTAACGTGAAGTTAGTAAAATGAATATTTATTCCACCTTCTTTAATTCCAATTCTGTGATTGCTCCCCTTAGATGTTTTTAGGTCTTGCCTAGGCAGCACGCATGCGCTGCATATGAGGGCCTTTAGCCGTTGCTCTGCTCTTTTTCAAGCACACACTTGTGCTTGTGGCGGCATCCACCTTGCTGGAGCGAGCAGGGCAGCACCACAAGCACGAGTGCAGTGCTTGAAAATGAGCAGACTGTGCGCGCACACTGTGCTCGCACGCACCCACCACTCACGGGCTCACCTCCTGCTCCCCCTCTTTCTCACAACAATTTATTTGTGGTTTAGCGCTTGTTTTTGTTGTTGTTGGTATTTACCCACACATTTCCATAGCTTATAGTCAGAATCATGTTTTTCCTTGAAATGAACTGCAGCTGAATATTTCTCATCACTCTTCTTGACGGCCAGGATATGTTCCATAATGTTTTACCCTAGTGATCTAATCATGCTACCTACATATTGCACACTGGAAGGCCAGCTGATCGCATACATAATTAATGCACTTCTACAATTAACAAAGAATTATTGAAATAAACCCCATCATTGTTTTTCCATGATCTGTTTGCATCTGTTCAATAATAAGTTGCAGATTCTGCTATCACCGTATTTGTAAAATCTTATACAAGTCAGCCAGGTAGGTTTACTCAAAGTATTGGATATGGATAGACTGCTATTTACTTTACCTGACATTCTCTGCTCTTAAAACTGTTACATTAGGTCATGTGTGGGGGATTTGGTCATAGTTCTTGAGGCCCTTGATGAAATATGCTGTGGTGTGGAGGATGCGACATGTTTTGGGACAAACATAAATCCCCACCTACAAGGGATTTCCGTGTGTACAGTACAGACCAAGGGCCTCATTTACAAGAAGCGGAGGAATCACTGGGTTAAAACAGCGATGCACCAGTTTACTTGGTCCTGCAGCAGAAACCCTTGGGTTATTAACAATGTGGCGCAGGGTTTTTTGGCGCATTGCTGGAGTTGGTGCGAAAACCAACGCAACTCTAAGCTTATTTTATTTTTAGCTTCTAATTTCTTCACATTTACAGATCATTTAAACTTAATTTTACATTTTACCTCTCCATGTATGTGCCCTTTAGTAATCTGTTAATATTATTTAATTTTATAAGTCGTGGCCTACCTCCCAAGTAGGGGTCACAGATCTCTAGGGGGTCCCCAGACCACAAGCTAAGAACAACTGATATAAAGAGTCAAATAATCTAGAGTGGTCTGGCCAATACTATTACGTGGCAAGTATAATGCCCTTAATGGGGGGTGGCAAGAGTGGAGTTGAAGAGATGGGATCCAATGCATGTAGTCTTGAAGAGAAGCTTTATTAGGCAAGCAGCAGCGGCCCATGGAGGGAGTTATGGTAGGGCAGGGAGGCGGGGAGGGGGAGGGGGAGGGGCAGGGTGGAGGGTGCTAAAAACCGGCATATGGATAATTGCAGGTAAGTAAACAATTTAATTAATAAAACGAATTTCGTAGCGCACACTGCAATGCAAAATGCGATGTAGTGCGTGCTACGAAATTTGTTTTATTAATTAAATTGTTTACTTACCTGCAATTATCCATATGCCGGTTTTTAGCACCCCCACCATGCCCCTCCCCCTCCCCGCCTCCCTGCTCCACCGTAACTCCCTCCACGGGCCGCTGCTGTTGGCAAGACTTGTAAGCAGGTCAAACGGGCCCACAGGATTGGTACCAACTGACAGATACGATGTTCTAATCCTCTGTGCTCTCACATTCCAATACAGAATTACACCAGGTAGAGGTTCATAACAATATTAACATTCCATACCATAAATAACAATAAGAAGGATCATCGTAACATGCAAAATAGTATTATGCAGAACACCACCTATTAAACCTCTCAACATTAACATTCGATTGAGGGTGATAGAGAGGTGTGCGCAGATGCTTACCACCCAGATTGACAAGAAATGTATCTGTAGCATTGGAACTTAGAAGAAGATCGTGCAGGAATCATATTTTTTTATGTTACTATCAGGTGAGATTTTACCCTTTTTAAACGTGCTATCACTGAGGGGCTGATGCAGGCTAGGAACGGAGCTAGCGGCAGCGACAGTGTAAGGGGTATTGATCTCCAACTGTTTAGAATCCAATTCTGAACGTTCAATGCTCTTAGCAATGTCAATGGACTCATCCAAAGAAGGGTTTTTGCACAAAAGTAATTTTTGGTAAATTTTTTAGAATAGCACCTGCAAACAATTTGGTCTCATATTAACTGATTGGTAAAGTCATCAAAATCACAGTAGCTGGCTAACACATTTAAAGCCGAGACATAAGTATCAATGGATTCGTTGGAAGCTTGGACACGAGAAAAACATTTGTGCCTGTGCACAACCACATTAACTCTACCCTCAAAATAAGTACTAATTTGTATGAGGGCTAGCTGGTATTCATCCATGTCACCACTATCATGGCCAGTGTAAGTAGGTATTTGATCAAAAACATTTTGGTCCTCTACACCCAAATAATAGTAAAGAAGACTGCATTTCCTCTCAGGTTTGAATTTTATGCCATCAATTGTGCCCAAATATGCATTGAAAGATCAGAACCAGAGTCGCCATTCTAATGGAGGCTCACCAGGATCCTGTAGGAAAACATTTGGAGGAGTAACAGTTTGCATGGTGCAAAAATATAGTGGAAAATAGTGGGAGAATAAGAAAGTGAATAGCAAGAAAGAAAGAGGAAAAAAATGATAGATAGCAAATTGCAGCAATGAATAACAGTGTAAAACAAATAAGTAGACAAAACAGTAATTAAAATAAGGCGAAAATGCGCAGGCACCAGTGTGTGGATCACTGAATCCACCGGAGTTTGAAAGAAAATTGTTTGGTGGGCAAGCGTATAGTAAAGATGCTCACAGAATGACCAGAATGGTTTCACACTGTCGAGAAATGTATAACGAGGTTAGCGTGCTAGTGCTTAAACAGCAAAAAGTACAAAACAGGAAGTGACGAATTCCCAAAAGGAAGAATACTTGGAGAGCAGGAGCAGAATCCCACGGCTAGTGCAGAGTACAACACAGGAAGTGACGCAGAGAGTCACTGAGGGTAAGACCTGAGTACACTCCCACGGTCGGAGTACCCAAGCGAAGAAGTACCTAAAGAGCCTGAGCGGAATTCCACGGCTAGTGCAGAGAGGAACAGATGACTGGCAGCACGCACAGAAGCCTCAGGAGCCTGAGCGGTATCCCACGGCAACAGAGAGAAGGAGACGGTATCCAGGTAACGAGCAGCAATAATGAAGGAGCAGGTAACGAGCAGCAATAATGAAGGAGCAGGTAACGCACACCAATAATGAAGTAAGCTGAGGATCGAGCAGAATGCCAAGCTTGAGGGAGTGCACACGCAAGAATTTTAAAAATAAACGAAGACGCATGTGAAAGTACTCACAAGGCAGGCAATAGTTATAACAAGCAACAAATGTACTAAAATTAAAAGCGGTGGAGACAGTAGGCCGTTCTGCTTGTAAAAAGAAGTGTCTTGAAAGTTTAAAACAAATCTGGTTATATTTATCGAGATGTAGACAAGCATGAAAGTATGCTTGAGATGGAATAAATAAACAAACATGGGGAAGCAGGTGGTGTACACCCAAAAAAACAAGCATTGGCATAGCCAATAGGTCTCGCATTTGGGACCTTATAAGTGTTTAGCCATGCAACAGTTGGTGTTGTTGCACCAAGGATATTCTGCTGCATAACTAAATACTTATAAGGTCCACAAAGCGAGCCCTATTGTCTGTGCCAATGTGTTGTGAATTGTTAATGTTATGATCATGCCGGCAACCGTCCATCTTGGAATGTTGCAATGGTATTTATGTGATATCACCCCAGGCGTCCGGTCATTCTCTTGTGCCCTTACCTGACCCCTTTGCCCTTGCTCTTATTCCGTGAGCCTTTCATGTTAGGATTAAACTTCCTTATCTTTCACCATCAGTGTCCTCCTCCTCTTTACAACAATGGTGACGAGGACATAACGGGAGAGCTCACGGACACCACCGGAATTATTGGTGGGATTTGAAATCTTCTGAGAAATTAATGGTAACTGCGCGTGGACCGTATACATGAGAGAAAAAATTAAATAAAACGGAAGTGGCAATAAATTGTTTTACGCTGCTGCTGCGGAGGGCCTGATCGTTGATGCGCATAATGAGTCCTGTCAGCATCGCGTGAAGCATGCTGGGATCGATCTAGGAATCCCGCATAACGCTGATTGGCAGACTGGGGCAACGTCATCCGACGTGCAGAACGTGCGGCCATTTTGGGCAAATAAACTAATCCTGTCAGAAAAACACGCGAGTTTCGAGCGAATACAGCGTACATATAGAAATAAGCGCAAGTTTAAGTGACAGCAAGGAAAACATGCACGCGCATTAAAACATCAAATAAGAGCGACTAGAGGTCAGTTGTGGCAAAATAAAAGGAGTATACTAAAGTAAATGTATAAAAGCAACCAAGGATAAGGAAAATAATACATGAGGAGTAAATTCAATTTGAGAAAAATTGGATAAGAATATAAAGGTGGAATACTTGTATATTTTGTGTGCTTTTAAACCCACTTATCCTCCCCCCTCCCTTCACTATTTCTGGGCACTTGCCTGCTTGCTGGAGACTCCGCGCAGCCGATATTTAACGCTGCCGCGGACTAAACACAAAAATGACATCTTGCCGCCATTTCCTGCTCACTCGCGGAGGCCACGCCCCCTTCTGAGGCCACGCCCACCCCGAAACTCGGACTCAGCGTTATAAAAATGTGCATCCACAGGAAGCGCAGCGGTCGAGCGCAGCGGGCGCGACGATTGTGCGCCTAAGGCAAATCCGTCTGCGCCCGTCATCGCCAAGACATCGCCTCTCGCTGGTCCCCCTGCCCAAACCATACGGACGGCACATTACCATGATAAAAATTCTCTCCTTGCACTAAACCCGGGCAAACGCTGTGACAAGTTAGTGGGCTGCACTGGACAGACTGACTTACATTGCAAGCGCTGTAACTTTGCCACACCTAGGCCCTGTCTGCCTCGACACAAAGCCAGTATCACAAAATATACCCCGCTTACGATTCTCCAGCTTAATGTCAGGTCCCTGGTAAAACACCACCCTGAGGTCAACACTCTATTGACCGACGAGAATCCTGACATTCTATTCCTGTGCGAAACTTGGCTCAAGGATGAGCTAACTAGCATTCCTAACCTTACGCTGCCGGATGGATTTTCTATGATTACCATCAATAGAGACGCCAGGGGAGGTGGCATAGCCGTTATTTATAGAACGCTATACTCCTGCTCCTTTTTGAAGGAAGACATCACGGGATGTGAGTGCGCCCGCTTCAAAATCACCATTAGCCCTCACTTCTCCCTTTCAGGCCTCTTCATCTACCGACCCCCGGGCCCCGCCTCTAAATTTATAGAGGAACTTCTAGAGGCAGCTCATGCTCTGGTTGTGACCTCCGCCAACTTTACTATTCTGGGAGACCTTAATCTCCACTTTGACTCCACCTCGGATCCCATCATCAGAAACCTTCTGGCTGACTTAACAGCCTTACAGCTGATCCCTCTTATCCAGTCCACTACGCACGTTGCTGGTCACCTACTTGACCCCGTCTTTACCAACATCTTGGAGGCCATAGCCGATCCACCAAAACCTCTGGGCTGGACCGATCACTTTCTCATTAAATTTGCCCTTCCCACCAACACCCAGCCCAACAAGGATCCACCCCTCTCCTGCCTCAAGCGGCCTTGGCACAAACTCCAAAGTAAGGACCTCTTTGCTATCTTAGGAGAACACAACCTTGTAACCACTAATGACATCAACACGTCCTATGCCTCCTTTCAGAACTGGATCATTAAAGGGCTCGACACCCTTATACCAGCCAAATGGTCTCGAGGTCGCTGCACTCCCTCTAACCCATGGTATAACGAAAACCTGAAACTTTTAAGAAAGGAATGCAAAGTAGCAGAACGTAACTGGAGAAAGGATTATAAGGACATGGACAAGGCTTTCTACCTGTCCAAATTAAAAGCTTATCATAAAGCTATTCGAACGGCCCGTGCAGCCTTTTACGCCAGAGAAATCAACTCCAGTTCAAACCCCACAAAAACTATTTTCAAACTGGTCCAAAAGCTGCAAAACCGAGGCAATCCTGCCTCGTGTATCTCTTCCACACAGCAGTGTGAGGACCTTGCCACCTTTTTCATTGAAAAGGTAAGGAAAATCTATAACACCTTTCCACAGAACTCGTCTGAATATTCTAGTTTTTCCAACTCTCCCTTTAAAGGCACCAGACTTTCATGCCTACCGGAAATCTCCCACGGGGATTTAGTCAAACTCTGCAGAAAGATTAAATCTGGCGCCCCCTCAGATCCCATGAGACCGGCTCAATTCTTAGAGACACTGGACTTTTTTCTTCCTTCCCTGGCCACACTTCTCAACCTCTCTTTCTCCTCGGCAACTGTTCCTACCTGCTGGAAAAAAGCATGGGTAACCCCTATTATCAAAAAGCCGACACTAGACCCAACAAAGCCGGAGAATTATAGGCCCATCTCCCTGCTCCCCTGGGTATCCAAACTAGCAGAAGCCCATGCCAACACCGTACTAACTGACCACATGGCCCAAAATAACATCCTGGACCCTTCCCAGCATGGGTTCAGGCCAGGTCATAGTACAGAATCCGCCCTCCTATCCACCACCGAACATCTCAGGAGGGTGTTGGATGCCGGTCAAAGTGCTGTGCTGATATTGCTCGACCTCAGCGCAGCCTTTGACACGGTTTCCCATTACATCCTGCTGAAACTCCTGGAAAATATAGGTATCAGGGACCTGGCCCTCGATTGGTTCTGCTCGTTCTTGTCGGACAGATCCTTCCGAGTTTCAGCGCCCCCGTTCACCTCCCGATCCCACTCTATCGGCCAAGGAGTCCCGCAGGGTTCGGCTCTCAGCCCATCCCTTTTTAACCTGTATGTGCAGCCTCTCGCGGCTGTGGCTAGAGAATGGGACCTCACGCTGGTGTCGTACGCCGACGACACACAGCTGGTGGTTACCCTCACTGAGGCCCCCTCTACCTCTACCGCGAGATTCAGGGAGGGACTTGCCGCAGTCGCCCATTGGATGACGGGTAACTGCTTACAACTGAATGCAGGAAAAACCGAGGTGCTGCTCCTAGGTAAGAACCCCAGCTGCTGGAGCGCCCATTGGTGGCCTTCCCTGCTGGGCCCCATGCCGCCCCCCAAAGCCTTGGTAAAAAATCTGGGAGTTTGGCTGGACCCCTCACTGAGCTATCAAACCCACACCAAAAGAGTGGCAGCTACGTGTGTGGGCCTATTGAGAAGCCTCAATCCTATTCTTGGCTTCTTTGACCCCAAAACACGTCAGCTTATTGTCCAAGCTATCATTCTTTCCCGGTTGGACTATGCTAGCGTCCTATTGTTAGGCGCTAACAAAGCTGAGACAACTAGGCTTCAACGAATTCAGAATTCTGCGGCTAGGGCTATCGTTGGCCTTCCAAGAAGAGGCTCTGTGAGAGCCACCATACAGACTTCACTGGCTCCCAGTAGAAGCCAGAATCCAATTTAAGGCCCTCACCACTGCCTTCAAAATCCTCAAAACAGATGGCCCTGCACTTTTGCGTCCGCTTCTATTGCCCTACATCCCTCAGCGCAATCTGCGCTCCCTAGGTCAGTATCTAGTGGTGGTTCCCCGTACGAAACTTTGCCGTGTCGGGGGCCGCTCTTTCAGAGTTTTGGGTGCAAAACTCTGGAATTCCCTTCCCCTGAACATCTGCTGCCTTGACAATCTGTCTGCCTTCCGCAAGGCTATAAAAACCCATCTGTTCCCACTGACCTAAGCCATCAGCCTCCCCCCCTCTTCCCAGTAGGTTATGTCTTAGTTTTCAGCGCCGGGACGCCCCGTTGCTGGGGCAGCTGTTGCGCTTCAACAAAAACTTAACATAACATAACATAAGTATAAAATACTGAAGTAATATTTGGAAATAGTAAAAGGAATTTAAAAAGAATTACAACAGGAATAAGACAAATATGGCACAAAGCAATAACATCTGTGTTCCACCACTTTTCCAAAAAGAACCAGGGAAACCTATAATGAAGTGGAAAAACTGGTTGAGAGCTTTTGAGAATTATATTATATCAATTGATGGCAAAGGATATGATGCGGAGAGGAAAAAAGCGCTATTGTTTGGACTATTAGGTAAAGCTGGTCAGGAGGTATTTGACAGTCTACCGGAATATGAGAGTCCACCAGGCGTATTCATACCTCTCAATGAATATCAAGAAGCTATTAAGAGACTTGAAAAACAATTTGATGAGGAAAGCAATATAATGGTTGGTAGACACAAGTTTGTGCTGAGGAAACAGGAGGAAGGTGAATCAGTTGAGGAGTACATAGCGTGTTTACGAGTCTTAGCAAGGGATTGCGAATTCAATGAAATGACTGACATTTATATAAGGGACCAAGTGGTATTTTATTGTTCTTCTAAAAAAGTGCAGTAGAGGCTGTTGACATGTAGAAACCCCACACTGCAAGAAGTAACTGATATAGCAAAAGCCATAGAAAGATCTCTGGTGTCAACTAAAGTACTATCTGGCAATAGTAATAATGCTAACGTGTTTTATTTACAGGACAAAAGAAAAGGTGAACAGAAGGGTGAGAAAAGTTGGGGAGACAAAAAGGTAGGCGGAAGAAATTTGAGTTGTTTTAGGTGTGGGTCACAAGAACATTTAGCAGATAGTAAGTCATGTCCGGCAATTGGGAAAAAGTGCATGAAATGTAAAAAATGTGGTCACTACACTATATGTAAAACTAAAAGAACAACAGAAAATGTGAAGATAAGTACTGTAGGGGATTACGATGATGAAAGGTGTGCCAAAATTGTACTATATGTTGAAATGGTTGACGGTAAGATAAAAGGACCTATTGGAGATGTAAAAATAGGAAACGTAGATTTACAATTTACTGCTGATTCAGGTTCTCCTATAACAGTTATTCCTGACAAATTGTTTGAGGGAAAATGGCAGAATGTAACATTGCATGACACAGATGTAAAACCAAAAGCATTTGGGGAACAGGATATAGAAATGAAAGGTTATTTTTGTGATACAGTGACATTCAAAGGAAGAGAAATAAGCACAAAAAGTTATGTTGCAGTAAAAGGTGGGGTTTTGGTGGGTTGGAAGGACCTGGCAAAGTTAGGTGTGATCCTTCAACCAGGAGCTAAAGAGCCTATAATTCTCAGAGAAAATTTTATGAACAATGTATGTACACAGCCCGCACGATGAACACCATCCACTCCAGATCACCGACCGACCCCTGCCCACACCACGTCTTCAACAAGGCCGACTCCACCATCGCACCCCAACTCCGGAACATCATCAACGCCTCCTTCAACACCGCCACCTTCCTGGAGAGCTGGAAGCACGCCGAGATCAGCGCCCTCCTGAAGAAACCTACAGCGGACCCCACCGATCTCAAAAACTTCCGCCCCATCTCGCTCCTCCCTTTTCCTGCTAAAGTCATCGAGAAGATCGTCAACAGACAGCTGACCGCCTTCCTCGAGACGAACGGATCCCTCGACCCCTCGCAGTCCGGCTTCAGAGCCAACCACAGCACCGAGACCGCCCTCATTGCAGCCACCGACGACATCCGGACCCTGCTCGACAAGGGGGAAACAGTGGCCCTCATCCTCCTGGACCTCTCCGCTGCGTTCGACACGGTCTGCCACCGCACCCTAGTCCAGCGCCTCAGCAACATCGGTATCCAAGAGAAGGCACTGGAGTGGATCATCTCGTTCCTCGCCGGAAGAACACAAAGAGTCCGCCTCCCCCCGTTTCGCTCCGAGGCCACCGAAGTCATCTGCGGCGTCCCGCAAGGATCTTCACTCAGCCCCACCCTCTTCAACATCTACATGAAACCTCTCGCAGCCATCGCACGCCAGCACAACCTCAACATCATCTCTTACGCCGACGACACCCAGCTGATCCTCTCCCTCACCAGAGACCCCGACACCGCCAGAACCTGCCTACACGAAGGGATGAAAGATGTAGCCGAGTGGATGAAGGACAGCCGCCTGAAACTGAACTCGGACAAGACGGAAGTCCTCATCCTGGGATCTTCGCCCTCCGCCTGGGACGACTCCTGGTGGCCCCCAGCCCTGGGCACCGCACCCAAGCCAACCGACCACGCACGCAACCTGGGCTTCATCCTGGACCCCTCCCTCTCGATGACCAGACAAGTCAACGCCGTCTCCTCATCGTGCTTCAACACCCTGCGTATGCTTCGCAAGATCTTCCGCTGGATCCCGACCGAGACCATGAAGACTGTCACCCAGGCACTCGTCACCAGCCGACTGGACTACGGAAACGCCCTCTACGCCGGAACCACAGCCAAGCTACAGAAAAGACTCCAGCGCATCCAGAACGCCTCCGCCCGACTCATCCTGGATGTCCCCCGACGCAGCCACATCTCCAGCCACCTGAGGAACCTGCACTGGCTCCCCGTCGACAAGAGGATCACGTTACGGCTCCTCACCCACGCACACAAGTCTCTCCACGACCTGGGCCCCAAGTACCTCAACGACCGCCTGACCTTCTACACGCCCACCCGTCAGCTACGGTCCACCAGCCTCGCCCTCGCAGCCGTACCACGCATCCGAAGAGCCACCGCCGGAGGAAGATCTTTCTCTTACCTGGCTGCCAAGACTTGGAACTCCCTCCCCATCCACCTTCGGCTGACCCAGGACCATCTCGCCTTCAGGAAACAACTCAAGACCTGGCTGTTCGAGCAGTAGCATACCCCTCCCCCCAAGCGCCTTGAGACCCTCTCGGGTGAGTAGTGCGCTATACAAATGGCATGATTGATTGATTGAAGAGGGATGTATGACGTTACAACGCATACTTTTACATCGCATGCCTTTACAACGCGGTATTTACAACGAATACCATTACACGCATAGTGCTTTGGGGCGCTGGATAGTGAATAGTTTAATTTATTATTCCAACTCCAGTCCCCGTGGACACTAGGGAAGGTGTTGGACAGTAAATTAAACTTATTCCCTATCCTAGAGCGCCCCCCAGCGCAATGCGCTGTAATGGTTTGCATTGTAAAAGTTGCGTCGTAAAGGCACTGCGTGGTAAAAGTTGCGTTGTAAAGGATGTTTCCCATAGAAGAGGATCAAAAAGTGTAGAACATTTACTGGAAAAGTATAAAGAAGTTTTCAAAAATGAAATTGGCTGTGTGAAAGGGTTCACACACGAGATAAAATTAAGAGACGGCGCTGAACCAATAAAACATAAAGTGAGAACAATTCCACTGTCAGTTAAAAGTGAATTAAAAAAGGTTTTAGCAAAGTTGAGTCAAGAAGGTGTAATTGAGGAAACTGATGCATCCGAATGGGTGTCTGCGATTGTAGTCTCAAAGAAGAATAAAATCAGGGGATATTAGACTGTGTGTGGACCTCAGATCCTTAAACAAAAACATTCTAATAAACTGCCACCCACTCCCAATGATTCAGGAAATTCTACAATCTGTAACAGGATCAAAATATTTCACCTTTATAGACTTGAAAGCCGCTTACCATCAGGTGTGTTTGTCTGAAGAATCGAAAAAGCTTACAACATTCATAAAACCGTTTGGTGCTTACAGGTATGTAAGACTACCTTTTGGTCTGGCCTCTTCATCAGGAGTGTTCCAGAAGTTAATGGATATTCTATTTGGTGAGGTCAAAGGAGTTGAGGCGTTCCAAGATGATATATTAATACATACTGAAAATGAGCAAGAACATCTAGAGGTACTTAGCAAAGTCCTAGAAATTCTGAGGAACAAAGGAATGACAGTTTCAAAGGAAAAGTGTAAATTCATGAAAAATAAAATAGAATACCTGGGGCATGTTCTATCCTCAGAAGGAATAACACCCAAGGATGATCTTGTAGAAGCTATCAGAGATGCACCTGAACCTAAAGACAAAGAGACTCTAAAGTCTTTCCTAGGACTAAGTGAGTACTATTCAAAATTTATAAAAGGATATGCAGGTAAGGTAGAACCATTGAGGAAGCTGCTGCGAAAGAATATAAATTATAGTTGGACTGATGAACAAGAACAAGCGTTCAAGATCAAAAAAAAAGGAAATTTCAGAGGCTCCTGCTTTGAAGGCGTACGACCCAAAACTTGAAAATGCCATTACTGTAGATGCCAGTGCAAAAGGCGTAGGTGCCGTGTTCTGTCAAGTAAAAGGAGATAAAGAAAATACTATTGCATTCATATCCAGGAGGTTGAGTGAAACCGAAAAACACTACAGCACCATAGAACGCGATGCACTTGCATGTGTTTGGGCGGTGCATAAACTAAAAAACTATTTGTGGAGAAAAAGTTTTGAAATAGTAACAGATCACAAGCCTTTGGTATATATGATGGACGGAGAAGGAAGAGGAAACGGGAGAGCAGGCTCCAGATTGATAAGGCTGTTATCTAAACTCCAAGAGTACACATTTAGTATAAGACACATTAAAGGAGGCCTAAATTGCAGAGCTGACTGTTTATCAAGACTGCCAGTGGGCAACCAGAATGGAGAGTCATTTGACGATGTGGAATGTGTAGTAGCCTGGGTTGATGCGTCAGAAATAAACAATGGATCCATAACGGAAATTGAATGGAAAAATGGTATTGAAAATGACAAGACAATGGAAAAAGTAATTAACTATATAAGATCCAAATGGCCTCCGATTAGGAATTTTCAGAATGAATTATAAAGCTACCAACAGATAAGTGATGAGCTAACAATAGAAAATGGATTTTTAAAAAGATGCGACCAGTTCATACCACCTGCTGATTTAAGAGAAAAAATAATAAAAATGGCTCACAAGGGGCACCCCGGTAGTAGTGCCACCAAGAACATCCTAAAAATGCACTACTGGTGGCCAAGAATGCACCATGATGTGAATGAGTTCATCGACAAATGTGAGCCATGTCTTAAAGCTGACAAGCATTGGAAGGTAAGTAAAGGAGAATTACAGATGGTGGAAATACCTACTGGACCATGGATAAAAGTGGCTATAGATTTTGCTGGCCCCTTTAATGGATTAGACGAAGACTGTAAATATCTAATTGTCCTAACAGACTACTATTCAAAATGGGTGCACCACAAATTCGTACGCACAATTACTACAGAGCAAGTAATTAAGTTCTTAAAGAAAGTATTTGCTATGGAAGGACAACCAAAGATTAACGGCACACAGTTGGTGTCTAAAGAAATGACAGAATTTTTTGAGAATGCAGGAATCAAGCAAGAAAAGACGCCACTTTATAGCCCGAAAAGTAATGGTCAAGTGGAAAGAATGAATACATTCATAAAAGAAGGAATCCAACTAGCTGTTGCATCAAAATTAAATGTGAAAGAAAGCATTCGTGAAAAAATAAATACGTACAATAGCACACCTAATGAGACAACTAAATATGCGCCATTTTTCTAAATGAGAGGAAGAGAATGCAATAACATGCTTACTCCTAAATTTAACTCTAGGTATAGAAATGAAAAGAATACAGAAGAAATAAAGGAAAGTGATCTCCAGGTGAGAGAGCGTATAGTGTGTAAACAGGAGAAGACCAAAAGATATTCGGATATGAACAACGAAGCAAAAGTAAAAGACATAGAGCATGGAGATTGGGTGATAATTAAAAAACCATTCATGGTGGCCAAAGGCGAATCTAGCTTCAGTGATCCAGCACACGTACAAGAGACATCTAAAGGAGCAGTGTACTTGGAAGGAATGGGTTGGCGAAGCAAGGATGATGTAGTGAAGCTGAAGAGAGGGCAAGAAAAAATCATTATGAAAGGAAAGACGGCAAGTGAGGACAGAGCAGATGATAGCATACTTGAGTGGGATGAAGTATCGGAAAGTCGTAGTTCAAGAGGTGCAGAGGGAAGTTTCAATATATCCAGTAATGGAGGAGAAGAAGAAAGCTGTATAACGGAGGAAGTTGTCAGCAGAGAGGAGATGGGCAACACTCAACAAAAGACTTGACTTTGAGAGTAATAAAACCAGATGTGGAAGGGAAGTTAGAATGGCGAAGCGTTTTGAAGATTATATTCATGAGTGAATTTGCTATGTTTTGGGGGGAAAAAGGGAGAAGTTGTGAATTGTTAATGTTATGTTCATGCTGGCAACCGTACAGTATGTTTACTATGTTCATGACTCTACGTCATTGATTCCATCTTGGAATGTTGCAATGGTATTTATGTGGATCTTGAGACCTACACTCTGAAAATGTTATGCTGACAACATGAACTTTTTACCAAATGATTGCATGAATCCTGCTGAAATTAGATAATTTCTAAACCAGTAGATGTAGGGAAATTAAATCCCGAGTACCAATGACTATATTAAAAAAGTAAAGGTCATGTATTTGAATTGTCTGGCTATTAACTAAGGGGACAATTTAATACAAAATAAAATGAATATGTTTAATAATGGTCATGTATTCTAGGAGGGATGTATGTTAAAAGAACTGAAATGTCTGTTTATCTACAGAAACTTCACCTGACGACTAGCAGGAGTCCTAAGGACGGGTAAAACCGTGAGTTATTCTGAGGAGAGTAATAATATTTGTTCTTCTTTCTTGCTATTTCCTAACGGTGTGGGCAGGCCTTAGCGTGCCTGGACCCCCGTAGGATTTGTTTCCTTTTTTAATCTGGTCCTGAAGAAAGCTGAGCTGACTATAGCACTATCAGCAGAAACATGTTGACCATTCACTTTTTTAAGGCCCTGGATAAAAATTAAAAAGTCCAGTGACCTCACAGTTTTTAATGTGAACAACTGGCCCCTAATAAAGTTTGTTGAGGCACAGTTGTGATCTTTTATATACACACTATTGCACAGATCACTTCTTTCACACACACCAGCTCCGCTGCACTTGCAGGCGTGGTAGCACACAGGTGGGGATAGTCGGCCCCCCCTGTGACCGAACCCCATGATGAAGCATGTCACCTGTAGGGTGAGTGAGGGTTCTTTTAGAAAATAAATAATTTTTCACTCCCTCCCACATTACTTAATGACCACTCACATATAGTTAGATTTCACCTTTTGTTTGATATAGGACTTTACTCGTGTCTTATTGGCGCTCTTTTGTTGATAATAGGTAAATGGTATTTATGTGTCATCACCCTTGGCGTCCGGTCATTCTCTTGTGCCCCTTACCTGACCCTTTGCCCTTGCTCTTATTCCGTGAGCCTTTCATGTTAGGATTAAACTTCCTTATCTTTCACCATCAGTGTCCGCCGCCTCTTTACAACCCAATGCTTGTTTGTTTGTATTTGCTGTTTTGTTTAAGTTGCCAGATCTACAATAGCTGGACATGGTTTTTGTTAACAGTTCTTTGCATCAAATGAACTTGTTTTCATTGCTCTGAATGTTGTTTCCATTTTGGTTGTAGGAAGCAGTCATTCCCAGGGTTGTGGGGTCTGCCTAGCTGTGCACATGTGCTGAACTTTGCAAATGACAAAAAGCCTGGTGCAGGCGCAATTTACAAGTGTGGAGTGAATGATCCCCAGGCAGCATGACTCACTCACACAGGAGTTCCTGCATTGCACCTGCATACTCAGCATGGTTTAAGGAAACTCAACACACTCCCTCCCAGGCATCAAACACATATTTATCAAGAAACTGAGAAGAGCCTGCCTGCTGTACTGACGGCTGGTGGTGTGTGTGCCTGGTGGAAGCGTGCACTGACGGCTGGTGGTGTGTGTGGCTGGTGGAAGCGTGCACTGACGGCTGGTGGTGTGTGTGGCTGGTGGAAGCATGCACTGATGGCTGGTGGTGTGCGTGCCTGGTGAAAGCGTGCACTGATGGCTGATGGTGTGTGTGCCTGGCGAAAGCGTGCACTGATGGCTGATGGTGTGTGTGCCCGGTGAAAGCGTGCACTGATGGCTGGTGGTGTGTGTGCCTGGTGAAAGCGAGCACTGACGTCTGGTGGTGTGTGTGTGTGCCTGGTGGAAGCATGCACCGACGGCTGGTAGTGTGTGTGCCTGGTGAAAGTGTGCACTGACGGCTGGTGATGTGTGTGTCTGGTGGAAGCGTGCACTGACGGCTGGTGGTGTGTGTGCCTGGTGAAAGCGTGCACTGACGCCTGGTGGTATGTGTGCCTGGTGGAAGCGTGCACTGTGTGTTTGCCTGGTGGAAGCCAGCACTGACGGCTGGTGGTGTGAGTGCCTGGTGGAAGCGTGCACTGACGGCTGGTGGTATGTGTGGTGTGTATGCCTGGTGGAAGCCTGCACTGACGGCTGGTGGTGTGTGTGCCTGGTGGAAGCGTGCACGGACAGCTGGTGGTTGTGTGCCTGGTGGAAACGTGCACTGACAGCTGGTGGTGTGTGCCTGGTGAAAGCGTGCACTGACGACTGATGGTGTGTGTGCCTGGTGGAAGCAGGAGCATTCACAGTGTTAGAAGACACAAATGAAACTGACGAAGAGGAGAGGGAGGAGGGGGAGACGGGAAAGGGAGTGCAAGCAGAGGAGCATGATTCACAGCTAGAAGACACAAATGAAGCTGACCAGGATGGAGGGGGAAAAGGGAGAGGGTAGTGCAAGCAGAGGAGCCTGATTACAGCAATAAAAACACAGATGGCAGTTGTGCACGTGCACGTGCACTAGCTCGTGAATGCAAGCTGTAGGCCTGCAAAAGCCTCTGGTGGCACTTTAAAAAGCCACTTACTAAATGTCTCGAAGAGATAGCGCATACACTGTCTCAGGTGAGACCTAAAAACGCCTCTGGGCCCGAGATACAGAACAAGGAGACAGTACCTTGATGAATCGAGGACAGGATGAATGGAAACTTGCCAGGAAAATTCAGCTTGCTCCAGCTCGCTCGAAATGGAGAATCAGCACGCCCCAAGACAGCTGGCTCTGGGTCCTAAGCTTGTCGCCAAATGAAAAGATGGGGTCCACAGCATGCAGTCTTGATGAGAAGCTCTATTTGGCAAGACTGGTAAGCAAGTCAAACGGGCCCAGAGGATTAGCACCAACTGACCGATAAGACGTTCTAATCCTCTGTGCTCTCACATTTCAATACAGAATTACACCAGGTAGAGGTTCATGACAATATTAACATTCCATACCATAAATAACAATAAGAGGGGACATCGTAACATGCAAACTAGTAATATGCAGAACACCACAGGAGTCTGGGAGTAGGGATGTTGGCACCATTCATATGCAATAGTACAAGACTGAACAGATAGGTGGTGCAACCACCCTGCTCCATGGCCTCCCAGACTCCACACTGGCCCCCATGGAGAACATGCTCCCTGTCTGCACCGGTGCCCACCCTCCTTCTGTGAACAAATGGAAAACCAGAAGGAAGTTTTTTGTTTTTTTAAAGGATTTATCGCTATGGTGTAAGCACAAACTCTCCACATTCGAGCTTGCACTGTATAACGTGCAGCAAAGAAAGTATTTAATTGCTGGTAGACACTGCCTGCTTTTGGGTGGGTGGGGGCGGGCAGGATGGGTGGCGACCCCTCATGCCTCAAAAGGTGTGCATGTAGAATTGTGCCAATTTACAGAGGATGCAGTTTTCCAAAGGGCGGTTACATAGGAGGAGGCATGCTAATTGTGCAGGACCTCCTAGTTGGCACATAGTTAGTAAACCTCTCGAGAGGCCTTTTGCCCCAGCATCCACATCAGTCATTTCGTTCAGACTCACAGGCAAATATGTTGCCTAATTTGCATGGGACCATGCACCCTGAAAAATGGAGGAACACCACAGCACTGGGTGAGTGCAAATTAAATCCATACTACAAGGGTATTGCAGAAGAGGTGGTAGGTGCGCAAAAAGCAGGTGCAAGTGTACACAACCGCTGGAATCCAGCGGCACCTGCCAGTCCTTGAATACCTGGCAGAATGACATAATGCTGTTGACATAAGGACCAAACCAACATTGAACCAAATGATGCAAGGAGGTTTGGCACATCATACAGACACACAAACATTACATGGATGCACATAGAGAAGCAAAATTAGATAAGACATAGGTGGTGAGGTTGGATTTAAAACCGAGACCTGCGAAGACAGACAAAGTCTGCTACAGCTCGAATCCTGCTGTTGAGGGTTTAACGGCTCTCTAATGATCCACAGCTGGTGAAATAACTGAGAATACAACACAACTGACCAATACAAATCTACAATACAATATTGGTCTTGTATTTAAAAAAAGACTTGTTCTCCCTGATTGTTTGTGGATTTAAATGCCAATCAAGTTTGACATATGCCTTTAATGAGGTTCAGGTCCACAATAGTCTAGTTGTTGCACTAACCCTTGGACTGGGATGGCGAGAAAGACTAGAGCTGAGCATATGATTCTGATTTCAAAGGATGGGCGACTGTTTAAAGCAATCTAAATCAAAGAATGTGGGGATTCATTTGGCCGTGCACTTCAAGGACCTGAGTAGAAGGTTGTAAGAGGGCTGTTTGGACTCTGCTCACAAGTCGAGTGAGCATTCATAAATCTGGAAGGAACTAATGCCTTAATTAGTATTCGTTTCCATGTAATTGACAAGAGCCATGTTGGGAATGTGTAAAAGCAGGACACAAGGCAATTCGGATGAATTTCCTGGATTGAGCAGCAGATTAACTGCCTAAATAGGAAGCTTGGTGGAAGCCAAGTCTGCATCTCGTTTGGGAAGATAGGGTCTTATTTTTGAGACGTGTCACATCGCTGCGACAAAGCAGCGATGCAACACTTCTCAGTGCACCCTCCTTACGACACCATGGATGCGTCGTATTGAAGGTACGGCGCATTATGTTGCAAGGAGTTACAGATAAGTCAGTATTACGGATGTATCTGTAGGCGCAAAAGTGACACATTGCTGGGGTGTGTTTGAAAACAGATTCCTCTCCAGCAATGTGTCCTTTCACATGGGGCCTGCGTCACCCTTACTCCTGCCATGAGGCAGGCATAAGGTTTTGACGCAATGGCATCCTAGAAGTGGCGCACTGAAATCTTATAGATTTCAATGCGCCACTTCTACGAGGCTTTGATGTGGGGGAACGCCCACCCTGCCTACATTATACCTGATGCAGGTATAATATAGCGCAGGGGTTAACGAAGTGACACATCTGCCTAGATGCGTCACTTTGTAAATGTAGAGCAACGGGGCAGCATCACAAAAAGTGACGCAACAGCAACGTAAATGTGACGCAGGGCTTCATAAATAAGGCCAATAGTTTTGGGGGTTTACCCTATGGATGGCAGTTGTGGAAGAAAGTGTTGGGTGATGGGAATTAATCGTTAGCGAGAAGGTTTCAATAAATACGTTTGTAGAGTGGGCTGGGGATAAATCCTTGGCTACAGGAGGTATTTTTTAACAGAATATTGGCATAGTCATGTACAGAGGCATGGCTGCTTAAGCAAGCATGGGGGTTACAGGAGAGGGCGGTGCAGCATTGTGTGCTTAAGATTTTCAAGTGCACAACAGAAAGTTACAGTAGAAAGATTGAGCAATAGGAGGGCGAAGAGTACCCACGAGACTATCAAACATACATAGATGTATCTACCAACTTTAAATACATGGCTCTGAAATAGAACTCAACTCGTTAGTTGTTCCAAGGGCAGAAATAGAACCATGCCCACACACTAGAAGACCTCCACAGAGATGCTGAACTGTGGGAACTAATTTTCTAAGCTACAAATTACTGGCCATGGATCATTTTTACATCAGATAAGGTAGCAAACTTGTTTATTTGCGGACAGTGTTCTCACACAATCACATTTGAAAACGTGAAGCTGAGATACAGCTTGAAACTGATTTTTCACATATTCAGAATCCTAAACATGGTCACATGCGTTAAAGCTATTTCTTGTGTGAAATCACTGTCTGTTACATTGGTAACATTCTGAAACCTAAAGAACTTTTGCTTAGTAGTCAGCAACACGCAATATATACACAAACACTGACAAAGCCAATAGGTCTGACCTTGGCATGCTGGTGTAATTAAGTCCTGGATCAAATCATCCCCCTTGCTGAATATTATCTAACACACTATAACATTTCAAATGTAATAAGATTTAAAAAAGCAGCATATATGCTTATTACTGCACTTTATGACATTGAATATGACACTACATTCAATTATTCAGCAGAATGTCAAACACCAAGGGGGGCGGGGGGCAGCAAACCAAGAGAAATTGCTGGACTCTGAGCCCCATCAACAACTGTGCCAGGAGATGCCACCGCGAGACCAGGGGAGGAGGTGGACACACCCCCTTCCAGCGCTTAAAGGCACGTTACAGGCTCCCGACACCCATCTGCGCCAGTCAGTGCTGGCAGAGGCCGGGCTGCCCTGCCACCTTGGCCCTGTGTTTTGGCGCCCATCACTCGTTGAAAGCTCATCCTGAAAACATAGGGGAAAAGGAAGACTGTATCCAGTGCCACAGCTGGTGACACAATTGTCAATATGGACTCCGGTTGCGCGCAGCTGGGGCACTCTCGAAAGAGATTGAACCATCTGAAAAGTGCCTCTCTTTGGAGGAGGAAAGTCACCTACTCCTTTGTGTTTGGCTGGTCGCCAGGGAGCCCTTGTGTTGGAGGACTCTGTCCCCTTGTCTGCCTCCCCAGTCAGGACAGAGAATGTATACATAGACAGGGTGACCAACTGGCATGGGTGCAAATCAGGATGGTGAGTGTAAAAATTCATGACAAAGGGTCAAAATTCAGGACAAAACTTTAGGACAAAAGGTAAGTTTTACAGACACATCAGAGGAGGTCATACAATAGTATATAAGTAAGCCCATCCATATCCAAACACATTCAACCATTTGCAAGCCTATCCATCATATACCTTCCCATCCATCATTTCCCTCATCCATCCCCCCACCCACCCTTTCACTCATCCATCCATTATCCATCCATCCACCCATTCACCCTATCCATCCGTACATTCATCCATCCACTCTTCCACCCATCCATCTACCCTTTCCCCCATACAGCTATCCTTTAAGTTACTCATCCATCCACCCAGTCACTCATCCTTCCACCCATTCACCCTTTCAGTCATCCATCCATCCTCCCTTATTCTCTCCATCGACCCTTTCACTTAGCCATCCTTCCATCCATCCACCCATCCACTCAGGAATCCATCCATTGACACGATCACTCATCCATCAGTTCACTTTTCCATCCATCCATCCACCCTTTCACTCCTTCGCTCATCCATCCATCCTTTCATCCATCTACATTCCTTTTCACTCACTCATCCAGCCTTACATCCACCCTTTCACTCATCCATCCACTCACCCTTTCACTTATCAATTCATCAATCCATCCATCATTTCACCCATTCATCCACCCATTCACTCACCCATCATCCACCCTTTCACTCATCCATCCATCCTTTTACTCATCCATCCACCCTTCTACCTATACATCTACCCATCCATCCATCCATCCATCTACCTTTTCTCTCATCCCTCCATCCTCTCATTATCCATCCATTCACCCTTTCATTTATCCATTCACCCTTTCACTAATCCATATAGCCATTCACCCATCCCTTCACTTACTTACTCGCCCACCTTTTCATAATATTTATGAGCTGAGCCTTTTTCTGGAGAGTTGCAGAAAGAAGCTCCCCATCAAGAATTTCACCTCTGCTGTAGTTCCTAAAGCAAGGGATGGAGTGCGGGAGGGTTCACTATGCCCCTGCACATAGGCAATCTGAAAAAGTGGAAGTCATGAGTCATGCATGATGCACAGTGCCAGGCCATGAGGTGACTATGACATGCTGTTGTTTCCAGGGCTTTAAGTGGGATAAAAATACTGGGGGGTATCGCCAAAGGGGGTGTTCGATGTAATTAAGGGAGTGGCTTAAAACACCTATGCTAAAAAATCTGTGCTTAGTATAGTGTACCGCCAAACTGGTATTTTGCCTCTTCTGTCATTGTATCCAGATATATAACACAACTAGTACCGTTAGACCTACAACAAGCATGAACTATTGGCTTTGTCAGTGGTTGTTAGTTGCATAAAATAAACAAGCATTGAAAATGCAATAGGTCTCGCCTTTGATTAAGTTAAAGCCATTTTCTTTGCTAATGGTATTCTATAGCAAAGCAAATGGCTTTAACTTAATCAAAGGCGAGACCTATTGCATTTTTAATGCTTGTTCCAATTGCACCCAGAGGAACCATTTTGTCACCCCCAAAATGAAACCATCTTGTATAGAAATTTCATTTGAATTTTGCTGCAAGGTTGGACAGTGTTCATTAGAGAATTCTCACGAGGCCACCCTTTAACAACAAATTCCAGAACTTTAGCCTGCTCAGCATCCTTGGCAACTTAATATCTCAAGTCTGCCTCACTAACTTGATTGCTCTCAGACAAACACACACTAGCACCCAAACATTCATTACCTTCTTTGCTCTCCATATCGGGGTCATCATCCAATGCAGGTAACCGAGAGAGACAATGCCTTTTTTATTTCTCCCCCCTGCTATATGTTCAATTTCAACGAGGTGCTCCAAGAGCTTGGAGCTAAGGAGCACCAGTCTGGTGATTGCTTTAGTAGAATAAACATTACTGCCACTCAAAATGGAAACCAGAAGTTTCAGATCCTAATGTAGAAAGAATTTTGTACCCCAAAATAGCACTTAAACATCTCAACAGTCCAAGTAGAAGCGAGCATCTCCCCAATGACCGAATATTGGTGTTCATGTACATTCAAAGTACAGGAAGCAAAAACAATGGTATGATCTTGGCTATCGCTTCGCTGTGTCAAAACTATACCCAACACCACACAACTGGCATCAACTGTGATGCAGTTTCTTTTCAGGAACAAAAGGACTCAATAAGAGAGCTTTCATAAGTTAGTTCTTAATTGACGAAAATTCAAGTACTTCCTCTTGCCCCCCCAAAGAAGTGGGTATTTTTCTTTAACAATCTGTACATAGGCACAGCAATGGTGGCATAATTTTCTATGTACAGATTGTTAAAGAAAAATACCCAGTTTATTTGCAGGCAATCAATCAATCAATCAATCAGATTTATAAAGCGCGCTACTCACCCGCTAGGGTCTGAAGGCGCTGGGAAGGGAAGGGGTCCGTTACTGCTTGAAAAGCCAGTTCTTGAGTGGGTGAGGAGTCTGAACGTGATCCTCCTGCTGACGGGGAGCCAGGGCAGGTCTCTCAAGTGGGCGGAGATGTGGTTGTGGCGGGGGATGTCCAGGATGAGTCGTGCGGAGGCGTTCTGTATGCGCTGGAGTATTTTCTGTAGTTTGGCTGTGGTTCCCGCGTAGAGGGTGTTCCCGTAGTCCAGTCGGCTGGTGACGAGTGCCTGGGTGCCCGTCTTCCTGGTTTCAGTGGGGATCCATCGGAAGATCTTTCGGAGCATGCGCAGGGTGTTGAAACAGGATGACGAGACGACGTTGACTTGTTTGGTCATCGAGAGGGAGGAGTCCAGGATGAAGCCCAGGTTTCGTGCATGGTCCGTTGGCTTGGGGGTGGTGCCCAGGGCAGGGGGCCACCAGGAGTCGTCCCAGGCGGAGGGGGATGATCCCAGGATGAGGACTTCCGTCTTGTCTGAGTTCAGTTTCAGGCGGCCGTTCTTCATCCACTCGGCGACGTCTTTCATTCCTTCGTGTAGGCTGGCTCTGGCAGGAGAAAGAACTTACCTTGTCTATTTACCGTGCAAGGTAAATGACCGCGACAACGAGGGGGGAAATGAGAAAACAACACTGCTTGGAGGTTGGCAACAAAAACACTAGAAACCGAGTAACGTATTGCAGCAGGGAACGGATAACTTCAAGGTAGGATCTTCTCCTGAGCAGGGCAGCAGAAAGCAGCCAACTGAGGGACTGCAAACGAGAAACTTCTGCATGAGGGAACGCAACACTAAAGAAAAGAGATCTGTCTCCCAGTTATTCCAGATTCGAAACCCCAAAACAGTTCCATAACCACTGACACGTGATTCAGGCTCCACCCCATCGCCCCCGCCCTTATGGATTCTCAAATTCTCATTCCACCATACTCTCCACACCCCAAAGTTCTTTATTCTCGAAACTCTTCCTCATAGACTCCACCCAACAATCACTCCCCAGCCTTGCTTCTTTGCACTTCTACATGTCGCGACTCCCGCTGGTCCTATGCACCCCTGAACCCTTTGTAAGATCCAGTGCCTCGGTCACCACCCTCCCCTCCACGCCTGGATGTGCTCAGGAACATGGATAACATTGAAGGGCCAGGCATGTGGTTGTCTCTGAGAAGCACTGAGCTCGTCCTGAGGCCCTGTTGGCCCACATGCAACTCCCTTCTTGCCATACTCTCTGTGCTCTCCCCTTCTGTCCCAATGCGCCCCAAAAGGCGCTGGACGGCCGTGTAAGTCTCCCCCGGGTGCAGCACTCACCAAAGGGCCTCGCACACACTCCCAGACCAGTTCTCCAGTATGGCGGCGGCAGAACACGCGCTGCTACCGCCCCTCCCACCTAACTCTTCTGCATGGCGTACCTACAGTTTGCACTCAGCCAATCCGTAGAGACAAAGTTCAAAAGCCTACTGGGAGTTGTACTTCATCGTAGGCGTGCCCCGGCTGCAGATTAATACAACAGAACTAGAGTGCCCACTTTGATGCTGAGGAGCGGAGTAAATGTTAGTGGACTTTGGACGCCATGCTACTGGAATGGGAGCTCGGTAATTCACAGCATTTTATTTTGCAATAGGCTGCAAAAGATACGCATGTTAGTATTATTGTTTTTTGTGGCACCAAAATGAAAGAAATAGATGTTTTTTCTATTTCTTTCATTTCGGTATAATCGCGGCACCCGCGCTTTACTTGTAGCATTTTAAAAGTAAAGCGTGGGTGCCGCGATTATACCAAAATGAAAGAAATAGAAAAAACATCTATTTCTTTCATTTTGGTATAATTGCGGCACCCGTGCTTTACTTTCAAAATGTTATAAGTAAAACGCTGGTGCCGCGATTATACCAAAATTAAAGAAATAGATGTTTTTTTCTATTTCTTTCATTTTGGTATAATCGCGGCACCCGTGCTTTACTTGTAACATTTTAAAAGTAAAGCACGAGTGCCGCGATTACACTAAAATGAAAGAAATTTCTCTTCTAGAGCCGTCCCACTTGGACGGACTGCCCTGCTGGCGTAAAAGGTTTCTTATCTTCTTTATGGGGCGAAACAGATGGCCCCATAAAGAAGATAAGAAACCTTTTACTACACAGGTAAGTTAAGGAAGCCAGTCCGAATGGGACGGCTCTAAATGAGAAAAGAGTACGTCACTGGGACCTCTTTTGCAATGGCTGGCCATCGTTTAGCATGAACGGTGACGCCAGCCAATGGAAAAGAGGGGCAGGGCATAACCTCGCTAGTGAAACGTACTCTAACTTATTAAATCTCGCCAGCGAGACTGCCCATGTGTGCAGACTACGCTAGCCGAGACCTAAAAAGCAGCAACCATGGCTTCGTTGAATATAATATTGAAAATGCATCCGTTCTAAAATGATAAGACTGTGAAAGAACTCTAGCCCCTTCTTTTTTTACTTCTTTCACCAGCTTCTTTTCATGAACTGGATTCCATAGCAGCATTGGCGTTTTTGCACATTTCTTCCATCTGACAGAATGCCCTGCCCTAGACCGAGGCTGGAGGAGGCCACCCCATGCTGTAACAGCCAAAACTGGCACATTGTCATTCTGTATGTTGCAATCATCAGCTGCATACAGCATGACAATGGGCGGGGTGGAGCTGCTCTTGTGCTCAGAGGAAGAGTGCAAGGCAGCCCCATCAGGGAGCTGAGGCTTCTTGCAGGGAACAGTGCTGCTCCCTGCAATGCCCAAAAGTACAGACAAAAGATGTCCGTAAAAGGGATCATGTCAGACAACGGACGTGAGATCCAAATTACGGACGGTCCGGGAAATTTACGGATGGTTTGTCACCCTATACATAGATCATGCTGGCAATTCAATTCCCAGTGAACCCCCTATTAAAAAGAAGAGAGATGGGGCACTGCATAAGAAGCCCATTCTAGTGTCTAAGAGGCCCAGTGGCATGCAGGACAATGTGCTCTCTATACCGCCCCACCTCATAGCTGATGAAATTTGTAGCAGAGTGAAAACTACAATGAATTTGCATATAAAACCATTAAAGGACCACCTCAACGCCATAGAATGCTAACCTTTTGCAATACCAGTCTCACCTAGAGGTATTACTAGTTTCTTCTAATTCCGCTAGAAACTTGAGTGGTTCTGGTAATACGGATAGATGTCACTGTTATCCTCAATCAAGTGTTGCTATGTGTCTGCGACTGGGGAGGGTGGCGGTGGCCATGTCTCTGTTGCAGGCATGCATCAGCTGTATATGCATCTGGCCCCTAGGTTCCCATTCCATCTACCCCCCAATCAGCACATGCAGTGAACTTGGGCTGATGCAACCTCTGCCCCAGATATCATAGTGGCCCTTCCTTTAGGGTACCAGATTGCCCTTAAAAAAAGGTGGCAGGATTGCGATCCTATTAAAAATTGCCTAGAGACATCCTGTCATCCTGCTCTTATTACGGACTGCCAGGCCCTCTCTTTTAGTTGTAATGCGAGGAATCAAACCAAGTTACATGTTCTTTTAGTCTACAGAGCCCCAGGTCCTAAGACAGCATTTTTAGAAGCCCTAATGGATACCTGGAAAGTAGTGTGCTTCTAAATAAGTTCACCATATTTGGAGATTTTAACTTTCATCCTGATGAGCCTAATTATAAAGATACTATTTCTTTTATTGATAACCTGTTATGTTTTGATTTAAAACAACTAGTTACTGCTCCCAGCCATCAAGCTGGCCACACGTTAGATGGTGTTTCACAAATTTTCGGGAATTGCATTTACTTGATATCATTCAGGTTACCTGGTCTGATCCTATGGCTGTCCAGTTTGATTTTTGCTTCAAGCCGACAAAGAGAGGCCTTGGCTTGGAACAGCAGATTAAGATGATCAGGCCATGGAACAAAGTAAATGAACAAGATCTAATTAGAACTCTTGAGTCTGCTCAACCGGTGTGAACAGTTAGCCCTGCTATGGCATGCTCGCTATACTCCAATTGGATTAATGAGGAGGTAAATAAATTACCCCTTTGAAGAAAATCACCAGTTACAGAAAGAGTTAGTCAACCCCTTGGTTTTTCGAGCAATTAAGACAAAAAAAGAAAATGTGTCCTCGGCAGGAAAGGAAATGGAGAATTAACTATGCTCCGGAGGAAAAACTGAGATATAAAAAAACAGCTCCAGGAGTACAAGAACCTAATAGTAGCCGAGAAAACAAGTTTCTTAAGTAAAAAAAATTAGATTGGCGGCCAATTCGCCATGTGATCTGTTCAAGACGGTGTCCAATTTATCAGCCCTAGCTGTCCCGCCTACTTAGACCCCCTCACAGTGGTTTTGCGACAATCTAGCAAGTTTTTTTTTTAAAACAAAGTTGAGGAGGTTTATGAGGATCTCATTCTTAAAAAGGGTTGAACCATCAACCACAAGTCACTTTGTTTATTTACTTAGAATGTTTTAAATAGCACAAACATGACCTCCGAGGGTATCAGAGCGCTTTACAGTATAAGCAACAAGAAGGGTTCAAGCAAACAAAACAGAAAAAACAAAGCAAAAAATTCACAGTCTTAAAATGTCAGACATTCTCGTGAGCCAGGTAGTTGGGCCACAAATCCGCGGTTATGTCCCCGGAATCAAATGGAGAAGCCAGATTGAGGAAAACATTTCTTCATCAGGAGCCCTTTGACTTCTTTTTTGAAGAGGACCATGGAAGGGTTCACCCTGACTTCAGGTGGAAGGAAGTTCCAGATCCTCTGAGCCAAACCTGAGAAGGCTCGATTGTAGGTCTTTTTTTTCTTGAATTATGGTTGTTTGAGCAACAGGGTGCTAGCACGTCTGGAGGCTCTAGTAAGAGAGCTCCAGTTTCAGTGCGAGGTACAGCGGGGCTTGAAGTGGATGGCTTTGTGTACCATGCATGCAATTTTTAATTGTATCCGAGTTTCATATGAAAGCCAATTCAGGGCCAGCAAGTCTGGAGATTATGGTTGAATTTTTTGGCCCAGTTAGAAGCCTAGCAGCAGAATTGAGGGCAACCCTAAAATGAGCAGTCTTCACTCTGGGCAATCCGCAAAGTGTTGTGCTACCATAATCCAGATTTGAGGTCACTAATGCTTGCACTGCAACCTTTAGGTCATGAGCGGGTAGATAGGGTCTGAGTTTTCTTGGGATGCTGAGTTAGAAGTTCGCTCCTTTGGTGAGGGAACTGAAGTGCTTCTGCATGTTAAGAGATTTGTCTAATATAATACCCTGAGAGGATGCCGAATCCACGAGGTGAGGTCTACAGTTAAGAGCAGTAAGCCGATTTAACCATTGTTTCAAAACCGGAGATTGTTTGTGGGGTGAGATTAGGAGGAATTCAGTTTTTAGAGCATTGAGCTTCAGGTGGTTACGTGTCAGCCAGCTTTGTGTTTCCATCAGGACTGAGTTGAGGGATTGAATGTCCTCGGAGGAGGCGATCTTCAGATATAGTTGGGTATTGTCCATATACATGTGATAACGAATGCTGGATTATTTAAGAATTTCTGTCAGGGGCTCCATGAACAGGTTAAAGAGCGTGGGAGAAAGTGCTGAACCTTGGGGAACCCCCAGAGTAACCAGTACAGGATGGGACAGGGATTGGTTCACCTTGAAGTTTTGGGATCTGTTCTGGAGGAACGAAGAGAACCAGTTAAGTACAGACCCAGACAGCTCCATTCTATGTTCCAGGAGGTCGATTAGGTTATCGTGTTTGACAGTATCAAATGCTGATGAAAGGTCAGCAGGATCAATAGGCACGACTTATTATGGTCCAGCATTCTTAAGGCATCATGGACAATATGCGTTAGTGCAGACTCAGTACTATAGCCCGGGTGGAAACCAGATTGGCATTGGTCCAGGAGTTGGAAATGGTCGATGTGATTACATAGTTGGGCGAGCACACGTTTCTCCAGGAGCTTTGCCAAGGTGGGGATGTTGGAGATTGGGTGAAAGTTATTAAGGTCCGTGGGATCAGCAGAGGGTTTCTTTAGAATTGGGGTAACTTGACCCAATTTTAGGCACTCTGGAATAGCACCTTGCCGAAGTGATGCATTAACGATGATAGTCCAAAGTGTTAGTAAGGAGGATCTCACTTCCGGAAAAAGGTTCGATGGCAGAGGGTAGTTGTAGTGATTGGAAGGTTTCAAGGTCGACAGCATTTTGCATATGGTGCCAAGGTTTGGAACAGGCTCCAGGATGCAATATTTTTGGGGAGGTAGGGCTCAGCATGGTCAATGATAACCACACCTGGGGGACGGAGGGAGTTCAGTGGACTGATCAAGGGCAGAGCGTAATTCAGTTTCAATCTTAACAGTCTTTTCCATGAAGAAATCAGCGATTTCTTCACAGTTCGGCAATGTCCCGTGACCCAGTGATGAGAGATTAGGTGGACTGTTGGCTTGGGACTTGATGAGTTCGAACAGTTTTTTGGGATTTTTTTTGCTTGGTCTAGATTAGTTCTGAAAAAGGCAGCCTTCGAGCATCTGATGTGTTTATTGTATTTGCTTCTCAGGGATCTCAAATGGTAGAGATGTTCAAGGGAGGGATCGTATTGCCACAACCTTTCTGCAAGTCTTAAATTTCTTCTTTCGGAGTTTAGTGGACATCCTTTTAAGCTGTAGCAGAGCAACCGAGTCTAGAACATTAAGCATTGAGTGGTTATAGTGGGCTGTAAGGTCGTGGACATCCGACATGTTCAAGGGAGGGGGCAGGATGTTATCGCAGAAAGCAGTCAGATCTTGGGACTTGATGTGTCATAGACATCTTTTCAGGTGTTTTGGGCTCTTAGGCTGGGCTCTATTTGATCTTACCGATCCCAAGAGGAGGAAGGTGATGCAGAAGTGGTCTGTCCAATCACATGGGAGGATCGAATCCAGATGGATGGAGTTGGGCTTACCAAGGACAAGATCTAAGGTAGCTCCTTTGATATGAGTAGGGCTGTCACAGATTTGGATGAGGTTGAGGTCAAGTAAGAAGGATGTGCCGGACCAGGGGCGGCTCTAGGCTCATGGCGGCCCTGGGCAGGGAGCATAGGTAGGGGGCCCCCGGAGGAACGCAGGCGCGGAGGCCAGTGAAAGGGGGGGAGGTGGGGGGAGGGAGGGCAGGGTGTTTGGAAGTGGAACAAAGCCAGAGGCCGCCTAATCCCTGCCAGGGGACGCCATGCAAATATGTATCCATCCTCAGAGGATTATTATATTAAGGATATATATTGGCGTGGCGGCCCCTGGGGTTTGGCGGCCCTGTGCAGGTGCACAGCTTGCACATGCCTAAGGCCGCCCCTGGCAGGATCATATGAAAGTAGGAGAGAATGAATATCCTTATCCGACAGTGAGGCTCTACATCTGAAGGTGGGAGAATGGTTGTTAGGGTGTGGAACGGAGGCCCAACAATGGGGGGTGTGGGTGCTGTGAAATGGTGACGGCAGAGTATAGGGGAGGGGAGGGGAGGGTGCCAGGTACTCCCACGCGAAGGGAGTGAGCGGAGATGGTGATTGTTCATAGTTGAGCAACTTAGCCTGGAGTTAGTTGACAGTTCCTCAGTGATGTTTAATAGACTACGAACCTTTGCCTTAAGTTGCTATAGGCAGAGTTCTATCTTTTTAAGTCAGACTTCCAAAGAAGTGAGGGAGGGGGAAAGAAGGGCAGGTGGTGAATAACTGTGTCCTGAGGGAAGGGATTCTGGGAAATGGAGCGGCGTGCTCGAAGGGCTGGGTAGGATAGGGAAGGAGGGGTCGGACGGATGGAGACCCCTAGAGGCCTGTGGGACCAGGCCGGCATTGCGAGACGGGCTGGGAGGAGGGATCCTGTGGAGAATCAGGACAGTGATGTGAGCAGTGGAGCTAGATGAGTTAGAGCTAGCTAACAGTGAGGAGGGAGCAGGCAGACTAGTCAATAACCAATTTTATCTAGGTCGTCAGTCTCTTGACAGCTTTCCTGCCATTTCCTTATGCCAAACGATAGAGCTTCTTAAACAAACTAAATCCGGTGTTCCTTCAGATCCTTTCCTCCCTAAATTGTTGCACAAAATAGCTGATTGGATCGCACCTCCACTCTCCTTGATGTTTAACAACATCTTAAAATCTGGAATATTTCCCACAGAGTGGAAACATTCTACCATTTTGCCCCTCCTTAACAAACAAGCCCTAGACCCAGCTGAAGAACAAAGCTATAGCCCCATATCGAGACTGTGGTTGCTAGCGAAAGTACTTGAAAGACATCTTAATTCTTATCTCATGCAGTATCTGGAACATGACATCTTGGACAAATCACAATTTGGGTCCAGGAAAGCCCACTCTACGGAGACAGCTCTAGTTATAGTGGTGGAAGAGGTTAGGGCACTTTTGGACCGTGGCGATAGAGCTGAGGTGGTCCTTTTGGATCTTTTCAAGGCTTTTGACATGGTAAGTCATGCAATTCCTAAGCAGGGCCTTCTTGACATAGGTGTCAATAGTATGCCTTTCGAACTGTTCTGTACTGTCCTGGATGGAAGAGAACAGTCTGTTAGTATAGGGGATTTTGGGTCAGAATCCTTTTCCTTGCATTGTGGAGTCCCGCAGGGCTCCTCGATAAGTCCCACCTTAATCAAACTTTATGTGGCCCCTCTCATGGGATCAATAAGATCTTTTGTTTTTTTTTATAATCATGTATGCGGACGATACCCAAATTATCGTCCCCATAACTAACAATATTGATGAAGTGGCCCTGCGTTTCAATAAATGCATTAGTGCCTTTGTGCAATGGATGGTAAACCATTGCCTGAAATTAAATGCAGCAAAGACCGAAGTTCTCCTTTTTGGGCGTGATTTTTCTTTTGGAATCAATCCTGGTGGCCAGACGATCTGGGTCCAGTCCGCAGCTCAGTGTCTAAATCCAAGAATCTTGGAACAATATTTGATACTAAGCAGTCTTTTAGGGATCACATCAACCAATTCACCTCTTGTTTTTATACGTTAAAATTGTTGAGAAAAGTCATCTCTGTTCTACCTTTGGAGTTACAAAAAACTGTAGTTTATTCCTTTGTCCTATCGAAACTGGACTATTGTAATGCACTCCTGGTCGATGCCCAACAGTAAATTCTAAACAGGCTCCAGAGGATACAAAATGCTGTTAGGGTTTTGACAAAAATTATAAAATCGGAGCCAGTGGCCAGAGAAGATCTCCATTGGTTGCCTGTAAAAGAAAAAAAAGAGTAGCTTCAAAAGCTTTGTGTATAGCTTACAAAGTGGTGCATTCCCAAGGCCCCAAACTCCTTAGGAAGACATTCTCATGGTATACCCCAATCAGGACTTTGCCGGTCAAAGAATTCTATGACTGTCAGCTGCTCGCATTCATAAGGTCTCCTGGGGAGGGAGATGTTTTTCTCTTTCTACAGCTCACCTCTGAAATCAAATGCCAATCTCTCTGAAGAACTCTACCAACTTCCTGGCTTTTAGAAAGCTTCTCAAAGCGTGGCTTTTTACACTCCTGCTCTAGTTTCTTTTCTGATTTTCTCTCTTTCACAAGCAGTGCCAAAACGCCATCGGGCATACGCCGTGCTTTACAAATTAATAATCAAATCATCTGACCATGCAGGACAGGAGGATCATGTTCTCAGTAACGGCCCGATAAATACACCTAACCTCCATTGAATCAGTGGTAGGGAAGTTCAGATAATGCATTTACCGACAACAGCATGCTCTATGTACTAATGCTGGCAAATGTACTTAGGCTTAAAGTGGCCCAGAATGAGTCGACGGAACAGTTGATCCTAAAAGGTCTCCACTGGCTAACTAAGTCTATGGGGTTTTCTCACTCGTCATCATCTCAACTTCTTTCTTTTTTTTTTTAAACGAATTTTTATTGAGTTTTGGTCAAACATCTTACATCCATGCATCATAAACTGGCATTCAACACCATAGTCTTTATCAGGATAAAAGCAACAATAACCCACACCCTCCATGTCCTAACAATTCTCCCACCCCCCTCCCCCTCTACCCCCACCCCACCTTGTCAGTGTGCTCCCTACCGCTTTCCCCATAAAGTGGCATAAACTTTTGTGCAGTAGCGCCCAACTCCTCCCAAAACATTCACCGTTGTAGCCGCCATCGAGTCGGTGATCCAGAAAAGTGCATAATATGACATGGTATCTCAACAGGCATTCACCCCCCGTCAGCAAGAGCACTTAACCCTCCCAAGCACCAGGGTGCGTGGACCTAGCCGTCTGCTGCCCCCGTGCGTTCCCCCGCTGCCCCCGCCCCAGTCTCCGAGACCTGACTCGCTTGCGCATCCGTCCCACCACCCCCACCAGCTTCCACCAGCGACTGAAGGTCCACTACCAGCGCGCCCCACGCCCTGGCCGCATCTAGCGCTTTGTCATATCATCTCAACTTGTTATGGCCAGGAGGATTAACTGGGTGGGGCCATCCTTTAAGACAATACCTGGCGACTGTATCATCAACAATTGTAATAGCCCATTTACTGTCTCAAACCTCCTAAGGCAATAAAAGAGTTTTTTTCCAGGGTTCTACCAGATTGTGGTTTCTCTTCTGGATTTATTTTATGGTTATGCCCTAAATAACCTTTTGGTAAAGTTTAACCATGTATTGGGGAATGAGTTGCCGGAGTTAGTAGGTGATCTTGCCTCTACCTTCATGTGTATGGAACGATCATCTACGATTGATTATATTTTACGAACAGAGCCTACAGGTGCCCTGGTGACTGAATTGGAGTCAGAATTTATGGGTTTCAGTGAGCATGCTAAGTCGTGCTTAGGCTGAAGGTGGAGTGTGTGAGCAAGAACCATCCCAGATTTGGGTTTAGGCCCGCAAGAAAAAAATGGATCACCATTAAGTGGGATATGGTGAAGTTTCTTCCCACAGTCCTCCGCGATATACAAGCTGAGGTCACTTTAAATTTGCACACGGAAGCCGAGTTCATAAATTATGGTGGCTTTCTTGGAAATCACGACGAGGGTAAGGCAAGCCCTGACATGAAAAACCTGCCAGGCAAAGTCACATCTCCGGGGTTGGTTTGACTCGGCCTGAACCAAAGCCTTTGCAAAGCTACATGTGGCCTTATGCAATGCGCCAAGAGACAGAACACTTATCAGGAACGAGCGAGCAGTATATAAAGAGGCCCTGGAGGCAAGGATAATAGAGATCAAGGAGTATGCATGGGAGGCTCTCTAGACAGCTAGTTTAACAAACAACAGCGTCACGTTGTAGAGGGTGCTAAACACTTCCGATTTTAGGGCATTTCCAGACTCATCAACAGATGTACACAATCAGGAATCAAAATGGGTTAAATACTTCACAAGTATTTATTCAAACAGGTCAGGGACTCCTGATGAAGTCGATCCCTCTCTCGACTATGGGGCTGAATCTACTGCCTTCGTTTTTAGGTTTCGACCTGGCGAGAGCACGCAGTGCTCCGCCCTGGCCGAAATCTTTTGAGTTACAGTATGGATGTTCGGCACCGCCTATGTTTCCCATTGGCTAGCTCCATAAATGGACGCTAGCCATTGGCAAACAGAGACGTCCGTCATCCTACGAGGCGACTCGTGGGCGTTCCTGTGATCTTTTTCTCATCCGGCCCCTTTTTGCTCGTCATGCGGCGGTGGGCGGGGTTTATTTTTTTTGATGTCGAGGTTTCATTTGCTCATTCCGTGGCCGACCGCCGCCGGAGGAAGTCCAGGTTAGTGCCTTTCTTGCTGTTCCCTCCCCCCTCCCGCTGTCCGTGTGCCTGCCCCCCCTCCCGCTGTCCGTGTGCCTGCCCCCCCCTCCCGCTGTCCGTGTGCCTGCCCGCCCCCCTCCCGCTGTCCCGTTCCCGACCCCCCTCCCGCTCTCCGTGTGCCTGTTCCCGCACCACTTTTTGTTTGTTTTACTGTTTTGTTTTCTATCAATGGCGGCAGGCCAATTGAAGTAAGTTATATATTACATACATTTCAACTACCAGTTGAAGTAGGAAATGCTGCTTGGCTGGAAGGTTGGTGTGTGTGTGTGTTCATATAAACAGTCATTGTCTGTCTCTGAGCTTAGCTGAGACAACATGTCCCTCCTGGCACACTCACGCTCAGCTCCGAATGAAAACATCTAGGCTCAGAGGTGTTTCGCCGGAGCCCGCGGCTGACACCGTGTGCCGTGGCGGGGTTTGGTGTTGGCGGCGGAGTCCATGTCGGAGTTCCCATGACAGAAGAGGGGTGCACCGATGGGCCCCGCGTGGCACCCCTTCCAGGACCTCTGGTGCCTGCTTTTGAGAGTGACGCATTTTGGGGCACTTGAGGATTTGGCCGGCTGTGGCTTCTGCGGCGGGAAGCTGGCGACGCTTCAATGTTCCCAGCTATTTCTGGATCGCGTTTATGAGAACCACCCGTGCAAGCATTCAGCGTGTGTTGTACACCAACCGGCATGTTTGTCTGTAACAACACAGCCTCTGCGCCTGCCATAGACTGACACAGGAAGGTGGATACTGTTTGCATGTCTGTGCTTTCACTGAGTACTACATATGTGCTATCAATGTATGCATGGCTACGTAGAATACATTTGTTCGGCTGGATAATTCTTCAGGGGTGCATTACTTGTTGAGTGTTTTAAGGATATCAAGTAGACGAGGTAAACAGAGAGTGATGCACGCGTGAGACTGCCCATAACACGACATGCTTGCTGCGGGTTTGGAAGTGTTATGACAGAGCAACTTCAGTACCACCCGGTTGGTGCCCACGCATATTTGCAAAGCTACCCTTCCGTACATCTCTACCAGTCACCAGCAGCGTGTTGTGTTTGATGACGTCTGCTTGGTTATTAACAAAAACACGAAGACCAAGTATTGGATTTGCAAACTTAATTGAAACTACTCTTAGTTTATCACACAGGCAACATTTTTGTTGTGATTAATGTGTTCTCTCCAGTCTGTTACGGCCCCCCTCCCGCTGTCCGTGTGCCTGCCCCCCCCCTCCCGCTGTCCGTGTGCCTGCCTGCCCCCCTCCCGCTGTCCGTGTGCCTGCCCGCTGTCCCGTTCCCGACCCCCCCTCCCGCTCTCCGTGTGCCCGTTCCCGCACCACTTGTTTCATATTATTGGTATTCCTTATTTGTTTCCTAGTCAGCTAACCCCCGCGCCCCTTCCAGAAAACTGTGGTCAATACAAATGGCTAAAAAGTAGTTCCTTGGGTTTGTGGAGTACGATATACTTAATGATTTACAAATTCTCAGTGAGTTGAGTATGTCTGCTTCTGTTCACGACCAAACTATAGATGAGCCTTAAACACATTTAAAGTATTGTTCTCAAATTACTGGGGTAATTTAATCATTTCTTTATTTACACATGGGCGGAGTAGATATGTGAATGTCCACGTTACTGACATTTTTTACGAATAGTTTGGTGCAATTTGTGCTATAAAATGCACTTCTAAACTATGAAATCCATGCATCCGTGATCACTGTTCACCAGATTTCACATATGTAAGCACATCAGTTCTAAAAATTTAGGTGAAATTGACGAACATAGATCAAATAATAAAATAATTGTAGCCAAAATATGGTTCCTGTATTCTCTAAGGAAAGTGCAACATAACCGTATCTGTCGTTTTTATTTGGCCACTATAATATTTGTGCCTTTAGACATATAGGATATAACAGGCAATTGTGTATTATGCATTCGGGGTGATGGTCACATGATAATGAACCATGAGGCTGAGCGGACTGTAAATGTCAACAGAACTGCTTCACGTTTCAAGTTTATTTTTGACATTGTTTTGTAAAATGCAGTGTACCATACTTTTTTCTCAGCTTATGTTAGTTCCACAATTTATGGACAATTAATAATTCATATTTAGAGTATCATTGGTGTGAAATACTGCTGCTGCAACACTATGATTTTCATCTGAAACTAAAAACACACAGATTGTCTTAAGATGTAGTTCGCTATGCTACTACCCTTGCACCCCCTAATTAACTGTTCATGCAGTTCATAAATTCCCTACGGCTAGTGCCCCTGCCTGCAGTAATTGATGGGCTCGGGTATGCCCATCAGGCACTAGACACAGTATCACCTGGGACAATGCCCTGGGTCCAGTACCTCTGCTTAAGAGTCTGCTTTCATTCATGTTAGAAGGCTTTGGGCACAGTGCCCTTCTCTGGTGGTGTGAAAGTGTGTGGGGGTCTGGGTGTGTGGGGGTCTGGGTGTGTGTGGCTCTGGGTGTGTGTGGCTCTGGGTGTGTGTGGCTCTGGGTGTGTGTGGCTCTGGGTGTGTGGCTCTGAGTGTGTGGGTGTGTGGCTCTGAGTGTGTGGGTGGCTGTGTGTGTGTAGCTCTGGGTGTGTGGGTGTGTGTGTGGCTCTTAGTGTGGGTCTGGGTGGGTGGGTGGCTCTGGGTGGGTGGGTGTGGCTCTGGGTGTGTGTGTGTGTGGTAGTAATTGCTGTCTTCTGAGCTCATCCGTAGGGTACAATAGGTCTCACATTTGCGAGAGATTAAGCTAATGGCAATGTAAATGACAATGCCATTTATTTATCTGTTTTCAAAACCAACTCATAAATACAAAATTTGTCATTTACAATGCCAATAGCTCTAATTTTTCCAAAGGCGAAACCATTGCATTGTTAAATGCTTGTTTAATTAGTTAAGGTGCTAAGGGCATTAGGGGAACGCTGTAGAGGAAAGGCACCCAGGCCAGACGGGGTTACTGTTGATGTCTTCTTAGATTGTCAGGACTTGTGGGGACCCTTCATCACAAATGTTTTTAATGTTGTTGCAAAGGTTGGTTACCCTGCCACCTGGAAACAATCAGTCATAGTCCCAGTTTATAAAGAAGGATAGAAGACCCAGCTCAAGAACTATAGGCCAATTTATCTCCTGGGCGCCACGGCCAAGGTTATGGGAAGCATTCTGTTGCACAGATTGGAGGACAAGGCAAGCTCAAATAACATTCTGGCAGACACCCAGTATGATTTCAAGAAAGGGTTAGGTACAATTGACCAATGCTTGAAACGGAGTCTGCTACTAGGCAAGTATGCGGTCGCCAAGAAGGGCTCCATCTTCTTGGCATTCATTGATTTAACAGTACCATTTGACTGTGTCTCGCACTCTAAACTCTAGCCAATTATGTCCAAGATGGGCATAGAGGAGGGTATTATTACATTTATAAGGGAGCTATATCAGGAGGTGAATGCAAGAGTACATTATGGAAGAAACGTACAGAGCTTTTTCAAATAAACTGGGGAGTGAGGCAAGCATGCATTTTTGCCCCTTTCCTTTTCTCATTATACACAAATAGAGTTAATTCTGTATTTATACTGAGATCCAAAGACACTCGCTAAGTAGGAAGTCGTCCCCTTCCAAGACTCTTCTATGCGGATGACGCAGTGTTTGTAGCAAGAATAGGGAGGGCACGGCAAGGGTTAATTAATGGTTATATTACCTTCAAGAAAGAGCTAGATGTACAGGTTAATGAAATTACAACCTTTACTAGGTCTTGTGGGAGAGACCCCAAGAAAAGACCAGCGCACTACATTAACAACATCCGGGTAGGAGGGGCCGCATCTTTCTCCTATTTGGGCATTCTTTCTTAATAGCAAAAGTCTATGGAAACCGTTGATTTCAAATAGAATTGCCATGCTGAAAAAGTCAATTCTGGAGCTACACAATTTATGTAAAAAATTGTGTTCCAAACCTGGGAAAGAGCTTTTGACCATCTATGCTGCAAAATCGGTGGCTATTGCGACATATGGGGCAGGCATATGGGGCATGGTTGATACGTGTGATATACAACTTGCGGAAAATGCTCTTTTCTGAAAACTTCTAGAAGTCCCTCATAGCTGCCCGAATAGTATTTGCCATGATGAGTTGGGTATTCTCTACACAGAGGATAAAATAAAAATTAGTGCCACTCCTGCTTTGGCAATCATTTTGGTCCAGGGAAACTGTACCGTCAAATTGACTTGTCATAGAGGATTGCCAGCAACTGCACACAGTACATAACATACCTTGGCTCGCTAATGTGAAATCAACTTTGGAAGAGATTGGGCTTCCAGAGTTTTATTCTTTCCAAATTCCTGCTAGGATGGCAGGAAGGCCAAGCTGAGACCATCGTTTCTAGCGAAAGCCGCGGCAAACAAATCCTTGTCTGATAGACATAAAGTTGCAGTGTCCTTATATAAATTGGTGTGCTTGCAAGAGGGTCTTCAAACTTACCTAACCTCAAATCAGAATCAGCAACACCGTTAAGTTTCAACTCGATTCTGATTAAATTACTTACCCCTCATGGTGGGCTATCTAGCGAATTATTATGCCCGGTCAGATTTAGATCCCTGCCCATGCGATGGACCATCTATTAAATCTAATTTACAAATTGTTTTCTTTTGCCCTTTTTATGAGGGCCCTAGAAGAAATTTGATTTTGCCACTTTTTAAATATCGACAGTGCAGACCAGTGCTGCTCTTTTTACAGCAACTGCACTGTCCTTTGGTCTGCTATTCTATGGCGCTGTTTATATGGCAGATTTAAAAACTAAGGATGGGTGTATTTTGCTGTAAGGGTGTAGGATGGCCCTATATTGCAAGTGCATTGCTATCGTATGGAATTTTATTGCAATCATCTTTTCGATTCACGTTGATATTTATGTAATAACTTCAGTCCTCCTTGATCTGTAACTCCATTACGTTTTAATGTGCGTTTTAACGTATGGTGATGCAGAATAATATTGCAATGATCTTTTTGATTAGCATTGAGGTTTATGTAATAACTCCACTCCTTCTTGATCTGTTATTCAATTACATTTTAATGTGTTTTAATGTATGGCGATGCACAATAATATTGCAATTATCTTTTTTGTTAGTGTTGATGTTTATATAATAACTTCACCTCCTTGATATGTTATTCCATTACAGTTTGATGTGCATTTTAACGTATGGTTATGTGTAATAAGTTGATAGCTGGTATGATGGCACTGCATTGTAAATGAAATCTTAATGCACTGCATATTAGAGAATTTTTCAGTATTAATGCTCATAGCTGTAATGGCCTCCCCTTTTAACCTGTATTGTGGAGTATGATTACTGAATGTATTCTCGTTTTTAGGTCGAGTCTAGAGTCAGCGCGCATGCGCTGCTCTGCGAGACTTGTTGTGGTGCAGTACCGAAGGGAAGCCCTGCCCACTCTCTGCCCATATTTGCCATCAGCTTGTGTGATTGTCTGTCCTAAATGCTGGCTTCTGATTCGTAAATAGGCTTGTTAGTCCGTCTTTAGTACTGCCTCCTCTTCATTTGTCACCTCCCATGGCGACTGGCCCCTTTACTTCGGTTGTTACACGGTACGTGTTATTTAGACTGAAAGCACTATTTTCTTTATTCTGTTTCTCTTACTGCAGGCACGAAGTGCGTTGGTGCTTTCTTTACCCCCTCCCGTTGTCCTGCCTTGTTTACTCCCCGCCCTCCCTCCCGTTATCCATGCCTTCTCCGTACCCTCCCCACTCCTTAATCACATGAGGACTAGCTCATTTCAACTCAGCTTGTTTAAGCTTTGGCACACATTTGCACTCATGCAGGCAATGGGTCCCCAAAGGCTTTCTCTTCTTCCGGCGTCAAGCTGCCGCGAGCTGCACCGATGGACTGCACCAGCTGCAAGTCATCTCTGAAATGGCACAAACAGGACATTAAGGCAGTGCCCCCACTCCCCACCGCTTACTGTTAAGCCCATACCAATGTCTCATACTCGGTGCGGGCGGAGTGCGCTTGCCGATTCCTTGCCCCCAAGCAGAGTTATGTCGCTGCTACATTTGCAGCGGTCCTCACTGGGATAACGTAGCTCTTCTGTTTCCCTCCTTCACTCTGGCCGCGTTGGTCACTTGCAGAAGGGTAGGCTTCGCCTTGCTGCCCCTGGGCAAGAAAGCTTTGCTGACACATGCGCATTGCCGATCCAAGTCACCAACGCCGAAGGGGAAGGTCTCGCCTATGCTTCCAATGTCGAGTTGCATGCTGCCCCTGAGGAAGTAGCACGTTGCATATAATCCCTTTTGTCCTCATACAGCCCGTGGCGTCATACCCCCATTGAGGGGTTCAAAACATCACCTGGCCAGGTGCTTTTGTGCCCTCCTTGGTGTGCTACTTCTCTTGTTGGGCGTGGCAGCCCAAACCAGAATGTATAGGTCCCCAGCAGCTGTTATGGCACCGCCCCATGAGGCCCTCTTCAGGGCAGCCTCTGCTAGGGGGAAAAAAAAAAAAGCATTTGCAATGCAATAGGTCGTTTGCAAGAGTTTAAGCTATTAGCATTGTAAATGAAAATCCCTTTTATTTAGATTTAAAAACCAAGACATAAATAGCAATAGCTCAAACTCCGGTAAGTGCAAGACCTATACCATTGCAAATGCTTGTTACCTGTACTTTTATGCTACAGAAGTGTAGCGAATAAAGAAATTTTGATTTGACTAGAGAAAGAGAGAAAGAGAAAATGAAGCGTGAAAGCATGGGCGGTATCATCTTTATTGAGACAGCTTTTTTCATCAGCACAATCAGATCAAATGTGTATTTTTCTTTAAAAAATGCGATCCACTTTCCATGGTAAATCCTTCTACATACAGTGATGTTTTGAAAAAGATTTTTTTTAAACAAATACATTGATTACCTACCTACAGGTAGGAAATTTGGTTTACAAAAACATTGCCAGTAGGATGAGTTCTTCATGACGTTCTGATACTGTGTGCACCATATTAAAAATATACATTATAAATTAGTGCTTTATTATGTACACAAAATACATTCTGAAATCGGGTAGCAATGCCTTGCTAGAAATGTATGGTTATGATACTCATGTAATAAGTGAGTGTATATAATGGAAGGCACTTTTGACTTCCGATAAATTCCATACACACCGATCTGGATAAACAATATTTCAGACATATTTTACATGTACAAAAACAGGCAGGGCAAAATTAGTGTGCAATGTTCATCATATTCACAGTTTTTAATTTCACAATGGAGACAATAAAACAGCTACCAGATTCAGAATCTCTGTCTACGTGTCTCAATTGTAGCAACATCCCCCTTAAGTCGTTTGTAAAAACACTTGTAGGTTGAAGAAAAATAATAGTAAAAACCAATTTAAAGTGGTTGTTTCAAGAAAAACCTGTAATAAAAGAAAACGTACCAGATTCAGAAAATCAGACCAAGCAATCAACTTGCCATACCTTAATCATAAGTGCTTGCAAAAAGAAACACAAGCGATCGAAAAGCAGAGAAAGATTAAAGAATTCCTTAAATTAAGTTCACTCTTAGCCACTGGGAAAACAATATATAGCCAACCTAAGTCGGCCTATAAGAATTGTGATGTGGGCTACCTTTAAGTCAAAGTTATCCTGAATTGGCATGCACCATCAGTTCTTTAGCCCTCACTTTTCAGATGCAAGAATAGGTGGAACATTATATTTTAAATGCTAGCTTATTTTAGGGGCAGTGTAACATCATATGACAATTTCCAAATAGGTCCATAAAAAATACCTCTTATAACCAATGTTCAAGCTCTGCACCTCTCATTTTGTGGTACAAAAGACTGAGGCCATAGTTTATAGCTGTAACTAATTCATACATTAATATTTCTATCTGTTTCAGAGTAAGCAGACTTTGTAGGTTTTGAATCAAAGTGCAAACGAAACATAATTCTTCGTGAAGTTACAGGCCAAGGCACACGATTGTATTGATGTTCAGTTTCGCTAACTGAATATCTACCACTAAGGACACTTTCTCACATTCATGTAGGTCATGAATATGTAATTAAAATAACAACACGGCTAATAATGTACAACTGCCCATACGTACTAACACATTTTTAAGTAGATACAGATTGGATAAAAACCCTTTAGTACATCAGGCGCAAAGTTCTTTCCTTGCACAATTTGGGAAAAGATCATAGATGAAGGCGGGTTTTTTCCTTTCAATGGTGTTCTTGCTCAATAACATTTAAGGATAAACATGTTATTTCAGAAGGCTCTCATTAATACATGTTCTAAAGGACACAAACCACTAGAAAATAAAATTGATGTCTATCTATTCAGATACCTAAAAGAAAGTCGATCTAATGCCAGAAATCAAATAGTGTAATTGCACCAACATCCTCATCGGATTATATCCCCCTCTGATATTCATAAAATCATAACAAATAAGGTGCAAGTATCACATTTGCCTATCGCCTGGCTATCTTGCAGAGCTCTGTTTCTTTGGAATCATTCATTGTTACACGCTAGTGTCTATGCTGACAATCTATAGGATTACCCGGGGGCCTGTAATTTTTCAATAGGACTTGTTCAAATGTAGGCATACATGTTATGTTATGTTATGTTAAAATATGTTTATATAGCGCTCGGCTACTCTAAAAGAGTGTCCCGGCGCTTTCCACATGAAGCTACAGTGTATAACAACATAACAAGAAAAAAAACAAAAGCCCAGGGGAGAACAAAGAAGAAAATCCACCTAAACAGAAAGGTTAAAAAGCCAAGTCTTCAAATTCCTTCTGAATTGAAGCAGGGTGGGAGTGCTGCGAAGCTGTATTCCCACAGCTAATCCATGAGAAAATACTCGTTCTTTCCCCAGAGAAACCATCTCCTATTCTAGGATATTTTCAATTGCAGCTTTGCAATAGCAGTGATCACATTATAATCAATATGTCCATCAAGAAAATTATTATTATGAGATCTGGTAGCATTGCAGGAAATCTGAGGGTATAATACAGAAGCCTCTTGCACACACAGTTGAGCAAAAGAAACTGGAAAATAGAAGGGGGCCTGGGCAGACAACATTACAACTACAACTACAACATAAGACACTCATTACATTTCCTAGCTGCTACTGACAGTTATAAAGGACAGCCATAACTTTAATAAGTAGGTGTCATTTTTTCTTTGTGGATGCAAACTTGCATCCCTTTAGTTCACTCTTGGCTCCTGAATTCGGACCAACATGTTTTTTTATCAGATGTATGCATATTCATTAATTTTATGTCAAAATGGCAGTCACAGGTGATATAGCTTTACATTTTTGAAAAGGTGCATACATTCAATAGTTTCTCTGAAATCACAGTAGGAAACCCTTCCACTATATTTTCTAAAACATCTTGGGCTTGCATATTCAATACATTCATAAGCTCAAGGATATTTTGAAAATTGATTAATATATACATAAGGCTACTCTGCAATCAGATCTACTCATCTTTGTTCTTTCAATCTGTAAGAAATGTGTATTAAAAAAAAATCAAGAGATTTAAAATGTTTTGAGCGGGACCAAGTCAGCAATTTAAAATAGCACGGTTAAAAAGGTGCACCTAGCTAATAATCCATAGTGCTGGTGATTAATAGCGAAATGTATTAAAATGTTCCACATCAAGAGCATAATGTTCTGAAGGTTTTAAGCTTGTACCAGCTTAGTTTATCATCGTCGATTATTTTATGACCTTCATCTCTGACTCGCTGCTTCTTTCTGGCTTACATCTGGTAATTTTGTTTGGAGAAAAGTATACACATGAGGCCAGATCTTGTTTGTCTCGGTTCCTGAGAAAGTTTCCAACACCCCTTTGTCACTAAAAAAAGCAGAGAGATAAGAAACTCATGGTGAGGGAATATTTTGTATAGCAGAAGCAATATTGGCAAACATTTTGTTGCACTAAAACCACACATCTCGACCATCGGCGGACGTATTTTATAACACAGACTCGACCTGTGAAAACCCTTATCGGCAACAACAAAAACTTGAACACACGTTTGTGGTAGTTTGTTTTCATCTCAGAGATAATGGAAATCGAAATATTATGATTAGACCCATGAAATATCCACATTTTAGGGGGTTAAATAAGCTTACATGTATTCTTTAAACGTTCCAAAGGTTTTTCTTAAGACTTTAAACAGTTCACCTTAACAATTACAACCTATTCAATGTTTCTACATAGTACTTGTTAAAAAGTTTGGAAAACTGTCAACAAGTTAACCAGTAAAATCACTAAAAAGCACTTAAAACTTTACGAAACCTTGTCAGAGGATCATAAGGAGAATATTTCTGCAACAAAAAAAAAAGAACGTTGCTGTCACACATTCTCAAATAGGGCACCTTGATTGTCAAAGGAGCAGCCATTGCTCTTTAGGAGTAACTCGAAATCTTTGGAGATCAGTAAGGATTCCCACTGTTCCCTTTCCCGAACTCGAAACAATCAGATAGCATGGCCACCCATATTCATGTTGAGAATTTTGGATAATATTCCATTGGTTCCCCATCCTCCAAAATACAAAGCTTCTCTTTTGACACCTACTGCCTTAGTGGCATTCCTACATTTTTAGGTAGTAACATGGTCAGTCCTATGCAAATAAAATTAGTGTGCAAAGCTTCTAATTTGCAATTGGGTGCCCTGTTAAAGGAGAGGAGTGATCCATTCTCCAAACAACCCAACCTCATTTCACTCAAAGTGTAAATTTGTGATTTTTAAAAAACTGAATGTCATGCAAAAAACGTTATGCAGTTTTGTCCTACCTTACTTAGAAGGTACTAGAAACTGGTGAAAAGTTGGGACCCTCACGCTCTGAGCTCCGATTGATGCATTTGAGCGATACAAGTCATAAACCACTCCCACTTCCATCACACACTTTCAGATGATTTTTAATCCTCTTACAAATTACAAACATTTAGGTGTTTCTTGTTGCCTTGCTCTCATTACAGCCATCTTCTTTCCTCTTTATCTCTGCCTACCCCACCTAGCCCCTTAACACCCAACCTCCTCCTCTCTAACTAATCCTATACCCTTAAGCACCTCTTCCATATCTTTAACCTTTCACTGTAAACCTGACTGAGAAGAGTCTAGGCCGCCTGAGGATTCGACATAGCTAGAGAGGTGTTTGTTGACATATCTCTCTAGTACTTTACTCAGAAATGGCAAGAGTGAGATGGGACTGAGATTGGTCAGGTCAGTCAGAGGGGCCTTAGTTTTCTTTCGAAAGGCATTATCTGTGCTGCTTTCCATCTTACTTGAGAGACTCCACGTTTTTTCTCAATGGCTGACTATCCACTGTGCAGTATAGCCTCACTCTAATAACCTTGTGTTGAAGCTGGGGGTAAGAGAGCGATTGTGAAAGGAACATACATCCCGCATGTCTGCAGCTCCAAATTCTGCATTGGCAACCCCCCTGTTCGGCATTGCAGCAACAGAGTTCGGAAGCTGAAAGACCTACACTCCCTGCACCAGCAAGTCCTCATCATCCGAACTACCTGCTAACAGTGAGACTAGATACTACAGCTCACCTGCCCAAAACTACCCACTTCAGGCAACCCGTGTAACACAAGGAGCCAGAACACAGCTAAGTTTGATACAAAAAAGCAAAACCTGGGGTCAAGCCTTTTCTTGTCTATGCTTATGGATCTGGAATGTGTGATGCCCCTCACTGCCTGAGATAGCTATATTGCTGAGAAATGTGGCTGAGGTGGCAAGTAAGTGCAGAGTACAAGGATTACTGTGGCAGCATCAGCACTGACCTGGATCCTGTAAGTGGAAATCTGATGGGATAGACCAGAGTTTGTATGTGTCTACGCTCCGGGCCCTTCGGCGGGAAACCACAAGGAAATCTTGAGTACAGTACTGAGGGTCCTGGGCCGACTGAGGGCAACTGTGTTCTTCATGGGGGTGAGACCGGCCTGGGCATCTCCGTTTGGCAGGCTACTTGGAGGAAAGGGAGCCCCATGGGCATGAAACTGATCGCCATTAGGCTCCTTGGACACTCTGCGCAAGGTGCAAATCTCTGTTACTTCCTAGGATTGGAGCAATATCCGACTGGCCTGCTGATCCGGGGATACTGCCAAAGGCCTGATTTCACACACTACATACCACTCTCTCTGAGCTTTTTTTATAACTCCAGTCATCTGTTTTCTATGCTCATCCATCTAAGCGTTTCAAAGGGGCAAGGCAGTCCCCTGTTGACCCCAAGATGGCTGCCATAGTGGTCCCCTCCACGTTGTTGTACTTCCCTGGAACAATAATTGGACATTGACCAGACCTTTAACCTATCCCCTTACCTGCATACAAATCAGAAATTGAACCTGCGGAACTTACCCCAGACTGTTGAGACCAAGCGATTTGGCTGATGCCTGGTGGAGCTACCTGATAGCTAAAAGAGGAGATTGGTTGTGGAACATATTACCTGTAAAACCAGTTGTGTCGTTTATGCACTACAGTGCACATTCGGAAAATCATAGGTGGGGAGCACAACAAATAAAGTAAAACTGATAATCTTGCAACATCTACAAGCAATAGAAAAATATGCTTTTTTCTTATCCTATTGCCAAACACTTTTGGGAGAAACATGAAGGAAAAACACAAGGGTTAACTTTCTTTGGTGTGAAACATGTAAAGGCTGGAGAACAAGGGGGCAACCAAGAACTGGTTCTGAGAAGGACGGAATTGAGACTGATAATATCATTGGGGACAGAGGCTCCTCTTGGCCATAATATGGATGCAGAATTATAAATTAAACTTTTCGTGTGCACTGGTTAATAATAACTTTTTTAATCCCCAAAAACATTTTAAAGATTTTATGAACTCTGTAACTTTGTGATTTTTTGCCTTTTATCTCCCCCTTCTTATGATAAATGTACCTCCTTGAATGCACTTTACTGAAAATGTTTTGAGAGCTTTGAATGATATTTAAAGAATGTAATAAGCTCTTAACTTTGTGATTGATGATATAAGTACACGTATTTGCATTAGCACTTTGGCGGCAACATTGGAAAATCGTAATAATAGGTACAGTTAAGGAGATTGGCCCCTCAAATTCACTGAGTAACAAACACACTGATTTGTACCAGCACTTTTTAGGCCATATGGGAAAATGGCAAAACGCTATAGGTTCCTGATTAGATGAGACACACTTTATCAACATTAGCACTTTAGGCCTTATGGGAAATTGGAAATATAAAATAGGTCCCTCATTAAACCTTTAGTGATAGGCACCTTATTAGCATTAGCACTTTAGATTGATAATGCAGAACTAAAATTGATAAAGTAATCAGAATAGGAGGGGATCAGTTAATAAAATCTGATACAATTATGTATAGTGGAAATCCTATGTTGGCCCTGTCTCCTTAGGACACTACCCAAATATAGCAAATGATAGTACTTTACATTTACTGCATATTGGGAATGAACAAGTCATTGTATATTGGAAGGGACATGAACCCTGAATAGTATTTTACACCCAGAGATAAATACTAACTCATCTGTCTTCCTTAATGATACTGTGCAGTCACATGTAGTTGTGCTGGCTGGAAAGTCTGACTTGCACTTTTTTGATAATGAACCAAAATAGACCTAATATGTACTTTTGTATTCATGCATTGAAATATCCCTTCCTCGCAGAAAATCATCTCATATTGAATTCTTATGAGGATGAATCAATGGATCTTGAGCATGGTCATGATATATTACCAGTAACTTTTGTAAACAAATCTTTTTCTAAATGTTTTTCACTTTTCATCACTAGTTTTCTGTCACTTTAAACAGTCTCTAAAAGTACCAAGAACAAATATCTGCCATAAGTTTTGTTCCCGAGCATGCCAAATGTAAAAAGTGTTTCGTTTCACTTTTTACAATGTTTTAGATCTAGAAATGTGTTCAATGTTGTACTTTACTGTAATGAGACATGATTATGTTTAATCTACACCTTAAAAACATGTTAGCGGTTTTTACGCTTCAGTGGTAAAAATGGAGGTATGCTTCTGAACAGCGAAGTTGGAACGTGATCGCTCTAGTTGTTTTTAACGAAATCAAAGATGGACTTAACCACAGGCTGTTAAAAGGAGTGTATTTCACGTTAGGACTTTATGGTCCAGCTGAAGGTGGAAACACTGAAACGTGTCAGCCGTCTTTTCTCTTACTCGCACTTTATGATGATTATTGGATGGAAAAACTAAAATCAAGAAGAAACCTTAGCACCTTGATTGTGTGCCACTCTCCTCGCTATGCCCAGTCTCGGGAAAGTATCTGTCGAGATATATATATATATATATATATATATATGAAACGAAAGAATTCTAGTTTCCTTAATAGAATCCAGACGAGCCCATAATCCTTGTCAAGTATTTATTTATGGCACAGCAAACGACTGAGATAACGCGTTTCGAACAACCCTGGTTGTTCTTGGTCACATATATGTATATATATATATGCTTCATACTTCCCTGCAGAATATGACATACTTATATTTTTGTGGTAAAGGCATATTCATTGTAAAATTTTGCGTGGTAAAGACGTATGCGTTGTAAAGGCATTGTTGTTAAGCATCTGTGGTAAAGGCAATCGTGGTTCCGTCATACATCCGCTTAATGTATCTATTTGCCATAATACACTGTGTTAAAACCAATAGCCTTTTAAGCCTCCCTTCATCATTACCTGCTGTCCTTTAGACACCTTGGGGTCAAATTTGACAGTCCAATATTCTTGTCTTCCTTCACCTCCTTAACCTCGATCTCTGTTCATTTCCACCCCATCTATGTCTGCAAGATGTGGTGTGAACTCTGATTCCACTTGACAAAGGCCCTCATAGATACTCAGGTTTTCAGTAAGCTTGAATACAGTAATTGCTCTTGGAAGCTTCCATGCCAATAGGTAGAATTTTAGAGCACCGTTTAATTGTCCTTCTTACTAGTATGTTTTTTTCCCTCATTCGAGTGTGCATTTCAGATATAAAAAAAGGTCTTGTGAGATACCGGTAAGAGACTTGTTCAAACAAACAAAAAAATGTCTGTTAGTGAGATAATTTCTGCACGCACGAGTAAAAAAATTGTGCGAAATTGCCCAATGCCAATTTCAACCTTTTTGGGGAATTTTGTTTGATAAAATACTCGGGAGTTATGCAAATTGTGTCTGCGTAATTAAAGTTTCTCTCAGGCCTACTTCTAATATTCTTATCTGGTCTCTTTTTGAAATGTTTACTACTCATATTCTCATCAACTTGGTGCTCCTCATGACATTAAATGTGACAAGTGTTGCACTGCCCATGCAATTAAAAAGACAAAGCAATCTCCGCTCATTAAACAACTACACAGAAACCAAGGCAAAATTACAACCCAACATAAGTATTTAAGTATTTACTTCAAGGATGTCTAACCATAAACGATGACACAAAGTCCCCACAAGTATATGTAACAAAGGCAAGAACCTTAGGTTCATCAGTTCATGATTTAGGCTACTGGCAATAGCACAAAAAAAGCCTCATCGTTACCCATCTCCAATAAAAAAAATGAGAACTTGTAACTTGTACAAAACTACAATGTTTAGTGAAAGTTGCACAAGAAAGCATGGTTATCAAAGTAATCGAGTTCTTAAATAATAATGAGTGGCAATATGGACAGACCATGCAGTAGCCGATATTAAAAGTGAAAAAAAGAACTCACCGATAATAATTCAGAACTGGCCTTGTGAGTACCTCATAAGCCTTGAGTCTCTTCATAACCGTTTCTGGCTTGTCATCATCACGTTGAACAAGAGGTTCACCAGTGAGGTCGTCAATACCCTGTTCAAATAGTTTAAACAAAATCTTAGTAAATCATATTTCGAACACTGAATAATGAACTCTCCCTCCCTTTCCAAAAGGACCATAAGTAAATGTATTTTTGTGACATTTAGGACCGTATTCATTCTCGAATCTGTAAGGTAGTACTACTGTAGGAGTCTTTTAGGTATTCGTACATGCCTTTATGAACTGGCCCTAAAATGTTTTAAATGGGAATATACATATACAATTAGTACATATAGAAAGAACCGTAACCTCTTTGCACTTTTACTAGTAGGGTATTTGACATTTCGAGACTGGTTCCCCGAATGTATGTTGTACCATACTCATAAATGCTTTTGTGACTTGGCTCCCTAGTGTGGCTCCCCTATAATATAAGGAGGTCATTTCCTAAATGCTCACAGTTTAGTGTGGGGCGAACACAGACACGGCTCCAATGTTGTTTCTATGCTCTCAGTAGTGCATAGGTAATACCAACCACATTTAAAGCGATACAAGCAAAGTCCAAAAAATATACACACCGATTTATACTAAATGCTAGGTTCATGAATAGTACTTACGGCGACTTTGGGAGGACTGAATTCAGTGTTGTAGACTCTACCGCTAGCAGGGTGAATCCAGCGTGCAGTGAGGCGCTGTTTAATGGTGTCAAATGGTACATTTAAATCAATCACAGAGTCTATCTGATGAACTTTATCCAGCGCTTCTGCTTGTGGGACAGTCCTTGGAAAACCTTTTAATGAGAATTAAGAAGCACATTTCAAAACGGTATACTGCAATTTAAAATACATACTTTCATTCTCTTAAATATACTACTAAAACTAGTAATCAAAGATTTATTTATCTGTTTATTTAACAGACCTAAACAATCATTCACAAAGCCAACGGGTCTCGCCTTTAGGACCTTCTGGCTTTGGCAGTGGTTTTTAGAGATGCTGCCCGGTAGTTTAGGTTGACATCACCTGCAATAGGGAAACTCCTCTTTGAGTACTTGATCATTTTATCCCTGCTTGACCAATTTGTAATAAATAAACTTGGAGTATGAAAACTTATGTACATATAGGTAAAGTGTTTCAAACCTTATGAGACTGGGCTACAAGGTGTCAGTTTGCAATTTTTTTTTGAGTTTGAAAAAGATCAAATTTATTGAAAAAGAAAAGGGAAAGGGTAAAAAAGGACTTTTTTTAAAAATACACATAGAAGAGGACTTTAAAAGATCTGATACGTAAGGAAAACGGCATATGACAGTATAACAAGATAAATACAAGTATACTAAAATATGCTAAAATATAAAAAAAATCTGGTCAAACAATAGAACAATGCATAAAATATAGAGAAAGCAGTAATGAGAACAATAATAAAGATAACAAATGAGAATGTCAGGGGGGTTTCAACACTTCTTGGTTCGAAATTTGAGGTACAGAAAAAAGTTTAGCATGATGATCTATAAAATATGTAACTGGGGATCAGTTTGCAATTTAACGTGGGTTTTCAGGGTTTCATGGATCTAACACGGTTTTCTCACAGCACATTTAGGTCACATAACCCTCTTAAACCGATAGAAAGTTCACTACATTTTAAGTCATTCAGTGCTTTTATATATGGTAAATTTATAATCTTTCATTCCTAAAATAAGGCAAAACGTAAGCATCAAATGTACATGCATCAATGCACCATTTTAATTTTTATGGGGACATAAAAGAGGGATTAAAAATAAAAGGCAAACAAAGGCATCCCAACAAAAACAATGCATTAAAAAAAAGTACATGCACCACTACACTCTCACCTGTATGGACATAAGGAGGGAGAGGAAAAAAAACTACTTGGAAAAAAATAGCACATTGGGACAGTCAATGTTGTTTTATAGCTTTGCCCACCCCTTTCTGCAGATCTCTCCTTGGGCTGTAATACAGGCCAGGAGAGATGGAAAATAAACAAACATTGGCAAAGCCAAAGTATCTGGCTTTAGCGTGCCTCCGGCATATAAGCAGGAATTCACAAATGACTTTTACATGCATTGCATACATACACAAATGCTGGATATGGCATTAATGCCTGCATGATTAGCTGGAAAAGTAAAAAAAAATGTCCAATTGCTCTCTGAATAGAATGAGTCTAGGAGACAGAACAGAATATGACCAACCACTTGTGGGACACCCCCGCGCCGCACGGCCACCAGCTGCTGTGTGTGCCCCCTGCCTGCCCTCTGCCTCGCTGCTGCCTCGTTTGCCGGCTGCCGCCGCTGCGAGTGTCTTTTGCCTTGTTTTGACGGTATATTGTGCTTGCTTAGTTTAACCTTATTTTTCCCCTGTTTTACGCTTATTTTGTGCCTTATTTTGTGCCTGTTTTATTGTATTCTCCGTGTGCTCTCCTTCCTTGTTGTCCGCCTACCTCGTCGCCCCCCGCCCTCCCTTCCCGCCACCGCCGCTTGTCCCCGCCCCTTTTGTCTTCTGTAACCCTCCCCGCTCCCGCCTCCCAGCTGCCCCGCCCACCCGCGCACTTCGCCTTAAATGGCGACCGTGCGAACACGCAGCGTTGACGCGCAGCGGGCGCGCCGATTGTGCGCCGAAGGCGCGCCAAAGGTAAGCCCGTCTGCGCCCGTCCGCGCCTGGACCGCGCCCAGGGCCAGGACCCCTGGACCTCGACCTCGAAGACCCCGACCTACCCGCCTGACGTACTCTGCCGCCACCCTCCTCGCTCTCAACACCGGCCGACTCTCAGAATGCCACCAAGCCACTCCAAGACGCACCCACGGACCCTTCAGCTGCCACGCCTGCAAGTTCACCTGCATCCGGACCTGCCGCGCACCAGCACCCGCCAAGCCGAACACCAGCAGCACCCACCTCAAGTGCATCCTGCTCAACACCCGCTCCGTCCACAGACACGCCATCGAACTCTGGAACCTCCTCGACACCACAGCTCCAGACGTTGCCTTCCTCACGGAGACCTGGATGAACGCCTCTTCAGCTCCCGACATCGCCATCGCCATCCCAGAGGGCTACAAGATCGTCCGGAGGGACCGAAACGCCAACCAGATGGGAGGAGGCATCGCCATCATCCACAGGAGCACCATCCGTCTCACGACCAGCACCGACAACACCCTGACCAGCGCCGAACACCTACATTTCCAGATCCACACCAACCCGAACACCACCCTCAGAGGCACCCTGATCTACCGACCCCCTGGACCACGCACGCAATTCAGCGAGGACATCGCCGACTTTATCAGCCCGCATGCCCTCCCCTCCGCCGACTACATCCTCCTGGGAGACCTCAACTTCCATCTGGAGAACAACAACGACCACAACACCAGCACCCTGCTCGACAACCTCGCCAACCTGGGACTCAAGCAACTGGTGTCCACCCCCACCCACCTCGCCGGACACACACTCGACGCCGTCTTCTCATCCAGCACAGACATCGACTTCAGCCACGCCACAGAGCTTCAATGGACGGACCACAGCTGCGTCCACTTCACCTTCAAGAGAACAACGACCCACCATCACCAGCAACAGGCCGCCCGCAGAAGCTGGAACAAGATCACAGCAGACCAGCTCGCCACCTCCCTGAGCCAGCACCCTCCTGCCAGCTCAGCGAACCCCAGCCAGGCCGCCGACAACCTCACGAAGTGGATCAGCAACTGCGCGGACGAACTCGCCCCGCTGAGGACCCCGCCTAGCAGACCCGGCAGCAAGAAGGCCCCATGGTTCACCGACGAACTCAAGAGCTCCAAGAAGAACTGCCGAGCCCTCGAGAAAGTCTGGAAAAGGGAACCGACACCGGACAACAGGACCTCCTACAAACTGGCCACCCGGAAACACCACCAGCTGATCCGCGCCGCCAAGAAAACAGCATTCAAGGACCGGTTGGACAACAACGCACACAACTGCAAGGAACTCTTCAACATCGTGAAAGAGCTTTCCAACCCCAGCGCAGGAAACAACGACATCACCCCTTCGCAAGAACTCTGCAACTCCCTCGCCTCATACTTCCACAACAAGATCGCGGACATACACAGCAGTTTCAACAACCAACCAACGCACACCATGACCGACCAACCACCCCCCCCCACCACCACCCTCCACGCCTGGACTCCGATCAGCACCGAAGACACCATCCACACGATGAACTCCATCCACTCCGGATCACCGACCGACCCCTGCCCTCACCACGTCTTCAACAGGGCCGACGCTGTCATCGCACCCCACCTGCAAGACATCATCAACACCTCCTTCGACACCGCCATCTTCCCTGAGAGCTGGAAACACGCCGAACTCAGCGCTCTACTCAAGAAACCAACAGCGGACCCCACCGACCTCAAGAATTACCGCCCCATCTCGCTCCTCCCGTTTCCAGCCAAAGTCATCGAGAAGACCGTCAACAAGCAGATGGCCGCCTTCCTCGAGACGAACGGATCCCTCGACCCCTCACAGTCCGGCTTCCGAGCCAAACACAGCACCGAGACCGCCCTCATCGCCGCCACCGATGACATCCGAGCCCTGATGGACAATGGAGAAACAGCGGCCCTCATCCTCCTAGACCTCTCCGCGGCCTTCGACACGGTCTGCCACCACACCCTAGTTCGGCGCCTCAGCAACATCAGAATCCAGGACAAGGCGCTGGAATGGATCATCTCCTTCCTCGACGGAAGAACACAGAGAGTCCGCCTACCACCGTACAAGTCAGAGGCCTCCGAAGTCATCTGCGGCGTCCCCCAAGGATCATCCCTGAGCCCCACCCTCTTCAACGTCTACATGAGCCCCCTCGCGGCCATCGTACGCAAACACCACCTCAGCATAATCTCCTACGCCGACGACACCCAGCTGATCCTCTCCCTGACCAACGACCCCACCGCCGCCAGAGCCAACCTGCACGAAGGGATGAAAGAGGTAGCTGAGTGGATGACGACCAGCCGCCTGAAACTGAACTCGGACAAGACGGAGGTCCTCATCCTGGGCTCCTCACCCTCCGCCTGGGACGACTCCTGGTGGCCTCCCGCCCTGGGCACCGCACCCAAACCGACAGACCATGCACGAAACCTGGGCTTCATCCTGGACTCCTCCCTCTCCATGACCAGACAAGTCAACACCGTCTCCTCGGCGTGCTTCAACATCCTACGCATGCTACGGAAGATCTTCTGGTGGATCCCCACAGAGACCAGGAAGACCGTCACCCAGGCCCTCGTCACCAGCCGACTGGACTACGGTAACGCCCTCTACGCCGGTACCACCGCCAAGCTCCAGAAGAGACTCCAGCGGATCCAAAACGCCTCAGCCAGACTCATCCTCGACATCCCACGATCCAGCCACATCTCCGGACATCTGAGAGACCTTCACTGGCTCCCCGTCAACAAGAGAATCACCTTCCGCCTCCTCACCCACGCACACAAAGCCCTGCACGACCAAGGCCCGAGCTACCTCAACAGCCGAGTCAACTTCTACGCTCCCAGACGCCACCTCCGATCAGCCAACCACGCCCTCGCCGCCGTCCCCCGCATCCGAAGAGCGACTACAGGAGGAAGGTCATTCTCCTACCTGGCCGCCAAGACCTGGAACTCCCTCCCGTCCGACCTGCGCCTGACCCAAGACCACCTCTCCTTCAGAAAGAAGCTGAAGACCTGGCTGTTCGAGCAGTAGCGGCACCCCCCCCCCCCCCCAGCGCCTTGAGACCCTACGGGTATGTAGCGCGCTCTATAAATGTCACTGATTGATTGATTGAACAAAGTGATGCTTCAGTCAATGAACTTTTCAGATGTAAAGTAGCCCTAGCGCATAGCAATAATTGCACATTCTGGAAGAGGGATCACTATATTTTTAGAAATTACTAGCACTACATCTTGTATGTAACTGCGCTATTAAGGCAGACCGAAACAAGCATTGGCGAAGCTAATAGGTCTTGCCTTTGGGACCAATATTTTGAAATGTTTTTTTAGAGGTTATGTACAGGTTGCCCAATACGGTGCAGTGACTTAATAGGAAAAAATATCTCTATGACATGGACACTTTTTTCTGTTTTAATTTTCCGATTTAAGGTGGATCACTAGATCAAAAAATAGAAATTATGCAAAAGAATGTTATCACGGGCGCAAAGAAACAGCATGGGAGCGAAAGAGACATAGAGGGTTGGGACTGCACAGAATACGCACAAGAGAGCAAGGAGGAGCCAAGGTGGGGAGGGGAGGGAAGCACACAGGTGAGAGAGCAACATGGTGCTGGTGGGGAAAAAAGCACTGGCGAGCGTGTGCTAAGTGGGTGAGAGGATACAGGTGAGAAAGAGAGTACTGAAAGGGGGGGCAGAGAAGTAAATGAGGGTGACAACACTCTTGTGAAGTGCTTAAACAAAAAGAAAAACATAGTTTCCTAAAATTGTGGAAGGACATAAGTAAAGAGGCTAAAACCAAGGAAGGGAAAGAAGATAAGATGGACAAGTCAAGCCATTGAATAAGAAGCAAGCAAATGAGAGTGACAAAGCCAACCAATGGTAAGCAATAGACTTGTTCTAAGCCCTCTGTAAGCTAACAATACGTCTTTCGCAAACAGAAAACGTGCACTGTCAAGTATGCAAGATATTTAGAGGGCCTTTACCATCACCCTAGGCCTAGTAGGACAAGGTGGAAAGAGACTATCCAACAATTGACACTACCTGGCATTGCTGAGCAGTCAGGGAGAAATCTATTTCTAGGATGACACAAGCCAGTCACTAGTGTAAATTGGGTCCTTAAGAACTGTAGCAAATGGATGTTACATAATTGGACTTAAGTGACCCAAAAAGCTTCATCCTTAATTTGGTCTATGGTAGGTGGACACGCTTGCTCACGTTTCCAATTCATGGCTTCTGCTCCCCTAGGCTAAACTTCTTGCTCATATGTGATTATATGTTACACAATAAAATTATCAATCTACATCATTATCAAGCAGTACGGAATTCAGCGCATCCCTGTTTTGAAGAAAATGGCAACATATTTTTCTAGCTTTAACAGAAACTTTTTATTCTAGTCAATTGTTTTTTTTTTTCAAATTCTAGTTATCTTCCTTAATTAATCACTCTTGTATTTTAATTCTATCACATGATAGATTTTGATTTTATATATATATATATATATATATATATATATATATATATATATTCACTGAAAAAACCATAGGTTTCAGGCCTTATATAGTTAGGAATTAGCATTTAAAAAACCTTGCAAATTCACTGAAAAAACCATAGGTTTCAGGCCTTATATATAGTTAGGAATTAGCATTTAAAAAACCTTTGAAATTCACTGAAAAAACCATAGGTTTCAGGAGTTATATAGTTAGGAATTAGCTTTTAAAAAACCTTTGAAATTCACTCAAAAAAGTTATAAGTTTTAGTGGTGTTATAGTTAGCTGGACATTTTACTCATACAAAACCATTGAAATTGCTCCTATATAGTTAGTTGTACTAACTATATTTCGCGCACCCGCAATCCACTGCTGATGATGTCACATATTAGATCATTCATGACATGGTCAGTGACATCACTGATGACATCTCAAATGACATCACTGATGACATATATAAACATATATAATCTGCATATCCATATAAATACAAATATAAATGCATGCATACATATACATATATGCATACATATGCATGTTATTCACATGAACATTTTAAAAACACTAATAAAAGCAAAGCTAAAAAGCCACCTCATTACAAACAGAATGGCTTTAACTTAAATGAGGGCGAGATCTATTGCATTTTCAATGCTTGTTTGGTTCCATCAAGAAGGCATTCAGATGTGTCACACATTTGCCATAAATTCTGAATGTTAGCACTCTAGTTGCTCATTAGATCACTGTAGTAAAGCTACTGCTCACCAGGGAAGTCTGCTGCTGGTATTCAAAGTGCATGTTTCAGTCTGCATGTCAGAATTTCTTTAATGAAATAGAAGAGGATTTGAGAAGTCACTCAAAATGTGCCCTAATTTTTCTTTCTTCAGCACTAATCATAATTTCTATGGCAAAATGAACCCCCTCATTTTGTTCCTTTGCAAATTAAATGTTTTAAGTGTTAACACTTTATTCCAATCAAGATGACTTCAGGTGTGCCATACTTTTGTCATAAGTAAGACTGTTAGCGCTCTAGTTGTTCTTTAGAACACTCTGGGACATTCTGTCATTGGGCTATAGTTGGGCTACATCTGGCTGATATTTGGGCTACATTTGTTTTTTTTGTCTCTGGTGGCCATCTTTGGGCTACATTGGGCTACATTTGGGCTCTAACATATATATAGCCCAATGTAGCCCAATATATATTTTTTCAAAGTTAATTTTCCTAAAAACCACTGGAGCACATATCTTGAGACATAGCAAAGGCACATCGGGCTACCAGTCCCTACAATTTTGCCAAGTTTGGTGGAAAACCATTCAGCCGATCGGGCTAAAAGTGAGTCCAACCGCCCTATGGAAATTAACATGGGGAAAACACGTTTTGGGACCCCCCCCTTTTATCTTGGCCCCCGCTTGACGAATCCCCCCCAAACTTTCAGGGAAGGACCGGAACGCCGCGAGGCAACGTTAAGGAAAATTTCAGGAAGATTCCTCAACCGGCGCCAAAGTTATTCCCAATAGAATGTTGCGATTTCCCTATGGAAAACAATCCTAACTATATATATATATATATATATATATATATATATATATATATATATATATCCAAGACAAACAGGTAGCACCAGAAGAGGGAAGCCACTGGAAGCTCAATGCGTTCGTTTTTCTTTATTGCCAAACACCTTGCCAGCATTCACATTCGCCAAAAATACACATCCCAAAATAGCTGCCAGACGCGTTTCAGGATCAAAGTCCTTTCCTCAGTGGCTGGATGTATGAGTGAAATGCACGCTGCAGACCGACTGTTATAATCATGAACACCTGCCACAGTGGGCGTGGCACTTGCAAAGCCTTCTGGTGTTTGAAGTCCGTCCTAATTATTCCCCAGTGGGTGCGTGTCATTTCACTACCAATGTACAAAATAAAATCCCCTGTGGGTAGATGAGAGTCTTGGCGCTGTAAGTGCCTTGCTTTGTAGGTATTTGAACACGAACCTGTGCAAGCTGCAGCCCTGTACTGGAACGAGCACTTCTTCCACCCTTATGCTCTAGCTGCAGTGTTGAGCCAGAACGGGCCTGCCAGGCAGCAGTGGGCTCTCCTCCACGGCCGTGCAAAGCCGTAAATATCCAAGACAAACAGGTAGCACCAGAAGAGGGAAGCCACTGGAAGCTCAATGCGTTCGTTTTTCTTTATTGCCAAACACCTTGCCAGCATTCACATTCGCCAAAAATACACATCCCAAAATAGCTGCCAGACGCGTTTCAGGATCAAAGTCCTTTCCTCAGTGGCTGGATGTATGAGTGAAATGCACGCTGCAGACCGACTGTTATAATCATGAACACCTGCCACAGTGGGCGTGGCACTTGCAAAGCCTTCTGGTGTTTGAAGTCCGTCCTAATTATTCCCCAGTGGGTGCGTGTCATTTCACTACCAATGTACAAAATAAAATCCCCTGTGGGTAGATGAGAGTCTTGGCGCTGTAAGTGCCTTGCTTTGTAGGTATTTGAACACGAACCTGTGCAAGCTGCAGCCCTGTACTGGAACGAGCACTTCTTCCACCCTTATGCTCTAGCTGCAGTGTTGAGCCAGAACGGGCCTGCCAGGCAGCAGTGGGCTCTCCTCCACGGCCGTGCAAAGCCGTAAATATCCAAGACAAACAGGTAGCACCAGAAGAGGGAAGCCACTGGAAGCTCAATGCGTTCGTTTTTCTTTATTGCCAAACACCTTGCCAGCATTCACATTCGCCAAAAATACACATCCCAAAATAGCTGCCAGACGCGTTTCAGGATCAAAGTCCTTTCCTCAGTGGCTGGATGTATGAGTGAAATGCACGCTGCAGACCGACTGTTATAATCATGAACACCTGCCACAGTGGGCGTGGCACTTGCAAAGCCTTCTGGTGTTTGAAGTCCGTCCTAATTATTCCCCAGTGGGTGCGTGTCATTTCACTACCAATGTACAAAATAAAATCCCCTGTGGGTAGATGAGAGTCTTGGCGCTGTAAGTGCCTTGCTTTGTAGGTATTTGAACACAAACCTGTGCAAGCTGCAGCCCTGTACTGGAACGAGCACTTCTTCCACCCTTATGCTCTAGCTGCAGTGTTCGAGCAAAAAGAAACTACAACTTGGAACAAAGCAATCAGAAAGAATAAAATAGGAAGAAATGACTTATCAAAGACTGCTTCCTGGAAAGACCTGCTAGTCCATAGGAATCACGCACCCAAAATAACTAATTGGCTGTAACAGAAAAAGGGTTTCCGCCACTGTAAGGCTTGTAATATAGCACAAATGTACAAGTAACAACTCTATAGAGAATGACTAGGAAATAGTGCATTCCCAAATTGATCACCTGTAAAACGTATTTTGTTGTATATGCCATTATATGTCCATGTGAAAAGTGGTATATCAGCTCAACAGCATTCCCAGTTAAGAAACGTATATTGGAACACTGGCGAGCCATTACCAATAATACCCAAAGTTATAGCAGTGCCAAACATTTCAACGAGGCACACGATAGGGATTGAACAAAAGCTAGATTTGTGGCATAGACACAGTACTGAAACATCCAAGTGGAGGGAACAGAGTAAACCCACTGTGCAGATTAGAATCAAGGTTGATCCTGGAAGTCAGTTGCTTCACCCCCATAGGAATGCATGTTGCCAAAAAGCTACACTTGCAGGGATAATAGTGTGCACCTCCCTTTCTTTGTACTTTTTAGGTGTATTAAATGTTAGTTGTATTTCTTCTTTTTTCAAGAACGTCACAAGTAGGATAGTGTCGGAAAATAGGAAGGCTAATAGGGAGTCTTGTTCTCCTCACCTTTTATTAGTTTTTTACGTGTCTAATTTGTAATTTTGGTACATCATCTTAGATTATTTACTCCTACATATGGATGCTTTTTATCTCCCTACGACGTGGGGGCATGATATGAAGGAGATCTAACGTTAGCCAAACAGAAACAGTTGCTTGTGAACGGAGATCGAACTACATACTCGTGGAATAATTTTTCCTTTAGGTTGAGGTCTGCAAGTGAAGAAGAAGAAGAAGAAACAGCACAGTGAGGAATTAGGACGTTTTTAAATGGCATAATTTTTATATTGAGTGCGGAGGTAGTAAAAGGGGATATATCCACCACTAGCCTCTTGCACATGGTTTTCTTCTCTCTTCTAGGAGAATCTTTAAATTTTTGAAAGATGAAGGTCTAGGGTAGGATGCAGCTGAGGTTTATATTAATGACAAAGCAACTTCACAGCCACTTTTCCGGTGAACAATATTGGCTACTTTGAACCTTATGATTTAACAATCATGGGTATGGATGAGAAATACCAAGAATAAGACTTTACTTAAGATATAGTGCATCTTGAATATAGTATTGGTTCTTAATAAAATAGGCTACTTTGAGCCCTGGAAACTTAGTTTAAAATGGGTATGTTTTTTCCATGAATAACTATAATTCTTTGGGAAAGATTGTATACTTTATAAATCACAATGATGAAGATGCAATTGTATATATTATAATTTTTAATAATTCAAAACATGACAGCACAATAGTACAAATTTAAAGAAAAAAGGTTTTCCTTATATGCCTTTGCAATGCTTTCTGGCACAGCGTCTTTTTACTGTTTGTTTATTTGTTGTGTGTGTTATGATGTAGTTAAAAAGCACAGAGTTGGACCTGAAGTCATGTGATCAAGACCTAGATTTGGTCGAAACACATAGCGTTGTACTGCTATATTAAAAAACGTATGAAATGGGTGGGGATTGGAGTGATGTTGGCAAAACGGGACATAGCGCACAAATGGGGGGCGTCGGCTGCACCGACCTTAGCACAGTGGTGCAGAAACATGGATGTGCTCATGGTAATGGAAAGGGCAGTGTATCAACAAAGAGCTAATCCACGTAAATGGAATAAACTATGGTTGCCCTGGAACACATATAGGGGGGAGCTGTGTGAGCCACTTCCGGAAGAGGAGGATGTAGATAGTTCAGGGGATGAAGATGACGTAGAGTAGGCAAGAAGGGGGAGGTGGGGGGACACGATGGCGGGGAGGAATCCAGGGACTCCCGGGCTCTCCTGGTACAGACAATAGATATGCGATCTGTGGGATACAAAGCCTTCACCACTATACTGTTACAACTAAAATAAGGCATAGTATATCTTGACGACTGCTGAATATCCAATCTGAGAACCTCAAAGTTCAAAGTTATGTATTAAAATGGAAAAGTTGCGCTAACGGTTGGATGTAGCGGAATGTTGACGCTACTCCGACGAATGAATACAGCTGCTGATTTGTCTGTTAAGATGCAACAATCAAATAAAAAATTTTTTTTTTTTTAAACGTATGAAATTCGCTGACATGGAGGGGTTTGTTCCTTAACTGTGACTGGAGGTGATGTTGTGCAAGATATATACATTTTCAACAAAAGTGCTGCACAGGAAGATTCATGACCACAAAACGAGTACCAAAGATTGTTTGCGCTGTGGGAAGGGTCACTCCTGAAGTGGGAATAGTCGCTGATCGAGGGGGGTCGGATAATATATTTAATTAATGGAACTGACCCGCTCTCTCTCTCAATAAGAACTATACTAAATAAATCAAAGCATGTAACATTGTTGTGCATTATGGAACTTTTACCCACAGAGGGAGGTACCCTCTACTTAAGACACTGTGAATCCATATGCACTAGGATTGGTTTATTGAAGTAACCAACAACCAATGGGAGTGTTTCTATGTGCATATGAGTGGACTTGTAATTAGGCCTGGACGGTGAACTCTGTTTCATTCGCTGAGTTTTCTGCACTCCGCGGAGCTCGTGGAGTACAGAAAACTTTGCTCCAGGTAGTGCAGCAATGTTTTTTCCCTGTTTGCGATCGTAAATGGTAAGCGCTAGCACTAGCTGCCGCTCAGGTAGAATTTCTACCCAGGTGGCAGGAAGACCAGCACAAACGGCAGTTCGCACTGCACTACGCCACTAACGGAACTCCGCTGAGTTTTTTTTTGTAACTTCGCTGAGTTCCACATAGCAAAACTCCACGAACTACGCCCAGGCCTGCTTGTAATTCAAGACCCCTGGCGGGAACCAGCCTTTATACAGGCGAATGGTCGCAAAACGAGTCTGCCTGGTACATTAAAACATTCTTTGGTACTCGTTGTGTGCCCCTGAATGTTCCTTTGGAGCGCTTTTGTTGGAAGTATTGATACGTGCAGCCACTCGCAGTTCAAGGAGGCACCCAATCTGAAAAGAGTTTGGCGGTCGGAACAGTGACATTTTGGTGAATATATATATATATATATATATATATATATATATATATATAGTTATTTATGTATTCAGGAGATGAGCTCATTCTCACCAAAAGGCATTGTGGGAATAGCATAAAGATAAATCACGTGAGTTGTCAGAGTAGATGGAAACCACTTCGGGTGACTGTTTATTTGGCGATAGATGAGTTTCAAAAGAAGGCACAATTTTTACCCTTCTGTATTCAAAGAAGTAAGTTTACATAAGTCCGTTGTAAACAATCTTCCCGGAATAACGAGCAATTACGATGGTTCAAGAAATTTGATAGTCAAATCAGTTTTGGGCTTTTTATTCTGTGATTTGAAAGACGTTGCTTCCTTCAGAAGCGTTAGCCTGGCTGAGGGTCGGTTGTGTGTACTTGTTGAATAAGTGGGGTGCCTGTTTATCTGTGGCAGAAAGGTGTGAATTACTTGTGTTGGAAAGAAACGAACTCCAGCCTGCTTCCGCCCACAGCACAGCTCTTCAGACCCCTCGTTTCTCCCACAGTACAACATCAATGGGACTACAATCACTCAAGCTGCCCCCACAGCACTTGTCCTCCCCATAAAACATATGTGCATGCTCAACTTGATTTTTTTACAACAAAAAAGGCCAGCCCAACTGCCATCAGTGGCTCGGTCACGGATGATTTGATTCCGCTCTATTATTATAAATGCAGGGTTTCGTTTCATAGGGCAAGAAAAGGAAATCCTGGACAGAATCAGACACGTCACCTGATGTTCCAGACATATGCCCTCGGCCAAGGGCAGACCGAGCGATTTCCGTGTTTATGAGAACAACTCTCCACATTGTAAGGTTGAAAGCTAAATATTGTGTTTCCAAACGGTCGTACCAAGTCTTTCCAAAGGAAGGGCGCTGCAGCGGAGACGTGTTGCAACCAGTATTAGGCCGCTTCAGCAAAGAAAGAACCGGTCCCAGTGGAGGGAGGGGGGGGGGCTGCATCCTGTGAAGGGAGCTCAAATTGCACTCATCTGCGCGACATCTGCTCATTCGTGAGGGAAAAACGAGGCACAGGGACGGTGCCGTTTTCACAAAAAATCCCTATTTAAACCCGTTTAAAATGCAGATCCAGCAGCCAAAGTATTGTTTCTAGGATTCTGGAGCGCTCGCCTTTTGCAAGCATTTCACAATCCAAGATAAACCATGGCATTTCGGCTACGAGACCTGTGCTTCCGTGCGACAGAAATAACACTTTCTGGTCCAGTTCGGAAGAAGCAACAAAGCGCAAGGCACCATACAGAAAATGCTGCACCCACGTCCCATTCACGGCCTAATATCAAGGTCGAGCTGAGACAGAAAACAGGCCCGGGCACCAAAATAGAAAGGGCCACCATTAATGAGTTAGATAGCTAAAAAGTGGTCCATGTTTGCAAATTAGGGCAATTTTGAACTTGAACTAAAGACATGTCGTAGTAGTTTTTTTCAAGGTAAGGAAGACTGCCTGCCTGACTTCGTGCTTGCTACTTGCAAAGTTTGTTGTAATATCTGGGAAATGAAAAGTAAGAGCCGGCCTAACAGACCATACAACTAGGCCACAACCAGCCAACAAGCATTTACAATGCAATGGTCTCGGCATTATGAAAGGTAGAGCTATTGGCATTGCTCATGACATTTTTTTTTCATTTTTTTTCATTTTTTTAAAAAACATAAATAAATGGTATTGTCATTTACAATGGCAATAGGTGAGCATTAGAGAGTTCTAGAGAGTATTCGCGGACACAGAGCCGTGCACACAGACAGAGCCGCGCACACAGACAGAGAGCCACTCACACACACACACACACACAGAGCCACTCACACACACACACACACACACACAGAGCCACACACACACACAGCCACTCACACACAGAGCCACTCACACACAGAGCCACTCACACACAGAGCCACTCACACACAGAGCCACTCACACACACACACAGAGCCACTCACACACACACACACACAGAGCCACTCACACACACACACACAGAGCCACTCACACACACACACACACACAGAGCCACTCACACACACACACACACACACACACACAGAGCCACTCACACACACACACACACACACAGAGCCACTCACACACACAGACAGAGCCACTCACACACACAGACAGAGCCACTCACACACAGAGCCACTCACACACACACACAGAGCCACTCACACACACAGAGCCACTCACACACACACACACAGAGCCACTCACACACACACGCACAGAGCCACTCACACACACACGCACAGAGCCACTCACACACACAGACAGAGCCACTCACACACACAGACAGAGCCACTCACACACACAGACAGAGCCACTCACAGTGCTGCTCACTTTTCAGCAATATCGTCCAACATACCCTGCCTTTACCTATCATTTGTATCACAGGAATGCTCACAACAATTTACAACTCCTCTCAATTTTCAAAAAGGTACAGCTTTCTACTTTTGAATAAAAGGTCTGTGGCAAAGAAAGCGCCCACCCTGAATCAGAATGACGACTCCCTTTAATGCATCACAGCAAAACCAGTCCTGTCCTTTTCTGAGAATCACAGGCATATCACACTCCTTGGCATTACCACCCTCTGCAGAATCAAGGAAAAAACTTGTAGCAGCACATTTTTAAGTGAAACAATAAGGGAACCTTGGGCTCTCTAGAGAAGGCATGTTTGGCGTCTCTGACTCTTAGGTGCCAATTGTATGGGGGAACTACTGATTGTGTCCGAGAAAAGGCCTGGTGATCAGATATGGTGGACTACCAAATGAGAGAAAAGTAGAGCATCAACACACTCATTTGAAGGTCTAATGTTGGACTGAGATGACGATCCCACCAGCAAATGTTGTGTTATCTATTTTTCCTATGGGAGATCTTGCTGTTTTCTTATGTTATCTCTGAAACCAATAAAATATGTTAAAAAAATGAGTGAACTGATATACACAACTTGCATGAATGATCCCAACCAGTGAGGCTTTACGATGTCCCATTAGTACTCTGTAATTGAGATTTCAATTTATGAAGCAGTTTTCCAGCTGTACATATTGCTATACATACATATGGTCAATCCATTTAGTTATATCATCTCTATTCCGAAGGCAACATACACACATGGGAAAAAAGCATGGGCACCTGGCTCAGGGGGGGCTGGAACCCTGCAGCGAGGGGCTGGCAGGCTTCAGGACAAGGCGAGTGCCGCGGACCAGCCTAGGGGACTGAGATCCAGGGACCGAGGTCCGAGGACTCACTGGCGCTCCCTGCAGCGGCCGGCACTTGTAGGGGGAGGGACGAGCAGCTGGGAGCGGGGTGGGGTCACCGGGCGGCGATAGCAGGGGTGGAAAAGAACAGACAACAGCAGAGGGCAAGGCTGCCCTTAACTACAAAGTACTACTAAGCAGGCTAAATAAAGTGAAAAACGGGCACAGACTACTACAAAACAGAAAACTACAAAAATACTACTAAAACAGGCTATATATGGTGAAAGCGGGCACAGAATAAGGGTTATAGAGCACAATCTACCAGACACAGTGCGGCAGGATGAGGAGACCAGCGGGCTCAGGAAGGGCTCGAACCCTGCAGCGAGGGGCTGGCAGGCTTCAGGACGAGGCGAGTGCCGCGGGTTAAGTGGGTTAAGTATAAAGAGGTCAACCCACCAGCACACAGCTACAAAAGGAGAACAGGTGACTGTGTTTTTGACCAGATGGAATCAAATTCAGTGGCATTCACTGCTGGTATAAACGTGATCCTGGGTAGCATGCGTGATGGGATTAAATGGCAGACAATGTAATAATATTGCCATTAAAAATGTATGCATCCTCATTCAATTACAACTCAATGTTAATAGTACCCCTCTCAATGGTACATATTCTGACCTCGGAAGAAAGAAAAGATTAAATTGGCACTTCACTGCGGTTGACGTTTATTTCACGAGGTTATCTTAGATGCTTGAAAAAGCATGGAAAGCTTGTAGATTCACATCTTTAAAAGCCAGATAAGTGCAAACATTTACTGACAATGTGGCAGAATATGAGAATCCTTTTACAAGGCTGACAAGGAGACACGGACAGCGGGGGCGGGAAAGGAGACACTGACAGCGGGGGGGGAGCGGGAAAGGAGACACTGACAGCGGGGGGGAGCGGGAATGGAGACACGGACAGTGGAGGGGGGGTGGCCGGAAAGGAGGCACGGACAACGGGGGGGGGGGGGCGGGAAAGGAGACACGGACAGCGGGGGGGGCCGGAAAGGAGACACGGACAACGGGGGGGGGGCGGGAAAGGAGACACGGACAGCGGGGGGGGGGCCGGAAAGGAGACACGGACAGCGGGGGGGCGGGAAAGGAGACACGGACAGCGGGGGGGGGGGTGGTTTCCGGAAAGGAGACACGGACAACGGGGGGCGGGGGGCGGGAAAGGAGACACGGACAGCGGGGGGGGTGGCTGGAAAGGAGACACGGACAACAGGGGGGGGGCGGGAAAGGAGACACGGCTAGCGGCACACACACATCATACATAAAGAGAGATGCCACAAGCCCGTGATCAGAGACAGATGAGGCGAGCCTCGGCCATGAAGGTTTCAGTCTAAGGCTCGTTTTTTTTCCTCTACCATGCGCTCATATTAAAAGCGTGCATCTTTAGAGCACGCTACTTACCCGCTAGCACCCACGTGGTGCCTACTTTACTTCACCTCAGCTGTGCGCCCATCCTGGCTGCAAAGAAAGGCCCCTCAGCAAAACGCCCGGGTTGCAATCTCGGCTCAGCAGCGGGCCGTCGCCGCGGTGACGTGGGCAGCTTGAGTCGCGGGAGGAGGGCGGGAACAAACACGGACAGCGGGAGGGGGGCGGGAAAAAGACACGGCGGGGAAGAATACAACGGCCGACCTAATCAGCGGGAGGAGGGCGGAAACAGAGACGGACAGCGGGAGGGGGGCGGGAAAAAGACAGCGGGAAACCAGGACAGCAGCCTACCTCATCTTAAGGAGACTTAAAATGGCGGCCACAAGCTTTTGAAATTTTTCGGAATTGGGGGCGTGGTTTTGCTGTGCTGAGTGACGGACGACGTCACTGTCTAAAGAACAGCAAAACTTACGCCCCCAAATCCGAAAAGGACGGGGCTACATCGGAGTGACGGATCTCTCCTCCAATGGCTGGCCTCCGTTTAGGAAGCCAGCCAATGAAGGAGAGACAGGGCAGGGAGGCGGGACCTTCTGCGCTACTAAGAGTCATTAAATCTCCGGCCTAAGACTGCGCAAACGCAGCCTTTTAAGCCTTCGACCTAAAAACGGCCCCACACACTGGCATGTCTTTTAGGCCAGCCCTTCAGGCCCTGCCCGTTTGCCCTACAGGCCAATGCTACCCTGTTTAGTATCTGAGACACCCGTATCATGTGCTGCCTTCTCCATGGCAGAGTGTCTTGGGTTAAGGGAGCATTCAGTCAGCCAGTCCTTGTATATTATGGTAATCTGGGGCAGGGTTGGATTGGGATTGAAAATCGACCCGGGCACGGAAAACGCCAGCTCAGCGAACCCCAACCAAGCCGCCAACAACCTCACGAGGTGGATCAGCAACTGCGCAGACGACCTCGCTCCACTGAAGACCCCTCCCCCCCCCCCCCGCCAGACCCGGCACCAAGAAAGCATCCTGGTTTACCGACGAACTCAAGAGCTCCAAGAAGAACTGCCGGGCCCTCGAGAAAGCCTGGCGCAGAGACCCAACTACAGACAACACGACCACCTTCAAGCTCGCCACTCGAAAACATCACCAGCTGATCCACGCCACCAAGAAAACCGCATTCAAGGAATGACTGGACAACAACGCCCACAACAGCAAGGAACTCTTCAACATCGTCAAAGAGCTCTCGAACCCTAGCGCCGGAAACAACGACATCACTCCCTTGCAGGACCTCTGCAACTCGCTCGCCTCGTACTTCCACAGCAAGATCGCAGACATACACAACAGTTTCAGCACACAGCGGACGCACCCTACGACCGTACCAACACCCCCACCACCACCCTCTGCGCCTGGACCCTGGTCAACACCGAAGACACCATCTGCACGATGAACTCCATCCACTCCGGATCACCAACCGACCCCTGCCCTCACCACGTCTTCAACAAGGCCGACTCCGTCATCGCACCCCATCTACGGGACATCATCAACGCCTCCTTCGACAACGCCACCTTCCCAGAGAGCTGGAAGCACGCCGAACTCAGCGCCCTACTGAAGAAACCATCAGCGGACCCTTCCGACCTCAAGAACTACCGCCCCATCTCGCTCCTTCCTTTTCCCGCCAAAGTCATCGAGAAGACCGTCAACAGACAGCTGGCCGCCTTCCTCGAGACTAATGGATCCCTCGACCACTCGCAGTCCGGCTTCCGGGCCAACCACAGCACCGAGACCGCCCTCATCGCAGCCACCGACGACATCCGAACCCTGCTCGATAACGGGGAAACAGCGGCCCTCATCCTCCTGGACCTCTCCGCGGCGTTCGACACGGTCTGCCACCGCACCCTAGTGCAGCGCCTCAACAACATCGGAATCCAGGAGAAGGCACTGGAATGGATCATCTCCTTCCTCGCCGGAAGAACACAGAGTCCGCCTCCCCCCGTTCAGATCCGAGGCCACCGAAGTCATCTGCGGCGTACCACAAGGATCATCACTCAGCCCCACGCTGTTCAACATCTACATGAGCCCCCTTGCGGCCATCGCACGCCAACACAACCTCAACATCATCTCCTACGCCGACGACACCCAGCTGATCCTCTCCCTCACCAACGACCCCGCCACCGCCAGAACCAACCTACACGAAGGGATGAAAGACGTAGCAGAGTGGATGATGAACAGCCGCCTGAAACTGAATTCAGACAAGACGAAGTCCTCATCCTGGGATCTTCGCCCTCCGCCTGGGACGACTCCTGGTGGCCCCCTGCCCTGGGCAGCGCACCCAAACCAACAGACCACGCACGCTACCTGGGCTTCATCCTGGACTCCTCCCTCTCCATGACCAGACAAGTCAACGCAGTCTCCTCATCATGATTCAACATCCTACGCATGCTACGTAAGATCTTCCGGTGGATCTCCACCGAAACCAGGAAGACGGTCACACAGGCCCTCGTCACCAGCCGACTGGACAACGGCAACTCCCTCTACGCCGGAACCACAGCCAAACTCCAGAAAAGACTCCAGCGCATTCAGAACGCCTCAGCACGCCTCATCCTGGACATTGCCCGACACAGCCACATCTCCGTACACCTGAGAAACGTGCACTGGCGCCCCGTCAACAAGAGAATCACGTTCCGACTCCTCACCCACGCACACAAAGCTCTCCACAACCAAGGCCCAAGCTACCTCAACGACCGCCTGACCTTCTACACTCCCACCCGCCAGCTTCAATCGACCAGCCACGCCCTCGCCGCCGTCCATCGCATCCGAAGAGCCACAACGGGAGGAAGATCCTTCTCCTACCTGGCGGCCAAGACATGGAACTCCCTCCCCATCCACCTCCGTCTGACCCAAGACCACCTCTCCTTCAGGAAACAACTCAAGACCTGGCTGTTCGAGCAGTAGCGGACTCCCCTCCCCCAAGCGCCTTGAGACCCTCCGGGTGAGTAGCCCGCTATACAAATGCTTTGATTGATTGAAAAAGAAAAAAAAAAAAAAAAAAAAAAAAAAAAAAAATCGCCCCACATTAGCATAATGCCTTTCCTCAAATGACTGCTTCGGCGTAATCTTATAAAAACAAAAAAAAGCGGGGAGGAAGGGGGGTAAAAAAAATGTACACGTTAGTTTACACTGCTGAAATACACCTGGAAACAAGTGAGGCCACTTCTACTGAGGCCCCCTGCCCCGCTCAGTATGTGCACACGTTAATGGGCATGCCAGCGAGACAAAGGAAGTGATACCTTTGCCTGTTGCTAAACAGGAGGTAACGAGCGCTCGTCTGCCTATGAAGGTCCTCTCAGGCACCCACTGGGCCGCGGTCTGTTCGAACAATAGAGACAGCGCCCAAAACGGCCCCCGCGTTACCAATCCGACGCTGATCTGGAGGCTGAATGCGCTTTGAGGATCTAGGGACCACCACTGAAGAGGAGACAACGCATATGGACTTGAGGCATTACTGTTTTGAGGCTCATGTACCTACTAATACTATATGTGTTGAACCAGTTGGTTACAGGTATGGTTTTATAGTTAAAGGAGTCTACACATTAGCCTTCCTAGGTAAATAAAAAGTATCATTGAATCATGCACGAGTCATGGCTCTAGTTTAGATTAGCAGGTAACAAGACCACAATGGCAGCAAGCACTACATGAAATCAAGCCCCTTCCCCCACCATTTGTCATTCACGCATATAAAACAAAAATGTAACTTACTACAGGACCGACCACATACTGTAGTGGTGGGCCTACTGTTCTTCCGATCTGGAAAAATGCAGCTTTGTTTTTTACTCCAATATATATAAATTAGGTGCCATTGGCACCCCTCCAACTTCTGTGCTCCTGAACAGTTTGGCAACGTGTTGCTGTTTGTTTCTGCCTCTTGAAATACCACTAGGCCCTCATTACAAGTTGGCCGGACTTTGGTGCGAAAAGTATGGCCATTTCAAACTTAATTCCCTAAGGGGGTTATAACTGCTCAAAATCAGAGTTTCTGGGTGCTTTATTGGGCAGTTCTCTTCCCCACTCCAATTGTAGCAAAAAAGCGGACATCGTCTAGCTGTTCTGAACAGGCAGAAAACTTCAGTAGCGACTGGTCTGTGGGCGGAGTGCCGATGCGGGTGTGGGCGGAGACGATGGACGGTAGGGAGGTGGGCGAAACAGACAACAATAACATTTTCAAAAATGGGGAGAAAAGAACTTACCTGCCCCCTGACGCTCTTCTGCTCTGTGTCATCGCTGCAGTACACAGGCTCCCAGTGGACAATCCAGACGCTGCTCTCATGCTCGCGAGCAGCATCAGGACCAGCCTGAGTGCTGTGAATTTGCGCTCCAAGAGAGACTGGGAGCCTGTGCTTGTGGTCTCTAACGAGGCAACGCAGCTGGGTTGGAGACAGCTCAGTGCGCATGTTGGTTTGGCCGCCCTGAGACGGCCGGCCATAACAGACATGGGCACTGATAGCAGTGCCAACCACTTCCTCTTGTCACTGCCCTCGCAGAGCCCCAGCCCCCAAGATTCGCCAGCCCTTAGGACCTGAACAATAAAACGATAATAAACCGGTTTTACTTGACACGTTTTGAGACTGGCAGGGGGGCGACGCTCGCTGCCACTGCAGAAAGTGTCAGCGGGAGTGCTGGTGGGATTGGGCAGCAAAGGTGCAGAGCACGCTTGTGCCTTCCTGGTGGAGCAATGTCTGCTTACTCAGGGACTGCTGCAAGGCATAGACAGGGGCCGGGAAATGCTGTAACTCTGTCAGGCCTGATGGCTGTTGACTTAGAATTATAAGAGCAGAGGTAATGGTCCCCCTAATTTGTTTTTCTCAGTGTCCAGCAATGTATGTGGGGCACTTTTTCCCTGGTAGAAGGAACAACCATTATGCAGATATCGTGGAATGCGAGCTGTCATACCTGAAAACTGTTGACACTAGAGGAGCTGGATGTATGTTTCAACTATTAAAAAACACAAATGAGTAAAGAATTACATTTTGGCGCTTGCTGCTTGTCTGCTATTCTACATGCTGCTTTTCCCTGGGAGTGAATCAACAGTGTGTATCCTGATCCGCAGGAGAAGGTGGTGAAGTGGGATCTTGCAATGTGGTGTGACAGGCTAACTTGATGAGTGGTTCACCCTGGCACTGGTAGATGTTAGTGGTAGTAGGTACGTGTTGAGTGACTCAAGCCTGCCTGCAAGGGGGCATTTGAGTGCGCTGCCCCATTCTGTTGGACCATAGATGGCACTTACTGACTACACAGATTTAGGAGTGACTGAGGGGCCCCTGCAGCCAGGAGATAGTGGTCTACCTGGGACGCACAGATTATTTGATGCTGGGCATTGCAACCAGATCACTGCCTCTATTTCAGATCTGTAAGTACGTAAGCCCCTTCCTGAATCCCTGCTATCACCATCAGTGCGAGAAGGGTGCGTGGACCGGCAATACAGAACTGCATATGAATGTGTGGGTAGAGAAGAGCTCTAGGACTGACTAATAAAGGTCACAAAAGATTTGTGATTTATGTTTCTTTAGGTCTTCTAATTCATTCAATCTCTTGAAATATACCCAGGTTATACAAGCATAGGTTTGGGTAATGAACAGTACATCAGCATTACATTGCATGCATCTAAAAATGTGCACGTTAAACTTCAACTGCCGTGGAATTCTCCTTTTGCTCTTTATTTTCCTGAATTAAAAAGGATAAATCTGACCTGTATGTTTCGGAGCTCTGTCAATTAACAGGTGAAAACCCTGAAGTTCATAAATGTATAAACAAGGCTACAATTGCCAGAATGAGAAGAAGAAACACCTGAAATGTCTTTGGGCTCTTCCTTTGTGCATAGAAATGTCAGATGCTGGGACAAGTAGATGGGGAGACAAGCAGATGGGCATGTTTTTAGAGGCTCAGGCGAGATAACCTTTGTACAGCCTCCACCCACACCGTGAAACCGAGGGGTGTGGAACTGTCTGAATGGCCAGCATTTGTTTATTTAGGAGGCCCAGGGCAGGCAGGAGTAGCAGCACCAAAGCTGTCACTTAACAGGCAGAACCACCCTCGGTACATCGAGATCTTTTGTGACACTAATGAGGGTGAATGTCATCACAGACAATGGGGTAGAGCTGACCCAGCAGGGGGCTTAGCCCTAAACCAGCACGGTACTACTGGCCCCTTCTTACTGCCAGCCCTGCAGACATGCACTTAGTCACTTTAACTGTCAATATCTCCCTGAAGGCATGTAAATGTAGCCTGTGTTTTCTGGTTTTTTTCCATCCATGCTCTGAACCTCTCTGCGCAACATGAAAACTGGGAATTAGAGGGTGTTCAAGCCACAGGCGCTGGAAGTTAGGGTGCTGCAGCACCCCCAGAATAACCATGATGTAGTTCAGAAGGCAAATAAGCAATAAAGATGCATTCACATCTTGATTTAATCTTGTCATAGTTGCCTTGCCTTCAAAGACAGAGGTCCAATGTCAGGCTGTGTCTTCTGACAAATTGCTGCTTATTCTTTTAACAAGCAGAATGGTGTTTACTTTTCTTTTTTGGACTACAAAGTGAGATGATTTTGTAATGTGAACTACTGGACAATCCTGCGGTTTTATAAGGAGTGACAAAAGTAAGGACGTAGCATATCTATTTTTTCCGTAACACAACAAAATGTAAATGTCAGTAGATGAACTCTACAATTATTCCAAACTTTATCAGCAGATGAGAAAACACAAATGAAGCACAGTTTTTTTTTGTAATTCTGAAGTGTGATGAAACAAAGGTTCCAATACGATCAAAACAAATCAAGGCACTTTACTTCTGGGTGTGCAAATGATAAATATTTGCTGACACTCCACACAATCTATTGTGTGTGTCCTGAATAGTTGATCCGTAAAATGTCTGTAGAAATTTAGTAGCTATTTCAATGGAAAATGTGCTGCATGTAAATTAGTGTGTGCTACCACACCATTTGGTAGTAATATATTGGCAACAGGGTCCTCTAAAAAGCACCACTGGCTACATACCACATCCTTACCATTCTCCTGCTGAATGGGCGAAGCTAATTTGCTACCCTTGTTCTTTACGGGATGCTTGGATTTTTCACAGTCCCTATATCTTCAGTATGTAACATCGATGGCAGCAACCCTACTCTGATATTTATTGCAGCACCAATGGATCAAGCACACATATCAGAGAGATCGCAGGTCTGGCGTTTTTGGACGTGATCATTTCAGGCCCAGACACACTTTCAATTGCAATTTGGGATACATCACCCAGAGTTACCACTCCAGCTTAAATACCGTAACTCGTAATGAAGGCCTCAGTGCGTTGTCCTGTGAGCACCCATTTTTATTGGTGCCCAAAAGATTGGATGGTTCGGGTTTACAAACATGTTGTGTGACTACAGAGAAAGCAGGTGATAGGGCCTGTATGAAATAATGGAAACCTAATGAGTCAGATGTACAAAGCCCTTTTGCAGTCATAAACCCTGCAATTCATAAAATCACACGCTTTGTGACCATAAAAGTGCTTTTTACTATGTACACAAGCCCTGTACAGGTGGGAAAGTATTTCTGACTCATAAAATTGTTTTTATGTATGTCACTTTTCATATCGCAACTAGGAAGACATGTAAAATGGGCATCTTTATGAATTGCAAAGTATGTTTTCATTTTTTGTGACCTCAATTGCCATTGCAAACCTTTGTTCAGTTACCAACCCTGACTGTGGAGGTAACAGATATGTAAAGTGGAAGCTGCCCCTAGGGACAGCTTCCCCTTTGGTAGTGATCTCGGTGTGTTTCAGAGGGTGCGCTGGCTCCTCATGTAGGCAACTTTTTTATTTAATGTACACTGGTTGCTTCACTAAAAAAAACTGGGGAACTGGGTTTGAGCCTCGGCAAGGACGCTGAACATCCTGTGATTCTGGGCAAATTACTTAATCTCCCCGTGCCTAACAAAAAATGACTGTGTCCTCATAATGCAACTTCTGCTATGTAAAGCGCTCCGATACCCGATTCGGGTCAAGTTTGCGCTATAAAAAACTCTGTTAAAAAAAAACTGCTATTCACAGCCAAAGGGCTTGTGCATTTGGGGCATTGGCATCAGATCGCCCCAGGGAGTTGAACATATGCTAAAGTTTGAATAGGATTAAAAAAACAAAACTGAGTTTCACTGAAAAAACAAATGGTTAAAGTGACGTTACAGTTAGATGCTGAAATGACAAAAAAACAAATATGTCCAGAATAGGATTGAACGTTATGTCCTTTATCATATCATTGGTGTTAAAATAACTTGGCTACAAGCGTAGCTTATTGAATTACTTCAAGTGTACTAACATTAGAGGATGCTCTCACAATGACTGGATAATGTAATCAGTCCTATCATCAGTGAGGTCATAAGCTGTGCATGGCAGCGGAGCAGGCTATAGTTATCTCAGTATACTATAACTTGTGAATTTCAGTGTTTGTTTTTTAAATGTTAGTTTTTATCCTATTTCCACATCTAACTATAACGTCACTGTAAGCTTTATTTTTTTCAATGAATATATATTACATAAAAAACTCTGAAATTCACTGAAAAAACAGTTCAAAACAGAGTTACAGTTCTGGTCAAACGCATAAAACCACTGAAATGTATGATTTATAGTTATGCAAGCACACAACACACACACCATAACTCAGTGTCTGCCATGTTGTTCTCCCTTTAACTGTTTCTGCGTACCTATGCCATTGGCAAATTGGTGTTTTGTGCATAGCGAAAACCATGAGTTCTTTGTTTTATGATGTACTTAATTTCCAACTTCTCCTTTGCACAGCCTTCATGGGCTGCCAAACCTTACTGCACACAGCCTTCGGCTGGGTTCTACACAGCTTGCGCAGATCCTGCATCCAATTTGCAGCGGATACCCAACCCCCCATTTGGCCATTCTCTGTGCCCAACGATCAGTGTGTGGGGATTAGCAGAGGCCTGCTTCCCAACATCCAAAGACAAATACTAATTTTCATGTTTAGATTTGCTTTTGCTTCTTATTTTTGTAAACAGTGGCTGAAACTCGTGAGTCAGGCACAAAATGGCAGTCAAATCCAGCACATTAAATGGCAGCTGGCGAGCGTGCGAGTCAGCTCTAACTCACGAGTTGCATACTGTTTTAGGCACTCTTTTTTTCCCTCTGGAGTGGTTTTATTTTTTTCATGCATCTGGGTACAACTGACCCCTTCTGGGAGTTCGATCACCTTTGTGGTTGCCCCCCCCCCCCCCCCGACGTATGTGGATTTCTTTTTTCCACAGCATGAAACTTGCAAATTTTAAAGATGGTGGTCGACAGGATTTGCAAGTCACGTCGCACAAGTTACAACGGCAGAGATATATGAAAGGGTTACCCTTTCAAAGATGCTCTGGACCTTTTTTTGTAAACACATCTCAAAAACTATTGAATGGATTTAAACCAAACCAAACACACATTTACAATGCAATAGCCCTTGCATTTGCAAGAGTTTAAGCTATTAGCATTGTAAATGACAATGCCTTTCATTTATGTTTTTCTAATTAACACATAGATAAAAGACAGTCTCATTTACAATGCCAATAGCTCAAAGTCTTGCAAATGCGACACCTATTCAAAGAAGCGGCCGCCATTGTCCCGGCTGCTCAGAAAGTCAAAGCACGCATTGCGTGCTGAATGTTACAGGGAAGCATGTCGTACCTGCAGTAGGAGAAACTCATTAAAGAAAATAGCGCTTAAAGACTAAAAAAGACGTACCGTGTAACAATCGAAGTAAAAGGGCCAGTCCTCATGGGAGGTTGCAATTGAAGACAAGGTGGTACTAAGGAGGGACTAACAAGCCTATTAACGAATCAGAAGCCAGCATTTACGAAGGACAATGGCAAATATGGGCGGAGAGTGGGTTGGGCTTCTATTCCATACTTGAATACAGCATTCCGCAGAGCAGGGCATGAGCTGCACATGCTTGACCTAAAAAGTGGTGCCTTCTGAGTAAAGTTCTACTTTCACTCTAAGTTTGGTGGAAATGCATTCAGCCCTATGGGCTGCAGATGTGAGCACAATTTTCTATGGGAAATCATTTGTTTTTTTCATATACCCTTAACCCTCCACCACTTAACTTTTTATTCAATGGATGAATCTTCACGAAACTTGGCATGCCAATGCTCTGCTGACTAACTAAGTAGACAGCAAAGTTACGTGCAAATCCAAAATCCCTTCACAGTGCAAAAGTTAATAGCAAAATAAATAAAAAATGCCTTTTTAGTGGAAACAACATCTAAATCATAACTACACGGTGGTGACAAATATATATATATAATGTAAGATACATATATAATATACATACATTAAATATATATATTTTATGTCTTTTTTTGCATTTATATATATTTTTTAATACACAAGTCTGATAAGACAGCTATAGCAGTCTCAAGGCAAACTCTAAAATATGTACATAGATTTTAAGATTTTCTCACTGCATCTGCAATAAAGTAGCTTAGTGAGCAGCTACCTACAATCAGCCATCAGCTGCCGTAAAACAACTGGGTTTATTAAATGGAAACCACTCCGTGTTGGAGGATCCTGAGCACACACGTACTGGCAGTATGGCTAAGTAGCCCACTAAAGTGTCCTTCTGACATCTGTATTGCTTGTTTCAGTTAAACGTCCTTGCTCAGTAACACTGGGCTCATTAACTCTGTGCTAATACACTTATCTCCATCCAGCAGGCTGTCAAACAGAGCGCTGCCAATTTATGAGAGACGCAAACACAGAGGCCATAGCACTGCCCTTGAGTCACAGCACACGCGTCCTTCAATGAAGCAGGTTCCCACCGTACCTGGGATACTTTCAACCACAGAGGCACGGCAAGTGCAAACAGTTTCCCAAACCTCACTCACAAATGTTGGAATATCCTGCTTTACCACAAACATCCAAAATATCCAGGGCACCTCAAGGCCAGAAGTTTGGATCTGCATTTCCTCTCAGATTGCAATGCTATACAGCAGTTCCACTGCTGCACAAACGTTGCTGTATTGTTAAGTGTGGTGGCTCATGTTGCTGATACTCATTTGTGCACATATAGCTTTAGCTGTGTGTTGTTCAAGATCTATTACACACACTACCAGTACATTCGTCCTCATTACAACTTAAGGGGTTTGGAATGACATGTTTTGTGATAATTAGCACACCCTTGTAGATTTCCCACAATAAATTCCAGCAGATCAAACCTGCTCAAATGTAATGGGGGAAAGGCCTAGAAAATGGAAAAACATGTAATTTGGTGTGTTAAAAACAATACTACATGTTATGCCACATTTTCGTATGGGAAATTTCGAATAGGAAATGATTAGCAGACCTGGAAAATAGCTCAGCTAGGGGTAATGGTATGTGCGGAAAATACGCCACCCTTTCCCACCCAACTCGTAACAGAAGGAGAGAATTAGAGTGGGCTGCAGGTTAGCCAACTGGCTATCGTTGGTCAGCTTTCTGGTCATTCGCATGACCTTGTTTCATATTCAGTGGCTGTCCATCCCCTCCTGTTTGTTCCTTCACTGACGCACAGCTGTTTTACAGTGTTTTTGACTGGATGAGTTGCATCCTTCCACTGCTTACAGTCAAAGAACTTTTGTGTTTTCTTACTCACTTGTGTGCCTGTTTAATTTTATATTTTTGCCCAACTTTCCAGGGTCCATAATGATTTATCCCTACTTCCTTCATTAATCTACTCTGCCTTCCCGCTCTTCCATTGCTTTTTGACCATACACCAGTTCCTTCATTGCTCTGGCATCCTTTCTCGTTCCTCCACGGATTTTGAGTTTATGCCTTATAAACAAGGCTTTTCCGCTTATTCTAGGTAAAGATTCAGTTTCTCATACACCCTGGTGCACAAGGAGTGTGGATTATGTAAACACACTGCATAGCCCATCACACTTTGACATCAGCCTGTATATAATGGGGGTATTTTAGAGGCCAAGGCCTAGTTTTGATTTAATACCAATGTAACATCTTGTTGGGTTTCCTGCTCATCCACGCAAAGACATGTGGAACATTGCAGTTATGTTATAATATTTGTAAAGTGCATGGTTGCCCCAGAAACCGGGCGTCCCAGCACAGACTGTGAAAGAGGAGTCAAAGAGAAATTTAGTGATTGGAGAAAAGCCAGGTCTTTACCATCCTTCTAAAAAGTCCAATGATCATGGGTGCTGCGAATAGAAAGAGGTAGGGAGTTCAAGAGAGCGGGTGCCAGTGCCTTGAACGAATGGCCACCCACTCTGGCCCTCCGTATCCGTGGTACTCTGGCCAGATGCAGATCTGCTGAGTTCAAGGCGAGGGTGGGTACATAAGGGGAGCACAGATTGCTCAAGATCCTCGGGCATATGCCTGAAAAGATCTTGAAGATTGTACAAAGGGCTTTGAAGTGTATTCTCTGTTCCATATATAGCCAGTGTAACCGGCAGAGGAGATTGGAAACATGGCAGTGTTTAGGAATGGCAAACAGAGCGCGGGCAGCATCGTTCTGGACACGTTGAAGCCTTTTGATCACCGATTTCGTGGATCCCAAAAGTAGTACATTACAATAATCCAATCTAGCCATGGTGGTAGACTGGATGATTAACTGCCAGGTTTGAGAGTCGAGGAGACCTAGGCTTGGCTTTAGGCCACGTAACAGTCCGAGACATGTGCCTGCCACTGATCTGGCACGAGTCTCAAAGCAGAGATCTTTGTCCACCCGTACTCCCAAGTTCTTAACCACAAGTTTGGGCAGGGGGGTACACCAAGAGCAGGAGGCCACCACTGGTTCCCCCAAAGATGAGAATCCCTGTCTACCAGGAGGATTTCGGATTTGGTAGAGTTCAACTGCAAATATTTGTCAGCCATCCACTCAGAGATGGCAGTTAGATCTTCTTTAAATGTTGCTGAACTGATGTTAAACCTTAACATCATTCAGTTCAATTCTCAAATAATTTTGAACATACTACCCACCGCAAACTGCAGAAATGGAGAGAGTATGTAGCCTAACGGTTAGGGCGGTGGACTTCAAATCTGGGGAACCAGGTACGAGTCTCGACACCGACGCTCAACATCCTGTGATTCTGGGGAAATTACTTAATCTGCCCGTGCCTGACAAAAATGAATGTGTCCTCATGTATCGCAACCGGTGCTCATGTAAAGCGCTCCGATACCTGATTTTGTGTCAAGTTCGAACTATATAAAACTTCAACAACAAAAAAAGGAAGACAGTAGTGTCACACAGAGGCAAATTCCGCGGACCTTGTGAAATATATTGAGCAGAGAGACAATAAGAAATGGATCCGGATCAGGCATGTGAAGCATGGAGACTTGCACGCATTTTCATTCTGATTAATCAACAGAGTGTCCTGCTTTACTGGCAACTACGCTTGTCTTTGATTCCTATTTTACCCTTCTCCTGCATCCTTCAGTTATCCTAGTAACAGGCCAATGACCCCTCCCCCCACCATCAGCCCTCCTATGGCAGTCTAGCCATACACTTTTGGGCTAGGTCTCTGAGATAAGTTCCAAGCCCTCGACAGCAACTCGAGGGGTGATGCACTATGACTAGGGCAACCAGAATACAAATACAATCCAGAGCCAGACAGAGAGGGGCTGAGAGGTGCAGGCTGTGTACCGGGAATATATGAGGTGGAATGACAGAGTCTCCTCATTGTAACTAGGACAAATATGTGGACCTGGAGCAGAATATCCTCAGTTTGATCCATTAAAAATTGATCTTTAAGTTCGATATGGAACTCGTATCACGAGTATAGTTAAATATTGAACTTTAAATTGTCATTGTTTCACTCTCACGACATACCGTCAGTGAGCACAAACTTGAAATGTTTCACACTCTATAATGCTACACCCATTTCAGACCCAATAGTTGCTCTGGGTGTGGCCCCTCCCTGGGAAATGGGAAAACTCAAAGTTTAAGAAGAAAAAAAAAATAATAACACGCATTTAAATGTTAGAATGCAGCTCAAGTTTCGCCTGTAGAATGTGTTCCATTAGGTCTCACAGATCCATTCCTCAAGCGGACACAATTCCACTTACCATCCAGCAACCAGGGGTACTGGTCCAGGTCTTTGAGCTCGTGCAGGATCAGCCGCGTAATGACGTCATCAGGAACAAGCTGCCCTTGAGCAATGAAGGTTTTGGCAATGAGACCAAACTCTGTAGAAGCAAACAGAACATCAAAGCTGGGTTAACGTTTTGTTGTTCACATGATCGCTCTACAACGCAGTGAATAGCCAAGAGAAATGATAACTCATGCAGGATTTCAGACACCAACTATACAGCCCAATAATACACAAATACCCTAATAAAACAGAAATGCTTCCAACATCAACGATCAAAAAGACTGCAGGCCAAGTGCAACTACAGCACCAGGAGTGAAAAAGACATCAGACAAATGGCGAGTAATATTAAAATCAGACAAACAACAACTGGTGCATCTACACATTTAGCTTCTTGGGATGGGTAGAGTTGAGAGGGCTTTAAAGATGGTCCCATGAACTGACTGGGGTTGATAAAGGACCAGACATACCTTAGATTACCTGTCATTATGGAGAGAAGGCTGCAGCACGGTGGGGGTGGGGGCAGGTCTTCTAGTTTGTGTTCACTATTGGATGTCCAATTATTGACATACACAATGACCATAAAAACAACAAAAATGTGTTCAAAGATGGTTAGTCTTAGCCACTGGCAGTCACTCAGTCTGCATTTCAGTTCACAACCTATCCCCACCACCACTCACCCCAACGTGCTACTTCATAAGGGAAGCAACCCTTACAAAACAGCTATAGTCCTGCTCCATTACACTCAGCCTGAAAAGCCAGGCAACACACCCACTCATTGGAAGCATAAGCAACCTTATACATGTTCTTGGAGCTTGAGCATGTGTGTATCACATTGCTTAGAACATAGGGGTAGTATAGTCAAAGACGCACCGTCAACCTTCCAGAAAGAAGCAGAAGGGAAGCAGCCCAGACATTAACTGGAGACAAAAGTGATCGACAAAATATCCGCCCAGCAGAGGACTGGGGATTTGCACATGCCCCCTGCCCATCCAAAGTTTATATTGCACTTGGCCAAAGGCGTGGTGACTGCCCTGGAAAAGGTGTGTTGCTTTTATTACTCAACTGGGCGACTCCTTCATGAATGGAGTGAGGCTCAAATTCTCAGCTATTTTACATAAGACAGGGGGGCATGATTTACTACATCAGTGTGGTTCTGACATGCTGCTTTCTTTATAGCTCTAGCAGTCCTCTTGTGTCTTTGGATTTTCCAAGCTCAGTTGTATTAACCTCTGATCCTTCTTTTGTTTGGAGAAGGGGCTTTGGCTATCCTTTTCTGGCCATCTACATTTATGGATTTCGGACTCGCACCTTCATTTTTGGGGGTTGCAGCCCTTACAGTCACGCTGTTCGATCCTCTCTACCTGATGACCCACTGTTAATACTCTGCTCTTGTACTACGTAAAACTCTGCAGTCTAGTTTATTTAGTGGTTTCCTTCTGGGGCTTCATAATTGGTTACACCTTCAAAATAGTTACACCCTTGACGTGTGCTCTTTGTGATACCATACTATTGAATTACCACCTACAGGTAGTAAGACTGATGTCTACTTCATTGACCTCTGCGTGTAAAGTCAGAGTCAGCATAACAGCAATGGACTGACATGCACTCGCAGCCATTACTACGGGGTGAGGTTAATGCAAGAATCCCACGCAGGAATTTATATTTCTTTGGTAGAACCATCTATCTGCTGTATTCCAGCTGATGTTCTAGGCAAGAATTGTAAATGTGTTGTGTAGATGACATACTATGAAACACTGTAAATCTGCACTGTAGAAGCAAGAACACACCGCCCTATAGCCGGCCAGCTTACAGTGATAATAAGAAATGCAGCATGTCGACTGTGCAGGTTTGAAGCGGTGTCAAAAATGTACCATGTTTAGAGCCCGCCAGTATTAAATTTGCTTTTGTATAATTCATTATTATAATAAATCTATGGAAAGTTCTAATAAACCCCGTAGGCACACCACACACAATGCTAGGTATAGACCGGAAACGTTTTAAAACAGACTGTCCCTTTCTTCATATAAGCAGTGAAACTAACCCTTCTGTGGTGATGGTAAAACATTATTGCTCACAGAGAAGTCTATCAAATCGGAGATGTAGGTTACCTGAGCCCTGGTACACAGGTTTCAGGAATGCCCTTGTTCTCGGAACAGGAATGACAAGCATTATTAGGAAATGTATCCAGTAAACATTTGCTGGGAGCCAGTCAGGAGCAGGATCTGAGTTTTCTAAGGAAGGAAGGTGTACCTTGTCAAATCTACCTTACTTAACTCGATCATGAAACTGGGAAGATCCATTTCAAGGTGCAAGACTCACTGGTCATTTCAGGAGTTCAGAATCTCAAAAAGTAGTACTAGGGATTTAACTGTAAAATCCTTAGCTGTGAACTACCTTAAATAATATCTTGTATCCTCCTTGCCAACTCGATAGAGAATTGCCTCAGCGACAAGAGTGCAGGTTCCTTTACTTATCCAGAAGACTAGGGTGATGCATTCTGCTTACCAATGGCTTCCAAAACTCAAGACAACCCAAGAACTCCAAATGCCCATATAATTATTAGAGCAGCTCTCAGTAGATTTGATCCAGCAAGAGTTCTAGCTCCAAGTGGAGGAAAACATTTCCAGTTCCTCCCATGAAGCCTCCAATAACCATCAGAAGTGCTAAGCTGTGGTCTCTACATTTTGTTCCAGAAATATATGTGGTGCTGGAATTTGGTACCAACTCAACTGGCTCTAGAACAAGTACTGAGCTAGATGTTGGTGGCATAATTCTTTGGAAAAGTAGGCCTGAAAATATGTAAACAACCTAAAAGCGCATTTGGATAAAGTTAAAGATTAAAGTTGATGAACACTAGAAATCTGATAATTAGTAACAGACGTGAAAGATGGATGTGACTAAGAAAGGCGCATAACATTTAAAAAGTAGGATGATTAATAATTAAAAGTGGGCAATTCTTTAGCATTATCAAAACTAAGGGACCCATACCACAAAAGGTATAAACATGTGTATATTTTCACTCCCACGTAGATCTACTACAAAATGCAAGAGTAACTCTCCATCTTTATGATATTCATTATTGTAGTGAAGCCTCCTACAACAGAATTTACAAGTGGTATTGATAGAAACTTCTCACCTGTTGGTGGAGTTCTCTGCCACTGGGGCGGAGACCTCCATGTGGTTAAGTATGTGGAAATTTAATAAAGTTTAATCTAAAAGTGTATTAAGTATAAACATTTAATATAATAATTTCATTTATAAATATTAAATTTAAACAAATACCCACACTCATTAGTATTTTTTCTTACTTTAAAAAAATATATAGTTAAATGTTAAGTATTCAATTCATTTAGCTTTTTTTTTAACGTTCGTTTTTTTTTAATTAAGTTAATTGTTACATTTTTTACAAAATAATCCCTCATACATAAATTTATATATTCACTGAAAAAACAAAGGTTTAAGTGACATTATAGTTAGCCGAAAATGTTGATTAAACAGTAACATTTAAACAACAAAAAACACTGAAATTCACCAGTTATAGTTAACTCAAGCAACTATAACTTGCGCCCTTGCCATGCTCAATGATATCATCAATGATACAATTTGAGTTGTCATCAGTAATGTTATGAATGATGTATTATAACATGTCACAAGTGTTGTAATATGTGAGGTCATAAACAGTGCATGGCAAAGGCACAAGTTCTAGTTAGGTCAGTTAGCTATAACGAGTGGATTTCAGTGTTTTTTTTAGTTTAAAGTGTTATGTTTTAACAAACATTTTCCAGCCTTTACATGTGCATATTAACTAAATGCACACATTGAAATTTCTTTGGGGCTGGCTGCAGCTACCCTGGAAAGAAGGTTTATATCTTGTTTAGCTGTTTGTCCTCCCACTGCTTCACAGCACAGGAGATGCCCTCTCTTCCATTTCCGCTAAGACATCTCAACAATTTGAATTAACTGCACCGGGATGTTTGTATTGTGGAAAAAGTAGGGGAACTGTTTTTGTTAAATTAAAGTATGGGCACGTTGTGGCCCACAGACCTGGCTTTTACGACAGTAGAAACTTCAGAATTTTTCTTTGTGAATTGTAATTGTCTTACTCTTTTGTAGGTGTTAGTTTTGTACTAGCAAGCCCCCCTCTCCCCAATCCCCTCCTTAAATGTCCCATAGTCCCACTCATTTTTGAGTAATTAATCCACATTTCCCACCACTCCCCAGATCTCTCCCACATTTACTACAAGGTAGTACACTTAAGTGTGTGAAGATCACCAACACTGAGGCAGAGGTTTATGCAGAGAAAAGATAGGAGAAGCAGAGATCTCCACCCTAGGTTTGTGAATTACATTTTGTAGTACACGAGTAGTGCTACTGTAATACTGCTCTACACACCACAAAAATGCAGTTTGTGAATTGGACCCTAGCATATAAACTAAATACCATTAAGGATGAGGCAAATCTTACATTACAATAAAGTGGTACGAAACCTCAATATAAATTAAAGTGCTATAGAGAGTTCTGATACTACAAAGTTGTTTAAGTTCCTGCACTGTCACTTTTTTGAAGAGATTGAAATATGACATTTTAGTGACTATAAGATCGCTATAAGCTACTTACAGAAAATAATGTTGTGAACTAATGCATTTCATAGAGATTATGACTTTTTAAAATCCCGATTTACAAAGGTATTTGGACAGCTAGTTGACACCTTATGCAATACCAATGCAGATACCTTCACTTAGATGAGCAAATCAACTTTACGGATTAATATAGGAATTTGCACTTGTACATTTTTTTGGGCACAAGGACTTTTCCTCCCATTGCGGAAAGTCACCCACTTCGGCAGGTTACATTTCACAGCAGTACGTCTAGAATTCAAAATGCTGATGGTGTAAGTCCTCCCATAAATGATTACTTTGCCTGGCACACTGTATTCCAGGGTTCTCCAAAGTCGGTCCCGGCGGGCCGGATCCATACCAGATTTTTAACATATCCCCATTTAGATAAATGTAGTTATCTTGAATATCTGCCCTGGATCCGCCCTCCAAGACCAACTTTGGAGAACCCCGCTATTGTCCATGGTTTGTTGGCCTTCCTCAGACTCCTGTATCAATGGAAAGGTGTCAAGTGTTTTTCATGTATTTCGTTCCAAGCACGCAAATTACTGGAAAGGTTACCTCAACAGATTTATCAGGCCTGTTCCACATATATATTCAAACAAAAGTGAAAACGTATTAGTCTCGCTCCGACAGAGCGCCACAGAACTCATTGAGTTCTGTAGCAGTGCAGAACTGTTATACACCAAAGGGAAGTCATGATGATAGTATGTCTTTAAACCTACCTGCTATGAGTTAATGCAAAACTGGCAAAAATCAGTAAGAAAGCGAGTAAAACAAGTGCAAAACTCATTTGTATGTATTATTCATCATGCTTTGCATCAAACTGCATTTGAGGTGCAAAATGTCAGCAAAAAGATAGCACCAACTGTTTAGGTGAATTTTTGCACCTAAATTTAGTATCCGAGTATATATGTATGTTTCAAAAGGCCAGCAGGCATACTTCTCTCTCTCAACTCCACTACACCTACATTGGCCTTCTCTTGGAAAAGGGTGAGCTGGGTGATATAATCCTCTCGTCTACTCTGCCATGCTGCAGCACGTCTCATCCCAGGCCTGAAGGAATACATAACATTGCCCAGGCTTGATGGAGGTCTATTAGCTTCCCTTGCCAGCCCCACCATCTTCTAAACCAGATGCATCATTTGAAAAGCTATCATGGCCATCACTCCTGCTCGTCTTATAGTCTAGTTCACCTTCTCTGGTGCATCTCAGCACACATGCATCCAGGACACCATCAGACTGCACTGCAGACTAAAAAGAGTCAAAAAAAGACGAAACAAGGAAGTGTGCCTTTTCCATTTATGCTCCCAAGATCGGGAACATAAGTATTCCTCAGGAGCGCCCCATTACTGCTCCAATTTAGGAAAGAGTTAAAAAACGCACCTCTCTAAAAAACGCTACGTCACAATGCAGTAGAGCACACTTCTGCTCCCAGATACCGGCCACCTCTCCTATCACCGAGTCTATGCTTCCCTCTGGCCCTGTGCAGCGCCCTGCTGCCCTTGGCAAGGTTCACGCTATACAAATAGTGCATACATACATGCCACATCTGGGTATGTACTGCACAACTAGACCAACAATACTTAATCTCACTTTCGTACACGAAAATCACCTGAAGGCCTTCCAATTCTCACAGGTCGCATTAAAAAAAAAAACATGCGCATTGTTGCTTATTTAGAGTGGTTTTGGACCCGACAGGAATATACACAGTAGCGCTGCTTTCAGCTTCCTACACCTGAGGCCGTGTGAAGAGCTGTTTCACGTCACCACCGTGCGTCTGCTGCAGGCCTTCATCAAGGTCGCTTATCTAATCGTACGCTGTCACGTCAGGTCATGGGGTGAAAGCACACGTCTGGGTGCCAGGTTCATGCACGCAGCCTTCGTACAGGAATGAAGAATAAACACGATAAGGAGAGAGCGCTGCCCCGCCCTCTGTGTTCGTGACACCATCCTTTCACTTTTTTTCCCTAAGAGAACTCGTGGCAGTCAAAATATACAATCAACGCGCCAACAGGAGTCTGACAGCGGGGAACGTGAGCTCACAGCGCCCTCGCTCACATATATATCAACTTAAATAAAGAGGTCTGTTCCGCGCGCGCGCGCCATCATTTCATCGCCCTCCCCTCCTGTATCCTGTCAATATAGGTTTTAACGGCAAGTGACAGTGAGACCAACGGGCCATTACTTTTCGGTCGGCAAGCACTGTTATGGCGTACAAAAACATAACACGGGCCGGTTACAAGCACAACCTGTTCACAGTTTAAGGGGCCAGGTAAAGGATAACAGCTTTGATGGCAAGTAAATGTTGTCCGCTCTAATATGCTAGCACAATGCACGACCCTTTACATAGCATTTGACGTCTATATAGGTAACATACAGTCATACACTCTGGTCCAGATTATATGAACGTCACTGGTTCCTGCTATTTTGCACCAACATGCTGTTAGCACTACATTGTCTAACATGTCAAGATCGTGTCTGTGCAAGGGTCGTGAATCTGGAACCAGTTAACTCCAACTTAAGAGCGGAACCAAACCCCAGAAGTTTAGGAAACTCGTGAAATGTGAACTCTTAGGATTTGTCCTCAGTTGACGTCGACACAAGCCACGTGTCCTGCTGAGGAATGTCAGTCATGGTCACTCATCGGCTGAATGGACAATAACTTCCCAACAAGCTGTCAGCGATTTGATGTTACCGAATGGCTACTAGCAACCCCTTTCGAAACTGTTCTGTTATAAATTTGCAATAGCCAAACAAATTTAAAAAAAATATTTCCGTGGTTTCTACATAGACTAAATATAATTTATGTGCCGAGGTACAGTCAGAGGAAATACTACCCAAACAAAAAAATTACTTTAGACTGATTTTGCTTGACCATTCTGCAAAAGGAGTCATCGAAAGATTTTTTTTGAATAATGCAAGGCTGGATTAATGCCTCTATCCGAGTCTGACATGGACGAGGGACAGTCATAAACCACAATTCGATGGCAAGAACGACATTGAGAGCAGGCAACATACTTAAAGTCAATTACAACCTCACCACATCTGCCAGTAGCCTTCATGATAAGGGTTCAAATAATACAGACAATGAGCCATGAATTTATATACCAGATAATCTTGGCCATAATATCTGCATTGTCCACAGCAAGTTGAAGGCTAGTAAGACACCGGATCCATGGAAGAAACTCTCCTAGACATTACAAGTGATCCAGGAAGTTTCCCATTGGAGTGATCCTTCCAAAAGACAGTTGACTATTTAATAACGGGTAGATACTGCTATAGGGAGGACACAGCAAAATATTTTGGCAGCCTCAGACTGAGTACACAGTAAATGCAGTCGGTTTCAAACCAATGTAAAATTTGCAGATCTGTTGAAACTAACACTTGAAGTTTTGTCTAGAAAGTTAAAGGATGCAGGACATCAGTGACTTGATTTTAAGTGGGTCTGGAATTTCGGAATTCTCAAAAATTTGACGAATATCTGGCATGCAGCGTATCCTGCACATAGCTGTTTCTAATTGCTATGCTGTTATCACATTCATGTTTCTGAACATTGATTTGCAGCGGAATGGCTGCCTATGTGAATGGAAGCACTTGTAACTAAAATTACACAAGATATACACTGTTGCTTTCTCATCCAACAAAAACTGTCAGACCTACTTGCCAAAATGGCACCACATGTTGGCAAGAATCTTGAAGGCATGGTCCAGTCACATTTACCGGGCTCCCTTATAGGGATTATTATATTGAGGTCATGTGAAGCAAATGGCAACTTCCCTTAGTCACCTCCCAGTTTGGCCCTAGGCAGGCCGTGGCCTAGAAAAGCTGCCCCTTCGCACTACACCTCCACCATTCACATAAGTTGGTCAGTGTGTGTTACTTTTATTCTGCACCTACTTGTATGTGTAGTTTTCCTTACATGTATACAACTCCCTTACAGCCACATAATCATCCTGATATGGGGGTTAATAGCCTCACAGCCCTCAACCATTTATATCCAACATCTAAGGTGAGTAGCCAGGGCAGTGTGTATCCTAAATTTGAGGTTATGAACCCTTAGTCTGTACCCTATTGGTTGGTCCTTTTGGAGTTTCTAGTCTGCGTATCATCAGACAGTTTGTATTTTGCATCTGGGCGGCCCCTTTGGATGGTCAGTGGTCCAAGTGCCTCAGGTCTGCTCTGTATTCTGCATCTGGTTCTTGCTCTGCACCAGGCGTCAGCCACTCCAAGTAAGCCCTGTCCGATTCTGGGCCCAACCCAAGCACAAGAACCTCTTGAGGCTTTTCAGCAGTCTGAATACCATTATTTTCCCCACTTACTACCCTCAGCTAACCTTGCAAGTGGCAGTCTGAGTAAATCCTCAAATTAGGGCATCAAGAAATCTCCTGCGTGTTCCACTCATCTGCCTCCCAGTCCGACTGCACTGGATAAACGTCTCTGCAGCCAGAGTCCTGATTATCAATCCCTGTCCAAACACCAGGGGTTTCATTCCCCAGGGACTACGTTCCTGATGATGTTCTTTTCTCTTAATCTCTACTGCTACCTTTCCTCCTACTTCTGCCTCACAATACCCTCTGCTTTCCAACTCTCCTGTAGTTTTAGTTTGGTCTGCGATCTACAAACTGTAGCCTTCTTCTTGCTGCTAGCACTCATTTCTCCTTTTTTTAAATATGTTTTAGTAGCTTTCCAGAGAAAACACATAACCAAACATAACGGTGTCTTTAGTGCACTAAAGTCACAAGCAATACAAGTTCTATTTTCCCATTGTTCATTAATCCCCCCTCCAACCCCGTCCCGCCCAGATATTCTAGTATCTATTCCACAATTGCCCTAATATGTTGCCCTGTTATGCCCTTAACTGCGAGTTAGCAGTTGGGGAGGATCTGCTAGTTTCAGAATCTTTTCCCCTCACGTCGCCAGGTGGTCAGCTACACACTCATGCCTACGGGTGCGTATAATGTGCTGTTTGCCCACCAGTGCCCATTCCTGTAAATCACGTCTCCAAGCGGAGACCTCAGGCGGCCTAGCACTCATTCCTACTTCAATTCCCAGGCATCCTGATTACCAGCCGCTTGCCTCAGTCCACTTATAACACCAATGCTGCCCTTGCACCTTCACAGTCGCTTCCCTTACTTAAGCCTCAGATGCTTGAGGAGCTGCTTCTATAGACACTCCATACAATACACCCCTGTAATTTCCTTCTTTCTCAGATCCTTTTCTCTTACACTCTTACTTCTCTTACCCTTCCCCTCCACATCCTACTCTCCTAATAGTGCATTTGACAATTACACCCCCCTTTTGCACCACTTTCTCCACTCAGTTTATGCTCCTCCATTAACCTCTCCTTATCGCCTCTTTCAGTCTCAATCTCCCACTCCTTTTTCACTTGACACTGCTGATCCTGCCCTTCATCCAACCACCCAGCCCCATCTTTGACTAAGAAACTCTCATGGCTAAAACTGATTGTGCATCCCCTCTGTTTTTACCCTACTCTCATGCTCATACATCAGAACTATTCTCATGCTTCTGCGGCTCGCTGGCTGCACACTCATCTATACAAGGTCACTCCCTCCTATTCTGCCAAATGTCCTCATTTTGCTCTTTCCTTCCTCGTCAGTCACCATCTTCTTCCCGCACTTCATATCTACTTACCCTATATATCCGCATCAATGCCAGATCTGTGCCCACAAAAATGTTAGCACATTTTGACACCCTCACTGACAAGCAACCATACCTGCTTTTTATCACCTACACCAACCAGGCTCATGAATCATGATGTATCCCTATACTGCATCAATCCAGCAGCTCTGGATACAAGATAATCCTGACGAAACTGGTAAAAAAGAGTAAAGGCCACATGGTTTTTGGCCAAAAATTCAGAATACCCGCAGCCACTGTTCTCTATCAACAGCTGAAGTCAATCTTTTCAGATAAATTGCAACTTTTTTTCCCCATGGTAATTTAATCATGTCGCTCTTCCATTCAACATGGAACTTGCAGAGGCATTCTGTGTTTTACGGCAACCAAAACTGACAGCTCTTAGATATTTCAATACAAGGTGAGACATATTGGATAGCCGATCGACGACACTGCAAACAAAAACCCAACCTTTGATTGTGGACCCATTTCCCTTCTTTACACCGCTCAAATCCCAGCAAATTGCTTCCCTCAAATCCACAATCGGAAATGGAAGAAAGGATTGAATGCCACTGACAAACAATACTACACTTAAAGCCTTCGCTTTTATAGGGCTACCAACTGGGAGGCAAAGAATAGCCATGTATGCAGCTTATGTCGCATGTGTATCAAAATTCCAAAACATGGCATGCTTGCTGCTCAAACGAAGTGACATCATCCCAACAATTATGCAACACTATACATATTCACCTCGACATGAAAGCACAGGAGAGAAACCCATCTTACAAACCTGATGAATGCTGTGAACCATACACAGCTGCTCTGTCTCAAGTATCGGTTTCTTCAGCTACTCTGAAAATGTTTTTCCCACTGCCTATTTCTACAGCATTTCTCAGCTTCCCAAATTTTAGAGATCGTTTCAAGACACACTGCCGTCTACTCTTTCACCCCAGTCCCAATGGCTGAAAGAATTATTTGTAGCACCTCCTCGAAAACTGCATTTTTTCCATAAGACATCTAAACCTCTTAACAAACCACTCCTGAAGAAACCTGTGCTTGAGATAAAGAGCCTAATCCTAGAGGAGTTTACAGCTTTTGACATCCCACTTTCCTCCTGATCCTCAATGATATGTGTCCAGGACAAAAATGTTGGTGGAACTTCGCCATGTACTCTCCAACGTCACTCAAGCATCCACCAGCAATCCTAACCTGTCCAATGTGTGCTACAGACCACGTCCTTAACTGAATCAGTAATTTGGCCTTTCTTGTTTTAACTATGCCTTCAACAAACAGGTATTCATAGAACTCCTACTATTATCAGACTAGGACTTTATTGTACTCAGACCCCCACTTCTAATCATAAACGTATATAAAGGAGTCACCTAAAATTAGATACAAGAAAGACGGAAACCCTAATATTCTGTTTCAGAACCTCCCACCCTTCTACCTTCATTCTGGCTAACGAGGCTAGTTTCATAGCTATACCTTCAACATCAGTAAAAAAAAAATCTTGAAGTTACCTTAGATGTTGGCATGCGCTTGGCATCACAGGTCAATCCTATAGTTAAATCATCCTTCAGTCTACTTAGAAAGTTGAGCTGGATTATCCACTTCCACAATTTGCTTATTGGGTACACACTGCCATTTCAATAGAGCTTCCAATACTTTATTATGCCAATGGGCTACCTCGAAAGCCTCATGTGCATAATATGGAGTGTTTAAAACAGACCGCAAAATTTCTTACAGCACCACATATTATTTTCTCTGTGTGCCCTGGATTTGCTGCTTTTAGCCACGCACTCTGTATAGTGTATAGTGCCCTCCATGACAATTTATTTATTTATTTATTTATTAGGTTTATATAGCGCGACAGCTACCCATAAGGGTTTCCCGGTGCTGAAAGACAAATACAGCAAAAAAAAACAATCCAGAAAAGTTATTGGTCAAAAAGCCAGGTTTTAACGGCTCTGCGGAAGCGGATGTGGCAGTTCTCCATCCGCATATCCAAGGGAAGTGAGTTCCAGAGTCTGTGGACAATGGATACTGAACATTATTTCAAAAGAAAACTTCGCCATTATCACTTTGCATGCAGCTTTCCCTTCAAAAGCCAGCTCCATCTTGAGATTTCCCACTATCCTTAATCCTGCCTAGGAGGCTCTTTATTCTCTGCCCAAACTGGAAAGGTTCGTAATTCTTAGCAGACTGAATCATAAATATTCATAGCAACTTGTCTTTTTCAGAGTCATCCGGGTCTGGCTGTTTCTGGCATCTAAAACAAGCCTACTACACCACCCACTCCCTCCGTTCTACTTTAACTATTGATGCCTCGAACCCATATTCTCACTTAGAAAGAAAAAAAAAGCCTGTGTTGAAGATACATACTGAAGACTTCCATGCCCATCGTACCCAATCGCTGCGAGATAGTGGGAGTCTTACACCTAGATACAATTTAGGGGAAACAAAGGCTCACATCGTATCACTTCACATGTTCTTAAGACAGAAATGCTTTTGATTTTGTTCAGTTCATGCTTATAAGAGACATGCATATAATGTAAAAATATCACATGTGTTCGTCGCCCCAGTATTTACACAAATAACAATTTAAATACCACTATTTTGTTTTATTTCTTTTATAGCTCTTTAGCAACACTCATCCCAGTGCAGGGTGTCAGAGCGCTTTACATCACAAGTACAGTTTATACATTGACAATAAATTATGTGTGTTCATCAATATAAAGGATGTGTTACATAAGACAGTGAGGGTTACAAGGTGTAGGAGCCACTTGTCCTTCATACCTCACTGTGCTATATTAGAATGATTACAATTTATGAATTGCAAGTAACAAAAGGAACTCTGTATTAAAAGCAGCAACCCACTTACCCATTTACATAAAATATAGATATGTCAACTGCATGTTACATAATGTGCTTCGCAGGAGATATATTAACCCTCTATGCTACTTTGATTCAAAACTAGGACTAGGCAAAATACAGATCTCTCCAGCAAATTATTTCTCTTCCAGAGTTATCTAACCATCAATATCATTCCCTGAGATTTAGGTGACACACAAACTACTCTGCAGCAGGTGCCTTAAACCCTTAAGATATTTTAAAATACAGAGCTTGCAAACAATTCAGCAGAACAGATGTACTGTTACGTTTCTCCTTGTTGACAATTTCTTTGTGGAAGGGTTAAAAAAGAAATGTATAAGTTGAGGCCAAAATGTTGCGTCGGGTTGTGTCAATATTTTGGCACAACCCCAATGCACAAACCTAATTTGTTAAATATTGTAATACGCTCACAGGTACTCATGACAGACCTGCTAAACGTATCTGAGGTCTTAAGATCTGATGTCACTTACTGTGGGGTCATGGTTTGTGTTGCCACTTCCTGGGCTGCCACATGCAGGGTCACGCGCTGTGATTTCACTTCGTTACTCTTGGTGATGTCATGCGCCGTGATGTCACACCCATTTTGCCTAACTTGGTCAGTCCCCCCCACTTCTTTTTTTTAGGACTTGAGCCCAGGGTGTGCTTCTCCTCACCTCTGCTGATCAACCTACAAGTGAATCCGTGGGTTCACCAGATAGAGGAATATCATTCACACAGAGGACTCTATTTTCACTCTGGATGCCGCCTCCTCCTCTCTATGTATGCTGATGAACTCCAACTGTTTGTCTAGAAGCCTACTAATAACCTCTCTCCATGACAAACGAGGTAATCAAGTTTGACAGATTGCCTGGTATTTCCATCAACTGGGATAAAATCAAACTGTTTCCTCTTATGGGTTCCATTGTCAAAACAGCTGTGGAATGTCACATCCATTGAATTGGAGGATTTAGTCAAGTTCATATGATTAGTCCTGAGCTCAGACTACGATCCAGAGTTGGATAGGCTGAAGTATCAGATGTCACATAAAACATTCCATATACTCCACCGGTAATGTCCAACTAGGCAGGAGTAGAAGTAATTACCGGGTACCCATATCAATTGGGTGTCACCCTCACCTCTACCTGGTCACTACTCAGGGAAGGGGGCCCGCTCTCTCCGTCGGTACCCCGAGGCGGTCAATAAATAATGACCGGAATGTTTTATGTGACATTTATCACTGTATTTATATGAGTTTTTTCTCACAGTTGATATTAAGCAGCAGCTTTATTTGTTTAATTGCTTGGTCCTGAGGAATGCCCCGATACTAGTAGATCCTTGTGAGGGCAGAAACATGTCGACCTATATCACTTTGCTTGCCATCTTGAGAATCTCAAGTTTCTGCATATTGCTTTTTAACCATGACAAGGGCACTCTAAGAATAAAATTGATACAGAGTTCCATTAGTCATTTTTAACACACTTTTTCATATCATTTAGCGCTGCACTTTTTTGTCTCTTGCAACGCTCTTCTTGTATCATCAAAATATGTCTTTGGGTTTCATGATGCCACCAGCCATCCTTTAGTCCTTCCATTGGCTAAGGCTATCCCAGTCACTTTCTGAGACTGGGTTCCCTTGTGAGAGAAGGCCAGATCCAAATGATGATAAATCACAATTTGTGAATGATGGGTTCTGGCAGAAGAGGCTTTCTTCTCTGAGCTAGGAGGCTGCTGTCTTAGCTTTGGATATATATTGACCCTTGCCTTTTTCACTTCTCAACCTCCTTATTCAGACCCAAGGTGTTTTGGGGTAGTTATATGTTCCTAGGGGAAGTACACCTTGCAGGTCTTAAAAATTTCCCTGAGACCTTCCTTAACCCTTTTTGTTGTGCATCCTTTTTATACTCATCAGCGATGCCCTTACCTCAAAACCCGCTGTTTCCACTCTCCATAAAAAATAGGGTGATATAGACACTGTCCAGGGGTGACCTGGCTTTGCCAGGACACGTCTATGCTGACGGACAATTTCTTACACTAGGGCAATATAAAGCTACATGTGAGCCCTCCCACTGACTGTTTTCACTTTAGGCTTAGGGATACCGGAGAAGAGGTGATCTCAGGGTTACCAGAAGAGTCGCTGGAATTCGGGCCACTAACCCAGATAATCAGATCCCCATGATCCACAACATGGATGTCTAGACTATATACTGCAATATCTGCTCCGAGCGTGGGAGGACCTAGTCATAGCAAACTATCCTGGGAATTAGATATTGGGCTGAGTTGACAGATGCAAAACGGCTTACTGTTGTTTGCAGACCAAGATGATACCCATGAACTATTAGCACAAGTTGCTTCTTTTTAAGTTACTACATTGATCTTATTTTACTCCTAATAACCAATACAGGATAGATCAGCTAGGTCCCATCATCGTCCACGATACTGGGCAAAACATGCTGGGGTTATCTACCTGGCTCTGTCCCGCCCGCCTACCCTTGATTTCTGGTGTGAGATCACTTCCACTACCTCAAGTATAATGGAAGCAGGATTGAATTGCAGCTAGTCTTTCTTCTGCAGGTCGATGTCAAGTTGATTCCACATGGGACTAGGCAATTCATAGCGCTTGCATTACTATTAGTCAAGTACTGGGTTGCTATGAATTGATGCAGAAACACTGGGCCCAAGAAAGAGGATTCTTTAAAAAAAAGTGGTTCTTATGCTGTGGCTAATTAGATCATATTAGCATTAGTGGGGCAGAAAAGTAAACGGACATTAGCTAATAGGAGTGTGAAAGAAGCTTAAAGAGAAAATCTATAATTAAAATATTCATAACAGTGGACTGCACAAATCAGTCACTTTTACATTATGTTTCCAGGGAATATAATCCAGCCATAGAGGGACTGGGCCACGGGCGATCCCGCAGAAATGCTTAAACGTCCTGCAGATTGTGATGCCCCTGGCATTAGGAAATAAAACGTGTATCCCATCAATAGTTTATTTCAACTACCAAAAAATAATGAGTTACAATATTTTGGATATAATTTTGAAAAGAACAAAACGTTTGAAACCATACCGGTACCCACAAACAAAAGTCTCCAATTCTTAAATAGTCAAACATGAAAAAAGCAACGGCAAACACAAATTATTGGATACAATCTATGTTCACCTACAAATAGGTAAACGTCACGTCAGAAGAAAAAAAACAAGTGTTTATGTTGATTTCAAGCTTCATTCCGTGCAAATAGCAGAAAAGACAAAGTAACATGGTCAATGTACCTATAGATAAAAAAAAAAAACTATAATCAGCGTCCGGGACACTGCATCAAACAAGTAACTGGCCTACCCAAAAAAAGAACAAAACATAAAAAGAAACATTGTTTAACAAGCATTTGCAATGCATAAGGTCTCGCATTAGGAAAGTTTGAGCTATTGGTATTGTAAATGACACATTTGTTATATATGTGTTGGTTTTGAAAATAGCAAAAATAATAGCTTTGTCATTTACAATGCCAATAGTTATAACTTGTGACACCTATAGCATTTGTAATGCAATATGTGTTGTATTCACGTGACTTAGATGTATTGATATTACAAATAACAATGGCTTTGAATTTTTTAAATAATTAATACTTAAATAAAAGTTATTGTCATTTATAATGGCAATAGCTTAAACTTTTGTAAATAACTTTTCTGAAGAATATGTTCAGTGTATTTTATTGTGACGAAAATCCAAGAACAGAAGTGAAATACTAACTTCTTTTTGTGACATTTGTAATAAAGCTTGAAACATTGAGAGATCATATTTGACCCAGTTGTTGGTAAATGGTTGCACAGATTGATGCTGTGGTGGGGCTGAGAGATGTTGTAGTGGCGACTAGTGATGCTGTGGCATTCAATGATCCTGTGGTAGCGCATAGTGATGTTGTTGTGGTAGCGCATAGTGATGTTGTTGTGCCCCTTAGTGATGCTGTGGTGATGCGATAGATAGAGTGAGTGGGATAGATAGATAGAGTGAGTGGGATAGATAGATAGATAGATAGAGGGAGGGCGATAGAGAGATTGAGTGAGCGAGATAGATAGGTAGATAGATAGATAGGAGTGAGGGCGATAGATAGCTAGACAGATAGATAGAGTGATGGCGATCAGTATCTAAATAAGTAGATAGAATGAGGGCGATAGATCGATAGAAAGATAGATAGAGTGAGGGCGATAGATAGATAGCGTGAGGGCGATAGATAGAGTGAGGGCGATAGATAGATTGATAGATAGAGTGAGGGCGATTAGATAGATAGAGTGAGGGCGATAGATAGATAGATAGAGTTAGGGCGATAGATAGATAGATAGAGTTAGGGCGATAGATAGATAGAGTGAGGGCGATAGATAGAGTGAGGGCGATAGAGTGAGGGCGATAGATAGAGTGAGGGCGATAGATAGAGTGAGGGCGATAGATAGAGTGAGGGCGATAGATAGAGTGAGGGCGATAGATAGAGTGAGGGCGATAGATAGAGTGAGGGCGATAGATAGAGTGAGGGCGATAGATAGCGTGAGGGCGATAGAGTGAGGGCGATAAGATAGAGTGAAGGCGATTAGATAGAGTGAGGCCGATAGATAGACAGATAGAGTGAGGGCGATTAGATAGATAGACTGAGGCCGATAGATAGAGTGAGGGCGATAGATAGACAGATAGAGTGAGGGCGATAGATCGATAGACAGATAGAGTGAGGGCGATAGATAGATAGATAGTTGTGTGTGTGGTTGTGGGTGTGTGTGTGGTTGTGGTTATGTGTGCGTGGTTGTGTGTGTGTGGTTGTGTGTGTGTGGTTGTGTGTGTTATGCTTTGTTTTTCTATGTTTTGTTATGCTATGTTTTGTTGTCTTTGGTATGCTATGTTTTGCTAGGCTATGATATGTTTTGTTTTGTTATGCTATGCTATGTTTTGTTATGTTATGTTTTGTTATGCTATGCAATGTTTTGTTTTGCTATTCTATGCTTTGTTATGCTATGCTATGTTTTTTTGCTATCCTATGCTTTGTTTGGTTATGCTATGCAATGCTTTGTTGTGTTTGTTATGCTATGCTTTGTTATGCTATGCTATGTTGTGTTGTGTTTTGCTATGCTATGTTTTGTTATGCTATGTTTTGTTATGCTATGTTTTGTTATGCTATGCTTTGTTATGCTATGCTATGTTATGCTATGTTTTGTTATGTTATGCTATGTTTAGTTTTGCTATCCTATGCTATGTTGTGTTTTGTTATGCTATGCTATGTTGTGTTTTGTTATGCTATGCTATGTTGTGTTTTGTTATGCTATGCTATGTTGTGTTGTGTTTTGTTATGCTATGCTATGTTTTGTTATGCTATGCTATGCTTTGTTATGCTTTGTTATGCTATGCTATCTTTTGCTATGCTATGCTTTGTTTTGCTATGCTATGTTTTGTTGTGTTTGATATGCTATGTTTTGCTATGCTATTATATGTTTTGCTATGCTATGTTTTGTTATGCCATGTTGTGTTATGCCATGTTTTGTTAGGCTATGTTTTGTTTTGCTATCCTATGCTTTGTTTTGTTATCCTATGCTATGTTGTGTTTTGTTATGCTGTGCTATGTTGTTTTGTTATGCTATGTTTTGTTATGCTATGCTATGTTTTGTTGTGTTTGTTATGCTATGCTATGCTATGTTTTGTTGTGTTGTGCTATTTTTTGTTATGCTATTTTTTGTTATGCTTTATTACGCTATGCTTGGTTATGCTATGCTTGGTTATGCTGTGCTTGGTTATGCTGTGCTTGGTTGTGCTGTGCTTGGTTGTGCTGTGCTTGGTTGTGCTGTGCTTGGTTGTGCTGTGCTTGGTTGTGCTGTGTTTTGCTGTGCTGTGTTTTGCTGTGCTGTGTTTTGCTGTGCTTGCTGTGTTTTGCTGTGCTTGCTGTGTTTTGCTGTGCTGTGTTGTGTTTTGCTGTGCTGTGTTTTGCTGTGCTGTGTTTTGCTGTGCTGTGCTGTGTTTTGCTGTGCTGTGCTTTGCTGTGCTGTGTTTTGCTGTGCTGTGTTTTGCTGTGCTGTGCTTTGCTGTGCTGTGTTTTGCTGTGCTGTGTTTTGCTGTGCTTGCTGTGTTTTGCTGTGCTTGCTGTGTTTTGCTGTGTTTTGCTTTGCTGTGCTGTGCTGTGTTTTGCTGTGCTGTGCTGTGTTTTGCTGTGCTGTGTTTTGCTGTGCTGTGCTGTGTTTTGCTGTGCGGTGTTTTGCTATGCTGTGCTGTGTTTTGCTGTGCTGTGCTGTGTTTTGCTGTGCTGTGTTTTGCTGTGTTTTGCTGTGTTGTGCTGTGCTGTGTTGTGTTTTGCTGTGCTGTGCTGTGTTTTGCTGTGCTGTGCTTTGCTGTGCTGTCCTGTGCTGTGTTTTGCTGTGCTGTGCTGTGTTGTGTTGTGTTGTGCTGTGTTTTGCTGTGCTGTGTTGTGTTGTGTTTTGCTGTGCTGTGTTGTGTTTTGCTGTGCTGTGCTGTGCTGTGCTGTGCTGCGTTGTGCTGTGGTGTGTTGTGTTTTGCTGTGGTGTGCTGTGTTTTGCTATGCTGTGCTGTGTTTTGCTGTGCTGTGCTGTGCTGTGCTGTGTTGTGCTCTGTTGTGCTGTGTTTTGTTGTGCTGTGCTGTGTTTTGCTGTGCTGTGCTGTGTTGTGTTGTGTTTTGCTGTGCTGTGCTGTGTTGTGTTTTGCTGTGCTGTGTTGTGTTTTGCTGTGCTGGTAAGGGTATGTGAGGGTGTGTGTGAGGGGGGTGAGGGTGAGGAGGTGTGTGAGGGTGAGGAGGTGTGTGAGGGTGAGGAGGTGTGTGAGGGGTGAGGGGGTGAGGGCGTGAGGGTGAGTGTCTCCAATGAATGTCACTGCTTCGCCTTCTTTGAAAATGTTCAGTGCTGCAAATAGAGCATGCCGCCGTAATTATCACAGCATGAGGCCCCAAAGTGATAATTATCACAGCATGCAGAGAGCCGCCCCACGCTGCTGGAGCACTCAACTGCACATTAATTATAGTTGAGTGCTCCAAAAGCCTGGGGCGCCTGTTGACATGCTGTGATAAGTGGGTCTCATGCTGTGATAATTGTTGAGGAAGTGGAGACTCCTGCTGGGATAATTGGTCTTGTGGCCCTCAGGAAGTAGAGTTTCATGCTGGGATAATTGGTCTGGCGGGCTTGCAGCGCCTGACGTCCAACAAACGTACACAAGCTGCTCAACCTTGAAGCTCGTTCACAGACCTGGGTCGGCTCGTGCCCAGGTCTGTATCGGGCTCGTTCACAGCTGTTACTCCCTTGACAGGGAGGAAGGTGACTATAGTCTCGCTGGCGGGAGCGCTTCGCGCTCCAACGCCAGCTCGACCTAAAAAGGTACACTTTGTCCAGTGTGCCTGCTGCTGCGGACGAAAGCAGGACATCAAACAGGCGGTAGCCCACCAGGAAGAGCGAGGCGAGGTTTTCAAAAGAGGAAGGCTGAAGGGAAATATACCCCCGATCTCGTCTGTGGACTTCTTGTTTTGTTGTGGTTCTGGCACGAGGTGAAATAAAGACAGCGCAGCCTCAGTAGTCGGCACCCAGGCCTTTAATTGCTTTGGCATTAGGCTTCTGTGTAAAACTTTGGGCCCTGGCACTTATTCCTATACGAATTAAAGCGCTGGGTGAGGTGCAAAGACATGGGTGGAGACGTTCTGCAGAAATGTGAATAACCTTGCATCAGCCAGGCCCAGCCATATTGCATTTGAAACCACCTCTGTGAAGGGCGTGCACGGTTAACAGGCGCACATGTACAATATTTAGCAATGTACCACATGTCTCCACTGCCGACAGTCAGAGAACTCGAGGGAGCTACGCAGATGGTACCCAATCAGAATTAGGCACGCAATCTACCAGAAGATAGAACACTAAACCAAACAGAAACAGAACAAACAAGGTAAATAACCTTCAGTTCAATACCTGCATCTTCATGGCGAGAATGAGCCAGGTAGGCTGATATCCTGCAGCAGGCGCTGCTGAGACTCATCATTGCTAAGGGACCAGGTGAGGAACGCATGTGATGCACATAATAATCTCTGGCTGAACATCCCTTGTGATGGGAAAGGTAAGAAGAGGTTTCTACAACGACTGAGGGGAAATGTGGTATTTCACACCCTCGGCCACTTTCCACCAAAATGCGCATAACCCTTTAATATTTTTGAGGTCTAGCATACCAGCTGTCTGTACACGAAAGTCTCTAGAGGACCATACTAAGAAACTTACCATGGGATTAGAACACACCGGTTGCTTCCCATCCTCATCTTGTGTTTGGCCCTCCCCTTAACCATGCCTTTTCACCAGTCTTTTAATTGGCTAACTTGTATCCTCCTACTGCTCACATTTGGGGAACTATTTTTTTCTTTTCCTTTCAGCACTCGTAAGAGTATATGTGTTTTCTTCCTTGTGTGATGATCCACCCTCAAATAACAAAACGAACTTACAAAAAAAAACATTTGAAAAGCCAATGGCTTGGCTCTACCACTATAAAGGCAAGACCTATTGGTGTTGCCACTGTTTGTTTCATGGGGGATGGGGGCGGGGAGGGGGACGTCAAAGGTGATTTTGTGGAGATGGTTTTATTTTGAGGGCAAGTCCAAGATCATGGAAAGGGGTGGATTTATTTGAGGGAGTGTTACTTACAGAAGTTTGAGGTAGGCTTGGCAGAGGGGCTTTGAAGTATGGTGAGGAGCTAACTGCACGGTCAAGGTTGTCCCTCAGGCCCTAAAAGATGGGGTGGCAGTGATGCGTCAGGTAGAAGGGTACGAGTTTTTGAATAGTTTGAGAGCAGAGGCCTTATTCAAGGGATGAGGGTACATGTTAGGTGCAAATGGCAGGGGGTTGCCTCTTTTTTATTTACTTAATGACAGCTAGGGTTGGGATGGCTGACATTCTTTTGTCCTTAGGTTGGTGGCATATGTGTGAAAATGAGGCAAAACTGGATATAAGCCAAAACCCATCTGCACACTCATCTGTTTGCAGTGGTGTTTTTTAAAATAATAGTACTTTCAACTTAAATAGGTGGTTTTCTGAAACAAGATTTGTATGTGAGGAAGACCTGGAACAAACAAAATATTTAAAGTAACAAAAAACAGAGATTTTTCAAATAAAGGTTCATTTACAGAAATTATGCAACTCAATATCAATTTGCATTTTAAAGTCTAACGGCAGCTGCTCGTACACATCAGACAGCCGGATGCTAAAGTGACAGTCTTAATCTCAACTCTCAAATATATGCCATCTTCAGCATGGCAACCACATCATACCTCATAAATGGGCCACAAAAGAGAAGTTCAAATGTGATTTACAGCAAAGACGAGCTCTTTGGCTGTTCAGAGTTATGAGAGTTGCAGAACCAGGATCATGTTTGCCATTTGTGATTATGCAGGGGTGTTGGTGCCACGCCCAGGTCATCGTTTGCTGTCCCAGTGGACTGCTCTGCAAACACCGGGTTTTACTCAATCTGTGATTTTAAAGTATGTACAGAGGCCTTTCATAAAGATTCAAAGTCAGGCCCACTCCTGCAATAACAAACTGGTGTCAAAGAGCATTTGAGGTCACTTCCTTCCCCAAAATGATTTTGGGGTCATAGTATCCTGAACAAGAAGCAAGAGGAGGTTTGGAGTTGAAAGTATTTTAACTTTATACAATGAAATTATACTAAAATACAAAACAGTGTTAAGGCAAACTTCATCTGAAGGTAAAGCTTGAATAAAGTATACACAACACACAGCGCTAACAAATCCTCCATTAGGAAGTCTGTGCAACCATCTTTTCAGGCAAGGATTACTGGACCAGCCCACGCTGCTGTACCAAAAATAAATTACATTTGGATTGCTGTAAAAGACAGCCCTTCACCACAGACTCCCCTATCCCCCAGTAACACAACTCATGTCAAATTCATAAAACGTTTCCATTTCTAACATCTGGCTTGATAGCGCAGCTGTCGCCAGACAATTGTGTTAGCATCACTAAAGAGGAGCTTTAGTTTCGCCCACATGTTGGTAGCTAGGAGTACATGTTTTGATTGGGTAGAAGTTATGTGCTTCCACAAAAAAAAAGGGTGTGCACTCCACACAGTTGTGATCATTTTATTTATTCAGCTGCCTAGGCTTGAACTTTCAGGTGCACACACGATTTTAGAATCCTATTAAAGTTTCTTATATAACTAGAATATGTATGTTTTCCTCTGGCAGGAGCACAGGTGTGAGAAAGGCAATCATTAACCTACATGGATGTTTAGGTCTGGCTTGACAGTGCAACTGTCACCTGACCCATTAACCTACACGAACATGATTCTACAGTTCTTTGCTTACACACAAATACATATATATTCCCAGTCCATGAATGCTTCACCTTACCATACCACATTCCTTTAAGGCCAAACCTATTACCATTGCTTGTTTGTCTTCTTTGCACGTCACTGAAACAGTCTGCGCGTTGCAATTCAAAGGCCAGCTGGCCCATAACCCGATTTGGAAAGCGCCCTCTTCTTCATGTTCACCTGCGTCGGAGGTGCGGTGACGTTTATTGTGTAATGAGGGTCTAAAAGGGAACGCTGGTGGGCAGGGTGCACGTGCCTAAAGAACTGAAGGATGAAGCAGGCGAGCGATACAAACTGTGCTCCTCAGGCCGAACATGCACACACCGTGCCACGTCACAGATGCAGGAAGGGCCAGCCTGCGCAGAACAAACATGTGTGTTGGCGGGAAAGAAAGGGGGTGCAGGGTATTCTGGTATAAGGCCCGTGCCCACTCTGAAGGGTGAACAAACATGGTTTCTTCGCCGTTTGTGTCGCTCCACTGGGAAGAAAGAGCAACACAGACGCGTAGGCGCAGGTTAAGTGCTAAGAGTGCGCGCCAAGGAAGCGACAGAAGGGAGCCCTGGTGCGAACAGGCTCAACAGAACATACAGTGGGGACCCGGAAATATAAGGAAATCCCTGGGAAGGAGCAGGCTAAAGCGTGGCAGGCAAGAAGGTGGCCGACTTCGGGGAATAACGCCACCCCCGTCCCAGTCAAAAAAAAAAAAAAGATGCCCCCAGTAAGCCTGGGGATGCCGACGTAGGGGAGCTGCAACATTGTGTGTGGAGGGACCCCAAAGCAGACACTGCACTCACAGATAAAGCCTGGCTGGAGGTTGTCTAGACCTGGAACGAATGTACAGACAGTACCCAGATAAACCTACCTTTTGTGGGAGTTACCCAAAAACAGCTAAACACTGGCTGCCAAGAACTGGAAACACCATCATTTGTTTACATGTGCCTTCACGTACTTGAACTAGGCTAAAATGGCGGGAAATATTTGACCTTAATTTTGCTCAGGGCAACCCGCCCGCGAGCAGTGACCAAATTATAGATAATGAATAGGCGACTATTGTGGAAAAGTAAATTTTGCCATGTTCTGTGTCCCTACGCCTCATCCATCATATGTTATGTGTGCATGACCAATATGCATATGTTATTCCCCACGTCCGATTAATGACGCAATTACAGTTGTGTCCACCTCTAGTATGCCAGTTTCCAGTCCTCGTGAATACTACGAATATTAGGCCTATGTAAAGCTACGTTGCCACGTTTCCCAGTGTGCACGTTATTTCATTATAAAGTCCCCGTTTCCAGGCCTCAACAGGGCCCGGACACTAGATTCAGCTCCTGTCTCCTGAAGCCTCGCTGAGGAGCGATACAGCCCCCACCTGTATCCTCGACCTTTCACTTGCTTCCTGCCTCACAGTGCCCGGTGCAGCCTGGCTCTGCCTCTGAGTCTGCCAAGAGTATGTTATGATTCCAGCTATCAGTTTAGTCCTCCTTCTCTGCATTCCTAAGCTACTGAACTGCATCAATAGTTTCCGTCATTGTCTAGCCTTCTCGTCTCCACGTTAGAGAAATACTGCATTTAATGGTCATTTAATATTCTTCATCACGCACTACATGTAGAATAATGCATGGTCCAGTCTTAGAATCAAGTTAGCCTTTCCCCTCTTGACTTCTAGTTTATATCAACATGTTCCCTAAACATCAGATACTAGATAGGGTTTAGGTACATGTCGCTCCAACCCTCCAGACTTTAGTCTCTGCTCCTAGCACAGAGTTCATAGCCCCCAGCTTCTCCTAGTAACACATCATTGCCAGTTTACGCGCACCACCAGGTTAGAGGTCCCGGCTCCTTAGGTAGCCCCCTCCAATGTTTCCGCCCCATTCATGACATATTCTGTTACGTCTGCACCACATGTCTATGTATACGCCCAGTTACACCTACTTTTACTCTTATCTTTCGCGACTGCTACGCGTCACGCCTTCTGCTCCACCCACTGCTACGCCTACTGCAATGTAATGCTATGTGTTTGCGCTATGTATATATGCTCGTGTTTTGTTATGAAAAGTTAGCGCGCTCATCCCAGACCCAGCCCCGGCAGCTGCCGGGCCACTCTAGCCCTGCCATTCTGTTCCTATGCAGGTTGTCCTGTTCCTGTCCTTATGCTGTAATAAACCTGCAGAAACTCCTACTACCTCGAATCTTGACTCTTATTTATTGAGCTATCTGTTATGATATATGCCTAGTCAAAAATAGGGTATTATTTATTTATTTACCACATAATGGCGCCCGAATAGGGACCTGCCCTTTCCCCACGCGTCGGTGAAGCCACGCCGACCCCCTGACCCTCTGCAGCCGTGACGGAACCATACCGGCCACGTGCAGATATTTCTGCTTCAAGTATCCCTCAGGCCCACGGAGGAGACGGAGGAGGCGGTCCAGCATCCAAACGAGACGGTGGAGGAACGCGGCGAGTCCCGACCAGAGCCCAAGCCGAGAGTCCAAGGTCCGAGGTATCCGGAGGCCCACCCGTAACTGAAGCCCGAAGTCCGTCCGTCGTCGTAGCAGTCCAGTCCGATCCGAGGCCTTCCGTTCCGTGCTGCCCGGTGAGTACCATTGCTGGGGTAGTATCTAGACAGGACCAATCTAAATTGACTCCTGGTCCGTGGGTTGGTGGTACCCAGACTCACAAACGAAGTGTTCACCTAGGTGGATACGGGTCTTGATGTGTCCCTTTATGGGACCGGTATGTTCCGTACTGTTACAGCAGTGCATCCAGTAACTCTAGTCTGTTCCGTTCTCGAGAAAATTCTTGTATTTCTGCTCTCAGTATTCCAGGTAATATTCTGTCCGAACTGTTATTTATAATGTTCTGCATGTATTTTAATGTTGTGGTATGAGTGTGACGTGATTTCGTGTTTATTGTGTATTGTATTTTGTCCAGATTACAGTTCAGTCATGCCTATATTTTCCAAGTTACGTCAGTTAAAAACTAGAAAGGGTCTGCTGGAAGCAGCAGTTCCTGTCCCGCCGAGGGACAGTCCAGGTCATTTTATGTATCAGAAACATGGCATAAGCGCCATATTGTATCTAGATTTATGGGTAGAGTATACCAAACAGTTAGAAGAAAAGTATAGATGGCCCGTATCGGGTACATGGGATGCCGAATGTATCATGCGAGTAGAAGAAGCATTATGGAAAAAGAAAGCCAGACAGTCACAGAAAGATGCCATCGAGTTATGGCGTAAAGAAGCGCATAGAAGAACCGAAAAGGAAGTCAGAAAGTCAGAGTTAAGTAGAGAATCCCAAGAACGAGCCCAAGAAAGAGAATTAATCGAGATAGGTGAACAAGTCAAAGCCGAACAGTTAGACAGACAGAGGCATGCCCTCATTAAGGGTATGTATCCTCTTCTTGCTGAGGGCTTGCCGAAAGCGACCCCGGAGGCATCCAGTAATTTCCCGCCACCATTAGTTCCGACCAAGCTACGTCACAAACAGACCGCAGCTGATATTTTTATTTCGTCCTATTTGGACGACACAGTCCCAGAATATACAAATCCTGTTCGCGCTCCGCCAGTCCCTGTAAATCAGGCACTTCCCGCTCCTCCAGACACCGGAGTACCTGTTACGGTACCCCCGGTCCAGCCCGCCATACAAGTCCAGCCTACATTTCCATTTCCCACTCTGCCAGGACGTAGAGCCTCAGTAGAGGACTCCAGTTTAGGGGCCGCAGGGGGAGGTCCTCCTCAAACCCCGCCGCCACACAAGCGTTTAACGTTAGCCGAATTACATGCACAAGCATTACAGCGTACGCCTAGGTATCAGTCTGTTGCAGAAATAAGAAAATCCCTTGCCGAATGTTGCTATGATCCAGTCCCAGGCGAGGATAATATGGTTTTATATTCATTCCGCGTAAGAAAGGTGGCCGAGTATCTAGTCACTTTACCGAATATGAAAGAAGATCTAGACAGAATATATCGTTTCATCCGTACAGGGGATGATCCAGAAAGTATTAGCGAGACTATGTCTCAAAGGAAGGCCGAGATCCAGCTCATGATATTAAAGTTCCTGATCAATTGTCTAATAAGAGAACAAGATTACCCGTCTAAAGATTCCGCCGAAATGAGAATCCTGACAAGGTGGAGTGATAATATAGCTGAGGGTAAGCACAAGACCGTCGGTGCTATGGAGAGTATGTACAAGAAAATCCGTAAAGAGATAATAAAGATACACGAACAGCGTAAAGCAGCACAAGTAAGCGAGAAAGAAAGTATCTCTGATCCCGAAGAAGAAGAGGACGAGAATCCCGCCAGAATAGCGTATGTAGGAAAATCTAGATTTCCAGATCGCCATTTACGCCTAGAACCCAAGTCTATTTTCCATCATTCAGCACCAGAACAAGGTTCTCTAGAACAAGTATTTCAAGCTACCGATCACATTCTGAAATCACGAATCGGTTATAGTGAGTTAAGTACCATGCATGAACAAGAACTAGCCCGATCAGCCGTCCGATGGATTACTGATTCTACCACTTTTCCAGACGAAATAGTGGCACAAATGTTTCTGAAACTGCCCCCAGCCGAGCAGCGACTGGTGGGAATGTATATGATTCAGCACCTCATTACTCTGTATGAGGGTCAACACTCTGATCCAGGTCCGTTACATGATATCCTGAACGAGTTACTCCAGTACAGATGGAGAGGTCTAGGTACCGATTTAATTAGTGTCATTCTAGAACAACGTCACAAATATAGAACGTTCTTGAACCCGCATTTTGTTCATGTCTCACCCCCAGAAAGTAAACCATTTTACATAGACAGACAGAATCCGTTACGAGAAGTCCACCCAGTCAAAGGAACGGGTGGCGAAATGCAACGAGTGTTTGTATACACTCCGATTACAAAGATGGAACTTCTCGAGATGAAGAAATTAATTCCTTGTCATGACAAAGATCCAGCAGGGTTCCATAGAGAATTAAAAGACATGCTCCGTATGGGAGAATATACTTACCCAGATATCATTAAAATGTTAAAGGTTCTGCTACCCGCAGGGGTGTATGAAAAGCTAAAGGAAAAAGAATGGGAGGTGGGAGAGAAAAAGATCGATTGGGCAGTTCTAGAAGCTGAAGACAAGGCACGAGTACCAGGTACCGGTCTTGGAGATAAATGTAAAGAGTTACCAGAATTATTAATTCAAGTCTTACCCAGATTATTGACAACTAGAAAAGAAGACTGGGATGCAATCTCAGCCTGTAAACAGAAACAAGATGAAGATATTAGTGATTTTTATTCTAGATTTGAAAAATGTTTTAGTATTAACAGTGGTCTCAAGACAAGTAGTGAGTCATACCCTCACCTTTTCGTTACTAAATTAGTCGAGAATTCAAGTCCACAAATTAAAAATCGAGTTCTGAAAGTCGAAAGCACCTGGCAAGCTAATACTCCGTCCCAGATGCTCCAGATGCTCCAGTACCACCAGAATAGAATCAGAGAAGAGCAAGAACACGAGAGAAAACGTATGAAAGACACGAAAATGAAAGTGCTAGTTGCACAATCTGTTCCTCAAGACAGTCAGAAGAGGGGTCCGAATCAAGCCAGTCATCCTGCAGCTCCCGTTAAAGGGAACTGCAATTATTGTAAACAGCCAGGTCATTTTATAAACGAGTGTGCAGTTCTGAAACATAACATAGCTACTGGTAAGACTAAAGAAAGACCACGCCCGCCTAGACAAGAACAAGTTTCACAGATTCCTCAGTCACAGAATGCACCGCAGACAGTTACAGTACCGCAGCCTATTGCTGCAACACAGCATGTCACATCACAGATGTACCAGTATGCACAGTCCGAGTATCCAGAGTACCAGCCATATTCATGAAACAGCCTAGAGAGGGAGGTAGGCTTGCCTCTCATCGAGATACCTGTAGATCAAGAAGGTCCCTATGTTCACAGTCAAGTATTAGGGAAAGACAGAAAGTTTTTGATCGATACAGGGGCAAGTAGGACCACAATTAGTCACGCCGAAGTTCCAGGGGCTCCGCTCTCAGGCTCAAGAAATGTTTCCCTTGGATTTTCAGGAAAGCCTATCGTTAACGAGATATCAAAGCCAGTTACTCTAGAAGTAGGTCCATTGTCCCGTACTACTGATCTGTTACTTACTAAGTCATGTCCAGAAAATCTATTAGGCATTAAAACACTGAAAGAATTAGGTGCAGTCATTTGCTGTTCCCCAGAGGGAATACGTCTGTTCCTACGTGACTTTAAGGGTCACTATGTATTACGAGATTTTGATTCCAGACTGTCTAATGTTCCGCAGCATCTATGGGCACAAGGTCCAACAGATGTAGGTTATATGCAAATCACACCCTATCGTGTGACTCTCAAGCCAGGTGTAGTGTTACCACGAATCAGACAGTACAGATTGCCACGTGAGGCTGTAGCAGCCTTATCCAAAATTATTGACGAGCTCATTGTTCAAGGAGTAGTTGTAGAAACTGACTCCAATGTATGTAATTCTCCGATCATTCCAGTCATGAAACGTACTGATCCGAATGCACCCCCAGTATATCGATTAGTGATTGATTTACGAGAGCTTAACAAATGTATTATTCCGCAGTATCCAGTTGTCCCAGACATCTCTTCCCTATTGACAGCTATTGATTCCGAAGCTACGTTCTTCACTGTCATCGACCTCAAGAATGCATTTTTTAGTGTTCCAATTCATCCAGACAGCCAGTTTCTTTTTGGATTCTGTTTAAATGGAAGGAGCTATATGTTTACACGCGCTCCTCAAGGTTTCACAGAAAGCCCTAGTATTTACAGTCAAGCACTCAAGAGACAACTAGACAATATTCACATGCCAACTGACACTGCCCTGCTCCAGTATGTCGATGATCTACTGATCACAGCCCGTTCTGAACGTGCATGCGAGCGAGCATCCCTTACAGTTCTGTATTTCCTAGCCGAGATGGGGCACAAGGTGTCACCTTCGAAGCTTCAATTCTGTGTCCAGCAAGTGGTATACTTAGGACACTTGCTGTCCAAGAGGGGTAGGCAGTTGACACCAGACCGTATCCAGTTAATAGCGAGTCTTCCCCAGCCCAGAACCCAGAAGGAGGTACGTGCCTTTATCGGCCTTACTTCTTATTGTAGACAATGGATTCCCCAGTATGCATTTCTAGCCAAGCCACTGATACAGTTAACGACACAGGAGGCAGCCGTATCGACTGTCCTCCCTTGGACATCCGAACATACACTTAGTTTCAACGAGTTAAAGAAAGCTTTATGCCAAGCTCCAGTTCTAGCTACACCGAACTACAGTAAGCCTTTTACACTTTTCGTTACTGAACGTGAAGGTACAGCATTATCTGTTCTCACACAAGATCAAGCAGGTCAATACAAGCCCTGTGCTTATTTTTCGAGCACATTAGATCCAGTCGCCCAGGCTTTGCCTGCGTGCCTCAAGTCAGTTGCAGCCACAGCACTAGCTATCAGACAAAGTGATTCCATAGTTTTAGGACACTCCCTGACAGTACAAGTCCCACATTCAGTAGAAGTTCTTTTAAACCGAACACAAACTCAGCACTTGACAATTGCACGTTTAACAGGTTATGAATTGACACTGTTTCAGCCACACATAGAAATTAGACGCTGCAACGTCCTGAATCCTGCTACACTGTTACCATCAGTTAATTCAAATCCTGACCCACATGACTGTGTGGAAGTAGTCAACATTACGACAAAGCCAAGACAAGACCTGACAGACATTCCGTTACCAGATCCTGACCTGACACTTTATGTGGATGGTTCATGTATGAGAACTAGTACAGGAGAACTAGTCGCCGCGTATGCAGTGACTACTGACACCGAAGTTATTGAAACACACCGTATTGATACCCTGTCCGCTCAAGCAGCAGAGCTAGTTGCTCTGACACAAGCCTGTATACACGCCAAGAACCTGAAAGTTAATGTTTACACAGATTCACGTTACGCATTTGGAGTTGTACACGACTTCGGAGTGCTCTGGCAGGAGAGAGGTTTTATGACTTCTCATGGAACCAAGATTCAGCATGGTCTCCTTATTCAAGCTCTGTTAGATGCCATACACTTACCGACATCTATTGCTATCATGAAGTGCAAAGCACATACGAAAGTCACTGACATTATTTCCCAAGGTAATGATCTAGCAGATCGCACAGCCAAGCTTACAGCACAGACTCCAGACATTCCAGTTAACCAGACACATACTCCAGATCCGACTACATGTATGACAGTTAAGGACCCTACACAAGATGTCATAGATATCCAGTTACATGCTACTCCTGAAGAAATCAAGAAATGGTCTGAACAAGGAGGGGTCCAGACAGATCAAGGATGGTTAACGACGGGTAGAGCCACATGGTTTCTCCCCGACTCTATGGTTCAAGTCATTATTAATACCGCACATAGTCCAGCACATTTAGGAGAAAAAGCTATGTTAGACAGTATCCAGAACATTTGGTTCAACAAGCATTTACGAGCTGCAGCCAAGCAGAAAGTCCGTACCTGTATGATATGTTGTCAGTTTAATCCAGGTAAAAGTGTCCCGGTGGAACAAGGTGGTTTCCAGCCCCCTGACCACCCTTTTGAAGTCCTCCAGATGGATTATATTCAGATGGAGCGATGTCGAGGTTTCAAGTATGTCCTTGTAGTTGTATGCGCTTTGTCCAGATGGACAGAAGCCTATCCAGTCCCAGATTACACAGCCGCGACCACTGCCAAGCAGTTGGTTCGTGAGTTTTTCCCTAGATATGGACTCCCTAGAGTCGTATATTCTGATAACGGTCAGCCATTCTCATCTGAACTCATGAAGCACGTTTCCCTGTTATTAGGGTACCAGTGGAAGTTTCATTGTGTACGCCATCCTGAAGCAGCCGGTCTAGTAGAGAGACATAATCAGACCCTGAAAATCCGCATTGCAAAAGTCTATAAAGAAAAAGGTGTGGACTGGCTAGTAGCCCTGCCAGTCGCTTTATTTTATATGCGCATGGTCGCACATTCCAGATCAGGTCTGTCCCCGTATGAGGTCGTATTCGGCCGTCCCCCTAACATGTGGGGTACTCCTAGACCCCAAAGTATTACCGATGTTTCATGTAATATGCTGACAGATTACCTAGCTTCCTTGATGTCTGCCCTCAACTCATGTCGTTCACAGGTTGCCGCCGCATTTCCAGACAATACCGAGGTGGCACCGCATGAAATCGTTCCAGGTTCGCTGGTGATGATCCGAAATTTTGACAGATCAAGTCCGCTGGAACCTCGTTGGAAGGAGCCACGTCAGGTCCTCTTGACCACCCGTACTGCCGTCAAGCTAGAAGGCAGGAAGGGGTGGGTCCACCTTTCTCATGTAAAACTTTTCAATGGACTGAAACCAGTTTCTAAACACATTTCCAAGGATTCCCAGGATTTTAAAGACTGCCAAACTATTGCTCTTAAGGACTGTCCCGCAAAAGACATTGTTACAACCCCTTCCTTGTTAGAGAAAACTCCGCAGCAGGAGTACAAGTTAAAGCTCCGGTCTAGTAAAATAAGTCAGTCAGTTTGATTGTATAAGTCCTCCCCTAGGTGAAACGGTTAGACTGTTTCTGACATGTATAAAATAGGCCCCCATAGTGAGAGAGTCAGTAAAAACTCAATTCAATGTATCGTTTTTCTAAGTTTCATATTATTCATCAGCATAATGATTTCCTGCACCAGCTATGCATTTTTCCTGTATTTTTCAATTCTTCATGTAAATAAGTCTGCTAATGTTACAGTAGAGCACACGTTTAGTGATCTGCCTCCTCACGAATATGCTTACCGCCTCGCTATGCGTAACAATTCATTTATCCGTATGTTACATTACTCACACCAGACCAGCAATGCCACTAATTGTTGGGTGTGTGGTCGACTCCCCCCTTTCCAGACCCCGAAGGGAGTTCTGCCACTTTTTCCTTATCCATTTTCACATAATGGTTCGTGTGGAGCATGGTCCACGTTAACGTCCTCCTCAACAGATATGTCTTTTCTTAACAGCACATGTTTCCCAGACAAGCAAGGTCTCCCCCACAGAACAGGTTTAGATCTAGAAAATGAAGTGTATAATTTAGGTAACTATTCGTCGAATTTCATGGTCCTGAATGTCCAGTCTGATACTACTCCAGACTCACCTGCCATTTCAGTACTACCAGTCAAAGGCGAATTATGTGTCCGAAATAAAGGTTCCGTACACGTAGGACATAGTGATTGTACTACTATTATCAAGTATAATGACAGTGGGAAATCTAATTTTAAAGCTTCACGTCATTCTTATTTTGTTTGTGGTCAAACTGCATATGTTCATCTGCCCCTCGATTGGGAGGGAACCTGTTACATTGCCTTCCTACTGCCACCTGTTTTTCTAGCCCCACCTGATTACCATAGGAATTCCTTCCTAGTACACACTAGACACAAGAGATATCTCCCGATTGTCGATTATACTGAAACTGCCGCAGAGCAATTCATTGATATTGATAAAGGTGTTTTCCCTTATTTAGGCACAGTTGTAAACAGTAAGCTAATCCGTAGGTTAACAAGAACCCTTGAAGCTGTAGTAGATGAGACTGCCTCCGCTCTAGGTAACTTAACCGAAGAGCAATCCTTTATGAGAATTGTCGTTTTACAGAATCGTCTCGTCCTTGACGTCATACTGGCCGATAGGGGCGGGGCCTGTAGACTCATCGGATCCAGTTGTTGCATTTTCATTCCAAATAGCGCGCCGTCTGTTTATTCAGCTATAACCAGACTTCATAAAATTGCCCATCTGTTACATCAAGATCCAGGCACCTGGACATGGTCCGGTTGGTTCTGGAATATAATTTCCGCATGGGGATGGAAAGTCCTGTCCTTTCTAGGTATTGCAGTAGCGATCATATTTAGCTGCTGTCTCTGTATACAATGTGGCCCTGCGATTTGCGGCATTTGTGCTACCTCTTGTATTCCTAGTCCCAAGCCTCGTTCTAAATCTCGTTCCAAGAAAATTCGAGACGAGCAAATGGTACTGTATGAAATGATAGATGGTATCATGAATATTGATGTTTCCTGATGGAAACGTAGTGACAAGGAGGGAATGTGGAAAAGTAAATTTTGCCATGTTCTGTGTCCCTACGCCTCATCCATCATATGTTATGTGTGCATGACCAATATGCATATGTTATTCCCCACGTCCGATTAATGACGCAATTATAGTTGTGTCCACCTCTAGTATGCCAGTTTCCAGTCCTCGTGAATACTACGAATATTAGGCCTATGTAAAGCTACGTTGCCACGTTTCCCAGTGTGCACGTTATTTCATTATAAAGTCCCCGTTTCCAGGCCTCAACAGGGCCCGGACACTAGATTCAGCTCCTGTCTCCTGAAGCCTCGCTGAGGAGCGATACAGCCCCCACCTGTATCCTCGACCTTTCACTTGCTTCCTGCCTCACAGTGCCCGGTGCAGCCTGGCTCTGCCTCTGAGTCTGCCAAGAGTATGTTATGATTCCAGCTATCAGTTTAGTCCTCCTTCTCTGCATTCCTAAGCTACTGAACTGCATCAATAGTTTCCGTCATTGTCTAGCCTTCTCGTCTCCACGTTAGAGAAATACTGCATTTAATGGTCATTTAATATTCTTCATCACGCACTACATGTAGAATAATGCATGGTCCAGTCTTAGAATCAAGTTAGCCTTTCCCCTCTTGACTTCTAGTTTATATCAACATGTTCCCTAAACATCAGATACTAGATAGGGTTTAGGTACATGTCGCTCCAACCCTCCAGACTTTAGTCTCTGCTCCTAGCACAGAGTTCATAGCCCCCAGCTTCTCCTAGTAACACATCATTGCCAGTTTACGCGCACCACCAGGTTAGAGGTCCCGGCTCCTTAGGTAGCCCCCTCCAATGTTTCCGCCCCATTCATGACATATTCTGTTACGTCTGCACCACATGTCTATGTATACGCCCAGTTACACCTACTTTTACTCTTATCTTTCGCGACTGCTACGCGTCACGCCTTCTGCTCCACCCACTGCTACGCCTACTGCAATGTAATGCTATGTGTTTGCGCTATGTATATATGCTCGTGTTTTGTTATGAAAAGTTAGCGCGCTCATCCCAGACCCAGCCCCGGCAGCTGCCGGGCCACTCTAGCCCTGCCATTCTGTTCCTATGCAGGTTGTCCTGTTCCTGTCCTTATGCTGTAATAAACCTGCAGAAACTCCTACTACCTCGAATCTTGACTCTTATTTATTGAGCTATCTGTTATGATATATGCCTAGTCAAAAATAGGGTATTATTTATTTATTTACCACACTATTCGAACCCCTTAGAAACGCGGTGTCTGGTTGCGGGATTATTAATCCAAACAACGTTTTCGAGAGTGTGTGTGGCTAAACGGAACAAGTGCTCGGGTCATTCACTTGGGAGTGTACTTTCTTTACACCCTCAGGGGTCTGCGGCTTGCATTTTAGCATCCCTCGTGGTCGGTGTCACATGCATTCCCTCGGTTTATACAGCTGCAGAGAGCTCCTCCGATGGCTCAGTTTGCATTATAAACAGAAGAACTCTGTGGAGGGGGAGGGGGCTTGGTGGGGGGTGCTGCAAGTAAATAAAGCGACGGAAAGTGAAGTTTACAGCAAAAATGCAGCGTTGGTCTTTCTTTCTATGCGTCATTTTAGAGGACCAACACTTTTCATTGAGGGAGGGGTAAGTCCTATATATTAATTAAGTGGGTCTAAGAATGCAAAGAATTGGGTAGGACAAGCATTTAATGGATGGGTAGACAAGCATTTAGTGGAAGATGTTTCTTGGGCGCATAGTTTCTCCAAATTATAATTCTACCCTGGTTCGGTTTTTCATGGTTAGTCGAAAGAAAAAAAACACTATTTCGGTTGAGATTCACTGGGCAGATTCCAGCGTGAAGTGTCGACTACAAGAACAAAACAACTGCCCACAACACAGCTCACAATCACCACCGACTGAAAGGGTTACTTCGGAGCAGCGGTGCTCCGGTTGCAGGCTGACCTCTGTTGCTTGGCCACGGGCAATGCTAAGTGACTGGTTCAACTACAAAGCCGTCTCCACAAAAGCCCGCCAGGCCCCGGAGAGCGATCGCTCTCAAATCACAAGATGTCAAAACAAAGACCCCGAAACAATCCGTCAGGATTCCTGGGGGCAGAGGGTAGCGGGGGATGGGGCAGAGGGTAGCGGGGGATGGGGCAGTCAAAATCGTGAAAGCAGTGAGGCCTGGAAGCCAGAAGTTGGAAAGAAAAGCACGTTTTTCAACAGTGGGCGGCTCGAGGAACTGTCACATGGCTGCGACCGTCTGCAGAACCTTATGTGGCTGCGGGCGGTTAATGAAACCCGCACAACGAGCCTGGCACGCGGCCAGGTGCCCCCTCCAGACACGTGTGACACGGACGCCTCGGAAATACCTCCACAGCTTCTGGTTTTAGAGCCGCTCCAGAGGACAGCGTCATGGAACAAACCACTGGCGGGTGAAAGGCACACTTCGCACCAAGGAGAAAACAAACATCAAACAACGCACGTAGGCAATTTAGGTAGGCATTTCAGGTTCCTACACAATTGCACCTTGGGATTTCTTTCGAAAACAATGGAAACTTCGAGAGTAAGGTAATGTCGCATTATATTTTATCAGGCACAGTCGTAATTTCTATTGGTGCAGTGACACCGGGTCCCAAAGGCTCGAGGCACCTACTGAACCCTTATTATGGTTGTATGTTTGTAATTTAAGCAGCAACCGGAGGGGGGGGGGGTATCTCCTGCCTACACTAGGCCCTATGACACACTGGGAAATACTACTAGCAGTAGCCTTAATGATACAGGCACACCTGAATGTTCTGGTGTAGAAGTGTGAGGCTGTAGTACGACCTATGTGGGCAGAATAGGGTGTGTGAGGTTCTAACACATGGTCTGGTCGCGTTGGGATGAACGTAGCTCAACTGGCATGCATGTTCATGTTTTAGGGGCATGCGAGACAGACAGCTCTCTATTTTACCTGCAAGATGTTGAGTACTTGTCTGCAAAATGTATTATGCTGTTTTGCATTGTGGTGTACTGTTTTTGTGGCTGACGGGTATTTCCCTGGAGGTGCTAGGGTATGACTTGGAGCAAGAAAATTCAAAGAGTGCAGTTTTTACGGCCTGTTGAAATGTCAAAGAAGCAAGTCCCTTTCCATTTTTCCTCAGGCCTTGGCTATAACACTAGTGGTTCTAAAAATACATCTGGATTAGAAACTTGTGGTAGGTGCTGGGGAAGCGTAGTGAGCCTTACACCAGTTCAATAGGACTGGGAGCACACAGGCCATCTTCTAACAGTTCATAAAGCCTGGATGGGCCGGGGGGGCCTAGTGTGTAGGTTCTTTGAGGCTGCCCCATGTTCACGGCTTCTATGTGGCTTCATGCTGGTCACAAAGAAGACCATTGCTCCATCGACTACCTGCTCAGTTTAGGTCAGGCTGACCCGGATGATGATTGGCTGTAAATGCAGGTTAGTCTGTCCGTAGCTGCCTGGGCCACTGCTTGATAATTTCTCTGATCCCTTTGCCCAGGCTCCCAGAGGTGAGGAGCCAGTTGGGGAGTCACAGACTTCAGCAGGCATACAGTTCATCTGTTTTCTCAGCCATCGAGGGCCTCAGACACTTTGCGACTGCATAACTCAAAAGACAATCCAGCAGTCACATCTCATTCAGCGGCCGGATCCAGTATGCATGTCCCTGTAACAACCCTGTACGAATAACTACCATGCCCCAAAGTGCAGGCTCTTGGAGATCCATGGCATGTAGAATGACCCAACTTACAATGCATGCGTGTCCCCATGCTCCCTGACGGAATGTGTCAAGCATGGGCAGGCAGTGTCCAGCACTTTAGAAATAGGGTGGTTTAGGCAAGGAGACTCCATAGCTTTCAAAGATGTCCACAAACAGTTACAGGCAGTAAGAGAACTTATAGTGGGTCTAACAGTAGTGCAGCCATGTTACCAGCGGCCTTAAAGAGGTTGACAGATCAAGGATAATGGAACCAACATGAATAAGAGAAGAAAGAATCAGAACCCATCCTCAGCCCGTCATAATATATATTTAAACAACATATCACTCCTCTGTGTTGACCAGTCAGATTATGAATTTGTATCATCCAATGGAGGAGCTGCTATGCCAGTGAGTCTGTTTGCTCATGGCCCAGTATTGCGGAGACCCTTCAGCATTAAAACCGCAACCAACCACGTCCTCCCATCACCTCCCCCCCCCCCCTCGAAAGACAAACCCTACACAGTTCCTTGGATTAGGGGTAGTAAACCCAGGCTGTATTTTATTACAAACATTAAGAACAAAGCACACAACATTTTTGTTTGCATAAGCAGTAACCCTTGCTATTTACAGCTTTATTTTTAACAGGTGATGAACTTCTAACCATAACAGAGACAGTATACATCATCTTCCTGCCACTCTCAAGACATGTTCCTGGGTATCCCAAATTGCATTGAATGAGATCATGATTGGCTCCAGTGTTATCTCCCCGGTCCAGGCACTGGCTTTCCCCCAATGACCTGTGGTGGGTCCTTCCTTATGGGAGGACCCCACACTCCCACATACATCTCCTCTTCGGGGTGTGCCTGTGCAAAGGGCCATTCCACCCGCTAGGATACCTACCTCAGGCACCCTCTACACCTGTCACTTCTCCCCTTCTTCATTAATGGGCGAGGCTTCGCAGTCAGATCGGACGCATGCAACGGAAGCCAAACCTATGACTTCCGGGGTCTCAGCTCCGCCTGTAGCCAATTGCCATGCTTGATCCTGCTGGGCAGCCGTGCAATGCGCTGCTGACCCCTTCCCTTTCGGAGACGCCACCTCAACGAAACCGCCATGTGTGCGGCTCCCCCAAGGTGGGGGAGTCCTGGACAGTTTCACTGTGACTCCAATCCTAAACTGCCTGTACTTGATGTGATCACAGACCTAATTTCTGTTGAAACCTCGATTACACATAGCAAATGTGGGTTGTCTCATGCTCTCCTGGTCCACCATATGCGGGTCAATCTGCCAGGCCAAACTAAAAGGAGATGAGCACAACAAATCCAATAAACAAGAATGGAGGCATCACTAACAAAATAATACACTGGCATTGCGTTGGTAGTATATAGTTCCCAATCATCACTGGTTAAGGAATTTCAAAAGCTTTCTTTTGTTCTCCTCGGAAATGTGGACTATTTTGAATCACAGGTTAAGATGGAGATGAAAGCCATGTTTATGTCTGAAGTGTCACTTGTTGGGTTGACCCAATGTCTCTGGCAATATGTGTCTTGGTAACAGCCCAAAGACATGTTCACATAAGATACGGAAAGATTGTCCAGAAGAGCTACTTAACAATGCAGGAGTATCAGTTTGGTAACTGTTGCAAGTTTTGGTACACACATCCTTCGGGAATCATAAATATGCCCACAGATTCAGAGGAAAACCTATGTATTCAGCTTAGAGACAGTTTTTTGTATGAGAGAAAGCAAAGTTTTCCAATAGCCCATTTACTGTCAATGTAGCATATTTTAACTAATTTTGTGGCGACACGTAATTATTTTGAATCTTATTGAGGAGGATGTTTCTGGCCTATGCCAAAGCAGAAGATGACACGGATCCGTTCCAGCCACGCCAACCATGGGGATGGTGCAATCTCTGTCAGACATCTGTAGAGCGGCTACCTCGCCTACTCCTTCAATACTGGCTAGACATAGGGAACAGGGGCCCTTAAGACTTCAGGTCCAGTTTCTTTCTGCAGTACTGGATCCTTAATTTGACTTTTCTTTCCTACTTGGTGTGTCACTAAAACAGTTGCAATTTGAATCTACCCATGGCGAATAATATTTTTTGTAGCTGGTATATAAGACTGAGAGAGACCAAAGCATGCACCATGGGCATAGCTTAATGGAAACAAATCAAGGGACAAAGATGTTCTAAGGAGCTAATGACTCATTCTCTGTGGTAATCTTAATTTCTCCAAATGTTACTTTCTCTTGCCAATCCGAACACCCTCCTTACAATCCATAGGCTGGTTCCATTTTTGCTCCTGCTGGGCTGGGTTATACACACAGGAGGATTTGTGGGTATGGTGGTACTCTTTTACCTGTGGTAGAAGGGCAGTAGAATGTTTGGAAGAACTGTACGATATAAACATCAGTTTCCGTCTTGCGTGGATTAACTTCAAGCAATGAAGGACTAACAAGTAATGTGCTGCCTCTTAGAAACAAATACTCTTTTGGTTTTGCATGGAGAAAGGATAGCACCTGTACCTAAACGACCAGACCACCTCTGATACTCACTGAACTTGAACAGTTGGTTTTGTGAGAAGTAGAGAGAATGTGCTTTACAGTCACACCAAGAACATTTATGCACCGACCATGTCAAACACCCAATAAACATGGCTACAGGACATCCATAGAATTTCTGAATATTACCAAAATGCCTCAAAGCCTAGCAACGTTCATTAGTAAAAGCCTAGAGATAGAAATTCCACTACTTAGATTGTGCCTTGGATGACCTGGTTACGAGTGGCGATGCAGTCCCAAAGGCCATACTTTCAATACTCAAACACAATAAATAATGTGTCTTCCATCCAAATTAAACATTGATTACTCTTTATCAAGGCCTCATAAAGAATTAAGGAAGGGGCTGCTAGCATACAATGTTACTGTGTCCCAATTAAAATGAATACCTCACCCCATGGCACGACAGTGTTCCCAGGCCTGATCCTTTCACTTACAAATCATTGCTACCAGGAGTATTTTCGTAATTAGGTTAATGGAAGCAAGTCAAGACTACAATGCCCAATATGCATTTAGCGGACACATAAAAGCCCATTGTTTGAAACTTTGTAATTATACAGTGTCAGGTGGTCACCCGAGTCCAAAAACTGCCTTCAATGAGTGGCGCAAGCAACAGAGATATCATTTTCTGGCACCAGCATCGATACAAACCCCCACCAATATTCATCCAGAACTCACTTTGTTTTTTTTATATTTTCTCGCTTAATCCCCTAGCGACCTAGTTACTCGCCCTTCTACTGTCTTTCCATTTCTTCTGATAGACTAGAAAAAAAAAGAAAAAAGAAAAAACACTCCTCCAGAAATACTGTTTTCCCAGCACATAAATTCATAGGAACTTTTTCAATAATGGGTCCCCTCCAATCTGGCTCATGTAAATTAAAAAACACAAACAACAAGAAAATACAGCTTATAGGTGCTTGAGACATAAGCGCAGGCAGACACAAATGCACTCAAATGCAAGTGTTACATGACGGATTGGCCATGTCTGACTACTTCACAGAAACCGCCTCCAATGGCCATGGCAACCCAAAAGCACATGACTCCATCATAAAGTGCTTTCACAGTTCAACCATGAGATGGTCCTTTCAGAACCAAGGATGGTCATGTGCAGACTATATCCAAGGTCTACCCCCTAAATAAATTCCAAAATGCCCAATGTCATCACACAAGCATTCAGGAAACATGGGATTGTCGCCCATCAATAAGATCCAGTTCTATCTGAAGGTCAACAAGATAAAACAATGATTTAATAGGAGCCACAGACCATAATTACCAGTGAATCACGCTCTTTTTTTCTGTTGGATTTTTTTTATGCCAATTTGCATAGGAGGCTAAAATGTTATAGAAAGTTCCATGCTGAGCCAACTGGAAAATCACATCACTAACAGACTGCTTCCTAAAATTCTCTGCTCTGTCAATGACCCAATATGAAATACTTTCACGGAGGATCAGAAGCTCTTCTTCTGGATATGCACGTATCAGCCCATAGCAGGATGATCACAGGCCTTGAAATCTTCTGCCACATACGAGCGCGCCATCCTTACTTGATACCTTTTCTACGCTCTAGTCCATGAAGCTGGTGATGGCTCAGAAAGTACTGACGGAAACTCACCTGCTGCAGAGTAACTCTCAATGGCAAACCAAGAGTTGGATCTTTGGAGCAGCCATCGATCAAGACATCAGCGCTTGGTCATAACATATCTTGAAGATGCGGACCACGTGAGACGCATGCAATAAAGCAGAGCATCGATCTTCTAATTTTATATTTGCATGTATTTTAGTGAAGCGATGTATGTCATGGTACTACAGAGTCAGTGCAACAGGGAATACAATGGAAACAGAAAGCGTGTGCCCTATGACAGTGTCCCAACCAGGGCTCGAGTCGGTGTACCACGGGGGTGGATGGCGTCCCCCCACTTATTTTATCGGGAGCTCCATAACTATTAACTGCAACATGAGTGCAAGCCACATTTCATGACGTCACTTCCTGTTGTGACGTCGGCGTCCCCCCCCTCTCTTTTTTTAGGACTTGTGCCCTGGTCCCAACTGTTACTGCACATCGACTGATCCAGCATGGACGCCACTAGATATGGGCGGTCAATACACGTGATGATTCTTCCAAGCAAGCAGCTTTGGCCACATAAAATGGAAATAACTGTGACCGAAACTGTTAAGGCGGTAGAACTCAAGAGATCCATTCAAGTGCTGGTAGAGGGAAGATGTGTACACGAAAACTGCAATCGAGGGATTTCTCCAGGGCAATTGTTGTAAAGTAACAAGGAGAACGAAGGATTAGCAACACAGTAACAGAACCCAGAGGGTCCATGTATTACTGAGACTAAAAGTTGACTGACCCCAACCCCCTCCCCCCCCCACCCAACGTGTTTTTTTGTGGGGCTTGCAATTGGTAGCAGGTTGCCTCACACTACATATGCCCATGTGCAACCTGATACCAATTGATTAGGATTACTTCCTAGGTTAAAAAAAATAACGCATTTGTGAAGAAGCAATGAAATCAAGCGTCGTGTTTACCGCCACCTGCAAAAGTCACTTAGTTGTTTAACTCGTTTGTCTGGAAAGACGCAACCGTTTCCCAGGAGGAAAATGCATGAAAACAGTTATATGTGTTTGAACACATGAGAGGAAGAGGTCAGCGTGACTCTTAAAGATTTCCTTACAAAGGCTGGAGGTGATGTCATGCAGTCTCCTTCCAGTACAATATTATACGTGGCATCGGTGCCTGTGGAACAAGTGCCTCCTCCGCCAAGATACAGACCGCTATTAACGCAATCATCATTACTCCCAAATTATGCTGGTATTTCTGCGGCCACTATAAACGCAAAACCGGAAATTAGGAGCGAGGTTGTGGCGTAAGGGCCAGAGCTGCTGACTTTGGACCTGGGGAACCAGGTTCGAGCCTCCGTATCGACTCAATAGCCTGTGATTCTGGACACATCAAATAATCTACCTGTGCCTGCAAAAAATGAACGTGCCTTCTAGTACTGTATCTGGTACTCATTTAAAGCGCACCAATATCTTCGGGTTGAGTTCACGCTATATAAAACTGCAAAAAAAATCTATGCGGATTCCTAGAACATGCGCGTCTATTCTTAAGGGAGTCCTCTTATCCACCACCTGAAACCCTGCATATTGTAATCTGTAAAATCCTGTTTTTGTAATAAAACATTCCCTGTTGTTCAACTTTAGTTATAAGAATATAGCGCGTCTTTTCACCTGGCTTCTGCCCACTGTACTGGGGTCAGTCACTAATCGTTTATGTCAGCGTGTTGCAGGAAGAAAGGCAACACACTCCACGTACAGGACACGATGCACGTTTACAGAGACTTCAGTAGCTTTCTGACACCTGTTTATTCCAGGCCCCTTACTGCTCCTGGGGCTATTTTGCAACCCATGGCTTTTAGGGAAATGTTTTTTTTTACCCCTACAAAACTCATTCCCCTCTCAGGAGATGGCAGCGTGCAGCCACATACTACACGCAGAACCCAGGGAAGAACTTAGAAACCAAAACAAGCCTTGGCAAAAACATTCAAACCGGCCCCACGCTGCAGGAGACCGCGACCAGACTGGGAGTGCTGAGTTTTCACTGCTGCTCTGAAAGCAGTCACTAGCTTGAAGTCCACCGGAAACTGCCGAGTGGTCAGTCCGGCCCTGCAGCTCCTTCCATCCTGGCAGAACTGTGCACGTGGGAGAAGCAAGACGTCCACGTGCACTGCAGCACGGTTCCTCATTTTCAATACTGTGACCTCTCTTCAGGACCTCTTGAGACACTCGGATCGACCTTTCCAGTCAAAGGTGCATGGATGCTCTCTGCCGCGAGACTCTGTTCCGCCTGTCCAGATGCACCGCCCTCAGTAGGGGCAGCCCAAATAGAAAGGGGGGGGGGGGGTACTCGCATCTGGGGAAGAATGGAAGGGCCCAGTCTGGGGCATCAGTGCCACTTAACCCTTTCCCCCAGTGCTTTTTCTCACACCGTCATCTCACACAGTTCACTCTGGCCTGTTACACTCCTCTCCACTCAGTGTTGCTCTCATAGCCAACTTGTACTATCGCCTCAATAGCCCTAAGCACTCCCCTGCTCACTGTCCTGTGCCATCACCCACCCTGTGCCACCTCCTATCCTATGCCCCCTCTCACCCTGTGCCACCTCCCACCTCGTGCCACCTTCCACCCTGTGCCACCTCCTATCCTATGCCACCTCTCACCCTGTGCCACCTCCTATCCTATGAAACCTCCCACCCTGTGCCACCTCGTGCCACCTTCCACCCTGTGCCACCTCAATCTGAGCTCTTTATGAACCTCAGAGTCTGCAGCAGCACAATCCTATGCCCAGGCAACTCTACTTTCAAAAGAAAACCTTTCCCTTCGTGAACTTAAAATCGTGCTTTCCTTCGCCAACGTCATTCTTATACGCAGTGTGATCAGGCCTCTTGCTTTTCATTAGGGTGCAGGGGGAGGTGTGGGGTGCAGGGGAAGGTGGCGCGCAGCTGGTCCCGAGTTAAGTCCGAGAGGCCTGGCTTGTCCACAGCTCACCCTCAGCCCTCACCTGTGCGCCTCTGCATGTTGGTCCGCAGCAGGTCCCCGCTGGAGAGATGCTTGAGCCCGAAGTGCTTGAGGATCCTGTCGGACACGGTGCCTTTCCCGGAACCCGGGGGCCCCATGATCACAGCCCGGAACAGCATGCGAGTGGCCATGACTTCAAGAGGTGGCCAGGAAGTGGCCGAGGGACAGAAGGCCGCTCGGACAAGAGGACAACACCCAGGACTCCGCTATCTGCTCGCTGGCCCAGCGCCCAGAGTGCAGGACTTAGTAAAGAGGCGCGCGCCACTGCCCTGACTGCCCGACCCTCCCGCCTGACTGCCTGCCCTGCTCTCTTTTTCTCCCCTCCCCGCTCACCGCCCTCTCCTGCGTTATCCCCGCCCTGTCCTCCTTATACCCTCCCCGTCCCTCCTCACGCCGCTCTGACGCTGCGGGAGGCGGTGTTGTCCTGGCAAAGTTCCAGGAAATGAATAGACGCGATGCATATTAATGCATACCTTTAGATCCAGCCGTACCCCGACGGGAAATAATAATATTAAAAAAAAACATTACCCTTGTAACCCCCGGTGGCACCATCGCCTACGCCAGCTGGTTCCCGGTTGATGTCTTCCTGCCTATCTGTTGTCTGCAGCAGGACTCGTTATTTATCACAGCACGACCACCACCCCGGGGTCACGTAGCCACCCCTGCCCCCTCTCCCAATGGGAATGTTAGACAAGCATTTGCAATACAATTGGTCTCGCATTCGTAGGAGTTATTATTTTTTATTTTTTAATTTAATGCGATGTTATATAGCGCGAACTTTACCCGAAGGTGTCAGAGCGCTTTACATAAGAACCAGTGGCAAAACATAAGGACTAAGGATTACATGTGTTACATAAAAGATACAAACAGAAAAAATTGCAAATGTGCAAGATATAAAGTCACACAAAGAAGAGACTGGTGATTAGAGTAATCTTTATATACATAGGGAAGGGCTACGGATGGATATACTCTAGGAGTCACATAGGCATGGTAGAGAGTACAAAGGTCTCCTGCATATACTAGTGATTAGAGTCATCTCTATATACATAGAGAAGGGATACGGATGGATATACTCTAAGAGTCACACAGGAATGGTAGAGAGTACAAAGGTCTAATGCATATACTAGTGATTAGAGTTATCTTTATATACATAGGGAAGGGATACGGATGGATATACTCTAAGAGTCACATAGGAATGGTAGAGAGTACAAAGGTCTCCTGCATATACTAGTGATTAGAGTTATCTCTATATACATAGGGAAGGGAGACAAATGGATATACTCTAAGAGTCACATAGGAAAGGTAGAGAGTACAAAGGTCTCCTCCATATACTAGGGATTAGAGTTATCTCTATATACATAGGGAAGGGATACGAATGGATATACTCTAAGAGTCACATAGGAATGGTAGAGAGTACAAAGGTCTCCTGCATATACTAGTGATTAGAGTTATCTCTATATACATAGGGAAGGGATACGAATGAATATACTCTAAGAGTCAATTAGGAAAGGTAGAGAGCACAACGGTCTACTGAATATACTAGTGATTAGAGTTATCTCTATATACATAGGGAAGGGATACGAATGGATATACTCTAAGAGTCACATAGGAATGGTAGAGAGTACAAAGGTCTCCTGCATATACTAGTGATTAGAGTTATCTCTATATACATAGGGAAGGGATACGAATGGATATACTCTAAGAGTCACATAGGAAAGGTAGAGAGTACAAAGGTCTCCTGCATACTCGAGTGATTAGAGTTATCTCTATATACATAGGGAAGGGATACGAATGGATATACTCTAAGAGTCACATAGGAATGGTAGAGAGTACAAAGGTCTACTGCATATACTGATGTCTTTTACCCATGTGTTTGGTTTGGAGAATGTCTGTGGTTTGCAGCTGAATTATGTGGGTTGAATTGGAATTGTGTGGGGTGTAGTGTATTTGTGTAGTGGAATTATGTGGCTAAAGATAGACAGACCCAAAAAAAATGGGGTTGCTACCAGTGAACAGGCTTACAATGGTCAGTAACTAAAAGGGCAAACACGACAGATTTCACTTAGCGGACCTGAGAAGAATTTCTGGTGAACCTTTATCAAACACAAGTTTAGCTATCTTGAGATGCTTGTTACTTTTTATGGAACCTTTTTAAAGCTTCTCAAAGCACAATTTATCATGGTCATATTTTGTTGTTTGGAAACGTGAACGAGTTAAACTGCCAAAATGAAAAGGCCACTAAAATGTCTATGCACTTTTTATAGAGTCTGCAATGCTTTAAAAATTGCCAAGTTGAATCATGTTACTGACTGCTCACAGGTTAGACTATAACTGTGGATATGGAGCATTTTACTGTCCTAGTGAATCATGTACTTGGGTCATAAACACATAACTGTGTGTTATAAGTGAAACTGATCAACTTTGTGAACAGAGCCCAAACAACATAGGGAGCTTTTTGGACGTGGAAGGGTCTGTAGTAGTCATCATATGTGTCTATAGTTTGCAGCTCTGTAATACACTGTTAAACAAAGCACATTTGAATCGGTGTAGAGAGTTTTGACTGGCATATCTATACATCTTTATGTAAGAATTGGGCCGTAGATTCCCACAGCCAAGCACTAAAATCAGTACAATGAGGGAAACATCCATCCAACCCATACACAACCAGGCAGATTTAATTTCAATGTATCATTTATGAAGTTCAAAAATACTAAAGCAATGCAGATGTGAGCTACACGGGTTGTGAAGCAGTTTATACTGCAAAGGGCAAATTTATAAAGTGAAAGTGATAAGCTCTCAGTTCCATGCATTTATCTGCCTGGCCAACCCAGAGGTTACCGGACGGAAGCTGCTGCTTCAGACTTAGGCCTGCTGATTATAGGCGTCCATGATCAAGGTGCTGTTCTGTTCAATTGTATTGTGAAAACCCAAAAACGGTCTCAGGATGCTTGTTTCTGGACCAGGGAGAACCTGGCCAGGCAGTTCGGGCTGGACTGTTCCCATGGGGAGCAGGGTCAAGACGGATTTGCATATTGCTGGGTCTAAACTGGAATAGTATGGCATGCATGCCAAAAAATTAGATTCAACCCAGATCTGTGACTGGGGGTGAAAGTTTGATTGGCTCAGCATTCTGTCCATCGTCTGTTCTTACTGCACTTGTCGCCCTAAGTGGGAAGGGTATGCCCAGGCGTGGGTCCTGTGCTCGCTACACCACCAGATTCAAGCTAGCCTGGCTGATGAGGGGTGAACCCCCGAAACCGGTCGCAGGATGCTTCTTTCTGGTCCAAGAAGGACATGGCCTGGCAATTCGGGCTGGACTGTTCCCATGGCGAGCAGGTTCAAGACTGATTTGCATATGGGTGGATCTAAACTGGAATGGCATGGGGACAAAAAAATGATGGATTTAATCCAGATCTTCGACTAGCGGTGAATGTTTGTTGGCTCAGTATCCTGTCCATCATCTGTTCTTTTTGCAATTATATTGGCACCCAAGCAGCCTTTCCATTTTCTGATTAACCAGATCCTACATTTATATTTCTTTCAGGTAGCAGAAGGGTTGTTTCTTTTTCATTTATCTCTCTGTCACTTTGTTTGGTTCCACAGCAGAGGAGACCTCCTCCCTTTCTTTTTCAGCTGAGGCATCTTAACAGTTCAAGGACAGCTGATTTTTAACAATAAGTAGGGGAACTATTTTTGTGAAAAATTTAAAAAGTATGGGCACATTGGTCCTCACAGATCCCTCCCACTTCGACCTCTTCTTGTAGCCTAATGGGCACCTTTAATGGCAAATTCTGAACAAATTGCTGGTTATTGTTGTCGGAAATAATAGCTACGCTTGTAATAGTAAATCAGACCTTTTGAAACATTGAAAGTAAAGAAGTGTGAACAATAAGTTTTGACATGCATGGCTTTGTCAAAATAATGCTTATAAACAACATTTGTTCATACCTGTATTTGCAGGTATTAATGCCTTAAACCTAGACCTCTTCTCCAGCATTGTCACAAGAATCAAAGCTTGGTCCTGATTCCAAATCCAATTCCATACAGTTTGTTGAAAACACCTTAAACTGCTTAATGCCTGGAACCAAAAAGAAGAGTCAGAGTTTTAACAATGAGCCACAACATGTGTTTAGCAGCATGCTGTCACTTCCACAGAACTACAATAGATCTAATAGACATAAAAGGCCATGCCAGGGTTCTAAACCCCACAACCTGCTTGCTTGTACTTCCTCCTTCCTGATTGCTACCATCCAACAACCAGACTTTAGCATCACCCATATATTAATAACGCATACTTAACTCATCTCCAGTATTAATTCTTTTACCGTCAGACTCGCACCAAAATCATACCTTTCACCCAACATTACTTATGATAATGTGGAATAAAGTTCCCTATCAATGTTCAACCCATTCCCTACTGTCTGTTGTTCATTTATCCACCATGTCTCCTTTTGTCCTAAACTGTGTTCACAGTCTTACCCTCTTTGGTTCAATTTAATATGATCTATACCAAGAAAACTGATTTGTCTTCTGGCATCAAGTTTGGGTATTACCTTAAGATGTAGGTATTTGCTACCACAATTTCTAATACTTGCTACTAAATTATTTAGTACCATTAAATCCAGTGAAACCTTTAGGTTTATCCTTCACACATTTACAGTAAACACCACTACCACATTTATAACACCCTATCAAATGATCTGATAACCAGTTCATGGTCATTTTCTTTACATATCGACTAGTATTGCTGGGCTCAAAATGTTATGTAAAGTCTCTGACCTTTCGAACGCCCCCAAAGGTTTTCTAAGGAGGATCTTCTCAAGATCTGAAAGAGTGTGTACTTCTTTCCAATATTTCGACAAAGCATTACAACTTTCTTCACTTTCCTCTTAATATTTAGTGAATACTCCTACATTCCCAGTCAAACTTTTCTTCTTATGGTCTCTCTTATTCTCCTCCAATAGTAGTAACCTCGCCCTGAGTTCATCTTTTTCCTTCGCATCCATCAATATTTTAATATGATATCCACTACTCTTAAGTCTGTCACAAACATCGTTTACCTCTTTCTGATATTCTCTATTATCACTACAGTTCCAGAATGAGTGGATACATTTATTTTATGTTAAAGGATAATAATATTTTCTGCAGGTCTGGTTGTAATTAGATCTTTTGTGTGGAGCAATGCAAGTACCAAGGAAGTGGAAGCACACCGCAAAACATGTTGGCTCTTTATTAAAACTCTGGCTCTACTTTTTGGTTCCTGATATAAAATCTTTTATGTGGTTTTAATGAACTGCATAGACTTGGATTTGAACCAGGACTATGCTTTGAGTCTTGAGGCAAACTCGGAGAAGAGATTTCAAACAAATTGGGAATATTACAAAACAGTTCTGTCAATGGATAGAAGCCATGATACCATATAGTGTATTTTAAGGATTGGGTTAGCAAATGGACAGAACATTGTATGCACCCATTCATTTTAATTTTATAATCTCGCTTTGGGATTATTATTTATAAGAACTATAAGCTTGGGTTTCTTTAAGAGTTGTTTTTATGTGACACACTGAGAAGAATCTGAATACATTTTGGGTATATAATGTATGATATTATGTAGTATTGTGCTTCATGAAATGCCTCTTTTTTTTTGTACAGTGTAGGCCATGTGGGTTACGTCACTGAGTGGGTTTGAGCAAGCGCAGGGCCATAGGACCTGAGTAACCTGACCTGTGTTTAGGGTTATTAAAGCGGAACCTTGTGGCTTTGCCGCTCTTGTTAACTGCGTATTTATTACACTTCTTCATCCCCCCTATTGCCAATCCTTATGGTTTGAGGAGAGGTCTGCCCAGGGGATGGCCCAATACTGTCTCAAACTGAACTCCAGTAAGACGGAGGGACTTTTGTTCAGTAATGACGCCAATTTTTGGACCCCGGCGTGGTGGCCTGACAAACTAGGTCCTCTTCCCACTCCTGTTAAAAAGGCAAAAAAATTGGGAGTCTCTATAGACAATAAACTTAGCCTCAAGGACCAGGTGAATTCAGTGGTCTCTTCCACCTCCTACATTCTAGAAGCTTGTAAGAAAATCATGCGAGTTTTGCCTAAATATAGCCATCAGTTAGTTATCACTGCTTTAGTGATGTCCAGACTGGATTATTGTAACAGTCTATATGTCAATATCCAGGAAGTACTGATGAATACATTACAACTTTTACAGAACGCAGCGGCCAGATTGCTTACTGGCACTCCAAAACATGCCTCCATTTCAGCTGAGATCAGAAGGCTTCACTGGTTGCCGGTGCGAAAACGGGTGCAGTTTATGGCTCCGTGTACAATACATAAAGCCCTTTATAGAACTGGGCCTAACCAGCTCAAAATGCAATTCCAATGGTATATACCAACTAGATGTCTATGCTCTTCAGAAGCTAAACTGGTGTTGGTGCCTTTTGCTAAAAAAGCCAATTGGGGTGATAGAAGTTTTGTGATTGGTGCAGCCAAGGCATGGAATGGCCTCCCGCTGCATCTTAGAGCCCTGCCAAGCCTGCTTGCGTTTAGAAAGGCTTGGAAGACTTGTCTCTTTACTGTCTAGTCTCAGGTTTTGGTTTTTACCCCTTTGGCTCAGGTCTCTTGTAGGACTTCATGCAGCGCCAGGACACCTTCGGGTAGCAGTTCAAGCTTTAGAAATGTCAATAACATTAACATTAACATGTGGATGATGATCAAGATAGTGGTCCTAAGGGTATATGTGTGCAAAGTGCATATTAACAAAAGCTTCCAACACATATTGAGGAAGTTTTATGGGTGTAATGAAATCCCAGCAAAAAGATTATTTCTATGCTCAGTATAGTGACCCTTCAGTGAATTACTTACCTCTACATGATGTGATCAAATATATCCCATTAAAAGAATGGAAGGGTATTGATAAAGCGGGTACCCCTAGATTCCTAACTAAAAGATGTTCTTTAGAAACATTTGATGAGCAGTTCCCGTAGGTTCCAGACATGAATTCATTTCTATCCATTATGGCTTCCACTTATTTGTTATCAGAAGAGTACACAATGCCGAATGTAGTGGACAGGAAGATAGAAAGAGCTTTCAAGAGATATTTCATGTTATCAAATCTCACTATTGGAACAAGCACTTACGCTGCATGTGCTACTCAGGTTCTGTTAAAGAACTTCCTGTCACTGTCCAACTGCTTGCAAGAGAATTGAAACCCAATTTCCTTTCTTGGACACATGGAACTTTTAGCCCAGTTCCTTACAGAAAAGTCTTTTGATGTGTTGTGATTGACTGCAGCATCTGCAGGGACTTCTGCAGCAGGAAAGTGAACTCTTTGGATGAAGCCCTGAAGCTGGATGTGAGGCAAAGAGTTTTCATTTGTCGTCCGTTCCTTAATTGAAACCTTTTTGGATCACAATTGAATTAAATAGTTACAAAATCTTCACATTTTCAGCAGGGAAAATGTCTCTAATCCAGAAACATTCATTCCAATTTTCTCAGAAAAGTAGACATCCTTTTTGTGGCTCAGCCCCAGGCTCAAAGGGGGCGGGGGAGGGGGCATGGTGTCAAATAAATTACAAACAGAACAATTCATGGACGGAATGCTGAACAATGTCAAACACTCACCCCCAGTCAGAGATGTGGGCCTAAATCCATAGTTCACTACGCCATTCCAGTTTGGACCTAGCCATATGCAAATCAGTCTTGACCCTGCTCTCCATGGGACGAATCCAGCCTGAAGTGCCAAGCCAGGTACTCCCTGGACCGTAAACAAGGATCCTAGGACCGGTTTTGGGGTATCACCCCTTATCAGGAAAGATAGCTTAAAGCCATTAGCATAGCGAGCACGAGACCCACGCCAGGGCATACCCGTCCCACTTGCGGTGACAAATGCAAAAAGAACAATTGATGGATAGCACGTTGAACAATGTCAAACACTCCCCCCTAGTCAGAGATCTGGGCCTAAATCCATCCTTGATTTGCTCACCAGCCACATGCAAATCAGTCTTGACCAGGTGCCCTGACAGTTCAGTTTTCTGGGAGTACCACTCACAAGCGAAGGGTACAGGAGTCCAGATGTAGGGGCAAGGTGAGGGAGGACTCACCCTTGACCTCTGTTAAGGCTCAGGGTACATACCCTAAGCTGAGTGACTTGTTTCAGGATACCACCTCATAACTGCTATCAGATAGAGTGGAAAAATGGTGCAAGGCACCTGAGGCTACCTTTCCCACTCTGAAAAACCTCAGAGGTCAGAGAGCCCTGGATGGTCTGGAGCTTGTCAGTGGCCTCCGTTGGTTGTTGTTCTTGTGGATAGAATTTTCCTTGTGTTGTGTACAGAAGTCTGAACCCAGGGGTGGAATGGGCCACATCACTTTGTTGGCCATGGTAGTACTATCTGCCTACTGGGATGCATCTGTGAGCAAGTTAAGGTTAGGTGCTGCACAGATGGGGACCACAGGTGAGGAGGGGTTCCCCATGGGTCAGTACTGTGGCTCAGGAGAGTATGGTCAGAGGGATCCAACTGAGTTCTGAGAGGTGTAGAACTGACGCGTGCCCCTGCAGTAGAGGGCCATTGTCCACGTTCTATCACCTAAGCAGAGAAGTCCATCAAGGTATTGATTAGTCTACCCTAGCTTTAGGCTGGAGGAGGGTCAATTCCACCGCAGTCAACCAGGAACCCCAATTCTAACACTTAGGCTCATGGAATGTTACATGCTTTTCTACCAATCCCCCTAGTTCCAAGGGTCCTGCAGAAGATACAGTAGAGAGAACAACAATGATTTTAGTAGCTTCTTTCTGGCTGCATCATTCATGGTTCCCAATGTTAAGCCAGTTGTTGATGGATGATGGTTATCATCTTCCCTTGAAACTTTTGTCTCTAAAGTATCCATTGCTAACTCAGACCCAGCTTAAACATTTGCATCTTCAAGAGTGAAAATTGAAAGATTAGGCCTACAAATGTTGAGGTGTTTAAGAGATGTAGGTATGGACCTTCGTGCTTACAGGAAGCATTCAACGTTATTCTCCTATGAAAAACATTGGGGACATTTTTCTAAATTACATCTTAGTGAGAACCTAAATCTGGCTACATGTGCTCCTTTTCAAATATTAGACTTTTTAAGACATGGTTTCCCAAAGAATCTTACTCCTTCCACTGTGGTGGCTACAAAGGCAGAGATTAGATCTTTGAGGGAGTCTGGTGTAACACATCAAACACATTAAAATGCAGTAAAGGTTTCCATCTGAAAAAAGGGTGGCTCCTAATATAGTGCCCAGTTGGGATCTTTAGATAATCCTTAGAGATCTTGAAGAAAAGCTGTTTGAGCATTTGGAATCAGCAGATATTGCCTGACTTTCTGCCAAGTTGGATTTCCTACTAGTAATCAATTCTGATAGAAACACAGGTGAGTTAGATGCCATAGTGATTTCATACCCATATCTCAGAGTTTTTCCGGGCAGGGTGGTGCTGTGTTCAGATCTAAAATTCAAACCAAAAATTCACACAAAATTTAATTCATATTTGAAGGAGCAACAATTGATTCTGAGCCTTCGGTTCTTGATGTTAAAAGAGTTTTGACTTTGTACTTAGAGAAAACAAATGATTTCAGATATCAAACTCTCTCTTTGAGTCCCAAGGTACTGCCAGTAAGACAACAATGTATCTAATTCCGCCTTGAGTTGGTGGGTCCATCAGGCCATTTCCCAAGCATATAGATCAGTTGGGGAACCTGTTTCAAGAAATATAGAGGGTCGCTCAACAAGAGTAATTTCTACCTCCTAGGCCAAGACCTATGGTGTTTTCACTAGATATTTGTAGAGCAGCCACTCGTTTGACACCATAACACTTCCTGCCCAAGCCTTTGCTCCTGACTCCTGGAAGTGATCACACTGCCTGGCAGGAGGTCAGAATCTTGTCTTGGCGGCAGATGGTGCGAGAAATCGAGGGCTGGTCAGCCAGAACACAATGAAGCTGGTGCAACCAGGTGGGCAACCTTAAAGGTACCGCCTGTGTGCATGCCATGTCATACATGGCACGAGATTTGTGTTAGGGGTGAAAAGGGCATGACATATTTTAGTGGTACCATAATGGAGCTGCCAGTCTCGAGAGTGCCTGGTTGACACCTCGTGTAATCCTATGGACCTCTAACATTCATAGTAGTTTCCAGTGAGGAACGCCACTATAGAGACATATAGGTATGCAATTACATGTCCACACCTTTAATATAATGCACCCAGCTCCCTGGGATGAGGAGGCCTACCTTAGTGGTGTCCGACATATATTATAGGCAGTGCATTTGACTGTGCCGTACATGGTGAGGGCACTGTCGAGTTAGAGCAGTTTGCACTGCTGCTGTAGTCTGTAATTGCAGGCCTGATGTCAGTAGTTTGCTTGGGTCACCCAGGGTGGCACAAAACCGTGCTTCAGTCCTGGGGACCCCAATACCACCTATGCCCTGGGTAACCCTGGTACCATATACTAGGGACTTATAAGGGGGTAAAATATTTTCCAATTTCGAAATACTAAGTCAAACATAACAGTTTTGTGAGAGAGGACAAGGACTGGAGTCTGGGCAGCAGAGTCCAGTGCACTATCAGAGTTGCAACCAATAGCATTTGGAGGAAAAGTGTGAGGTGACTATGCACAAAGCGGCGCTTTAACACACTTAAGAACTGAACTGAGAGGTTTCCACAGTGTATGTAAGCAGTACTGGATCCTCTAGAGTGGTATTTAGGCAGAATATTGGAAACAAAATGTTGTGGGACAAAATATCATGTTAAGAATATCGAGGACAAATATATAGTGAAGATAAGTTTGTTAAGGTAAGTCAAGTTTTACTAAATATAACTCCACATCTATGTACCTTGACTATATATATCAATCTTCAAGGTACGTAGATGTGGAGTTAAGAATAATAAATCTATACCTGCCTATACGCACTTACCTTCTCGATATTTTAGACCCAATACTTTTGACACAATATTCTGTCCACAAAATATTTTTGATTCCAATATACTGTCAGTGATCCCTCTAGAGCTTTATAGTGAGGTGACAGTGAATGCAAAAGATAATCATTGAATGCGCTATCCAGAGTGTGCAAGCCTTACAACAGTCACAAAGCACAGGGGCATTCTATGACAGACAGCACTTGCCCTGCTGGAGACTGGCTGCACTTTAAACTAGTGTTTGCTCAGAGCAAGTGTGAGAAGGATCTCCACCTGCCAGTGGCGTAGGTAGGCACTCTGACGCTTGTGGTGGTCCCTGCCTTTGCAGCTCGTGGGGAGAGGGGAGTGTGCTCGCGATGAATTCTGCAATTGCCGCCCCCGTGGCAAACGCATGCAAGAGCGGGGGTGGGGCGGCGCCCCCAAAACATGTGACGCCTGGGGTGGACACCTCCCCTTGCTATGCCACTGGCAGCTGCATGTGAAACCATCCTACCCTGATGGAATTGTCAGGTCCTGTGAGCTATCGATTCATAAGTTTAACTTTAGTGTGGGCATTAAAAGAAAACAAAATATTACCCATAAAGGAGCGATTCAGCCATCCCGAAAGAGTGGAAATTTACATAGGTCACAGACATACAAGCAAAGTCATTCTCATCCTCAAACAATACTTTGGAGTTTACTAGCTGTGCTGTGTATGATAAAATGCATCACAATGTCTGCAACATACTTATTTTTCAGCACTACCATAAGGCTATGAAACAAGATCTGCAGTAAGTGGGCAGTGGCAGTAAAAAGCAAGGAAACACGTCACACTTAATGTTAAATGCAGTTCAGCATTTTAAGCATTTCAAAAGTTGATTGGGTCACCCTGCTCCTTTTATTTGTTGCTTTCATGGATTAAAGAGGTGAGAATTTCGCCTAGATGATGTTCCTGTCCATAAGAATGGACTGGGTAGAACGAGTTAGTCCAAAGCAGAGGAAAAAAAATACATCTATACCAATAAAAATGTAACTGTTCGTTTGTTCAAAATGTCAAATCTCCTAAAGTTCTTCACCGTTTGCTTTGAAATTTTGGCACAATGTTGCATTCGAATACGCGTGTGTTTTCATATACACAACGTTGGATTCGAATACGCGAGTGTTTTTAATTGAAAGCACAAACAGACACATAAAAATGTCAATGTGCGTTTGCTAAAAATCTTAAATCTACGAAAGTTCTTCACCGATTGATTTGAAATTTTGACATAACGTTGAATTTGAATAAGCGCGTGTTTATATATACACAACGTTGGATTCGAATATGTCTGTGGCGAATACGCGAGTGTTTTTAATCGAAAGCACAAACAGACACATAAAAATGTCAATATGCGTTTACTAAAAATCTTAAATCTACGAAAGTTCTTCACCGATTGATTTGAAATATTGACACACCGTTGTATTCGAATAAGCGCGTGTTTATATATACACAACGTTGGATTTGAATACGCGCATGTCAGATACGCGCGTGTTTTTAATCTAAAGGACGAACATACCCTGTCGATTGGGTTGCTACGCAACAACTACAATAGACGCATACAGAAAATAGTCTACATATATTAAGGATGGACAGTTGGTGCCAGGATGGCAGACCGGGAAGTGGGTGGAAGGAGGTGGGAGGAGTTGGTTCACTTGACAACATCAAGAAAGGACGCATAGAGACAATAGTCTACATATATTAGGATGGGCAGTTGGTGTCAGGATGGCAGACCGGGAAGTGAGTGGTGGAAGGGGGGAGGTGTTGGTTCACTTTGCAACATTAGCGCGTGTTTATATATACACCACCTTGGTTTCGAATACGTGCGTGTCCATTACGCGCGTGTTTTTAATCGAAAGGCCGAACAGACCCTATTGATTTGGTTGCTGCGCAACAAATACAAGGAATGCATAGAGACAATAGTCTACATATATTAGGATGGACAGTTGGTGTCAGGATGGCAGACCGGGAAGTGGGTGGAGGGAGGGGGGAGGATTTGATTCACTTTGCAACATTAGGAAAGGACGCATAGAGACAATAGTCTAAATCGATTAGGATGGACAGTTGGTGTCAGGATGACAGACCGGGAAGTGGGTGGAGGGAGGGGGGAGGAGTTGGTTCACTTTGCAACATTAGCGCGTCAGACCTGGAAGTGGGTGAAAGGAGGGGGGAGGAGTTGGTTCACTTGGCAACATTAAGAACGGACACATAGAGACAATAGTCTACATATATTAGGATGGAGAGTTGGTGTCAGGATGGCAGACCGGGAAGTGGGTGGAGGGATGGGGGAGGAGTTGGTTCACTTTGCAACATTAGCGCATGTTTATTTATACACAACGTTAGATTTGAATATGCGCGTGTCCAATACGCGCGTGTTTTTAATAGAAAGGCCGAACAGACCCTATCGATTTGGTTGCTGCGCAACAAATACAAGGGGCACATATAGACAATAGTCTACATATATTAGGATGGACAGTTGGTGTCAGGATGGCAGACCGGGAAGTGGGTGGAGGGAGGGGAGGGGAGTTGGTTCACTTTGCAACCCAAACAGACCCTATCGATTTGGTTGCTGCGCAACAAATACAAGGGGCGCATATAGACAATAGTCCACATATATTAGGAAGGACAAAAACATATTGTATACCCACAAGCATTGTGAAATAAAACATATTACAAACGTGCGCTTACTCTTTTCTTTCTCTTCCATTTAACCAGACTGAGCCACTGCAACGCCTGGCCGGGTACAGCCTGTATTTAAATATAATTCTAACAAAGTGTGAAGAAATGTTACTTCTTTTTCATGCAAATGTTTTTTTGATGATATTTCAAAAAGGGCTCCAAGGTTAAAATATTCTCTGTCTACGGTATGATTTCTTGTTTTTTAAAGTGCCGTATAGTGAGACACCTATATGATGGTTGTGTAACGCACCATGGGCAGATGTACAACTTAATTTTGCATGCGCAAATGGGTTTTAGACCTGTTTACACGTGCAAAAAACCTTTGGCCCATGTACTAACCCTATTTTGCGTGTCGCTATTTAAATAGCGACTCGCAAAATTGGGTTAGTGACTCGCTATTAGGAAGGGGCGTTCCAAGGTCGTCCCTTCCCAATAGCGAGTCTGAACCCTATGTAAGAATGTTTTGCGACCGCAATTGCAATTGCAAGACACTTGCAGTTTACCACCCTCTTCAAAAGGGTGGTAAACCATTCGCAAACAGGATGGGGTCCCCAGGGTACCCCTTCCCCATTGTGAATGGGTACGCAAACATTTTTTAAGAGCACGCAAAAAATGAAGAAAAAAAAGTTTTCTTTTTTTATTTTAAATGAATCCCGTTTTCCTTTAAGGAAAATAGGCTGCATTTTTTTTTAAAAACAGCTTTATTTAAAAGCAGTCCCAGTCATGGAGGTCTGTTGACCCCAACAGGCCACCATCCCTGGGAGTGCCAGCCATTCCCAATGGCGTTGCAAATTGCGATTGCCTCATTAATATTCATGAGGCATGCAATTTGCGACCCCATTGGGAATTGCAAACAGTGTCTCAGACACTGTGGTACATAGCATTTTACGACTCGCACATTGCGACTCGTGTGTCACAAAATGCTATGGTCGTACATCTGGCCCAATATGAACAGTTGTTATCCTAGGTCTTTGGGCCCTTGGGGGTCCACAATGTCTACTCAGGGGGTCCATGTCTGTTTAGAAAATTAAATAATATTAATAGATTAATATTATAACCAATGTTATTGCATTTGTAGATACAGATAGCATTTCTACCACATCACAATTCATAAAAGAAAAGGAAGAAGGGTGTGATTGTGACAGATCAGTTTAAGCATTGACAGCTGCCAACGCAGCGGCTAGTCACGCTATACAGATAAACCATGATAAGCCCACCATTGCTCCTGCACCCTTTCATGTTTTTGCGGTCATCTACGAGCCTCATATATAGGTTTTTCTTGCTGCGCACACCAATCCATCTGTGCATGCCAGACCTATAGCGAAGGTGTTGTAGACTGATTCCATAAGTGCGCTATACCTCCCTTGGCCACAAGTCAAGCTAGGACCATGAGCAACCGCTACACGCGGACACCCCCCAGTTCCTCCCCCAGCCCCAATAGGGCCACCCTGGGGGTTAATTCGATTGAGTGGCCTAGGACCTCAGTGATTTCCCCTCCACCCCGATCCAGAATGGCCCCATCATTAATAGATTAATAAAGTACGCATACATAAAAAAGCAAAATATAAAATTGGATAGTTTAAAACAAGCTGTTAATGAGAAGGTATTTGAAATTGTAGATTAAAGTTAAGTTAGTAGCCCTATTGATATGTGGGAGAAGCAAACAGAATTAAGAGCCAGATGTAGGATGCTTTTTAGCGTGCAGAAACAGGTCTTAGATCCATTTGCGCACCCAAAAAGCATGGGCCCATGTACAAACAGTATTTTGTAAGTCGCAAATAAATTGTGACTTGCAAAATACTGATTTGCGACTCGCTATTAGGAATGGGCGATCCCTTCCTAATAGCGACCGCAAAGCTATGCACCAATGTTTTGCGACCGCAATTGTGGTAGCAAAACACTCGCAAATTACCACCTACTTTAAGTAGGTGGGATTGCATTCGCAAATGGGAAGGGGTCCCCAGGGGACCCCTTTCCCTTTGAAAATGCATTGAATATTATTTTTTAAGGGCAGGCAGTTGTTCCAGGGATCACTGCCTGCCCTTAAAAAAGGAAACGAAAACGTTTCATTTAAAAAAAAAAAATGCATTCCGTTTTCCTTTAAGGAAAACGGGTTGCATTAAAAAAAAAAAGCTGCTTTATTTGATTATTTGAAAGCAGTCCCAGACATGGTGGTCTGCTGAGCCCAGCAGGCTACCACCCCTAGGAGGGCCTGCTGGGAGAGAAGCTCATTGATATTCATGAGCCTCACAATTTGCGACCCCATTGGGAATCGCAAACAGTGTTAAACATACTGTTGTACATGCCAAATAGCGCCTCGCAAATTGTGAGTCGCAAATGCGACGCAATTTGCAAGGCGCTATTTGGCAGGTCGTACATCTGGCCCTAAGTATGGTAAATTGGTGGCCTCAACTGACACACTTGTATCCTCAAACAGAGAGCATGCATTAGGAGCAAAAAAGATCAAGTGATATCCTAGAGTCTGTCATTTAGCTTTGTCTTTTAGAAATACAAACACATCTTGAAAAGGTTTAACCTCCCCATTAAAAGAAAAATTTCGATTTTTCTATATTTTGTTTGTGAAAGAAATTAAACCTTTAATAATGTGTGTATTTATTTGATGTAAACTTGCTTCTGTATTGTTTTGAGTTTCAAATAGTAGAAATTGGTGGGCATGGGCAATACGGCAGTCAGGCAAGGCGCTCAGTCCGAGCTCTAAGTCACTCGCCACCACAGAAGCATTTACCACTGATCCCGGATGTCCTAAGCGGCTACAGATGTCACTGAGGCCCCCTCGAAGCTGAGTGGCAATGCCAGGCCCAGGAGCGCACTGTGCAGTTCCCCCTGGCCGACGGATCATGTGGAGCTGCACAGTCTGAGTGGTGCAACCCGCGGAAAGGAGCAGGCCATCAGTTGACTGTGGTTCCTGTCCACTCACCCGAAGCCCACCCATAGTGCTGAGTGCCCAGACGGCATTGAGGCCGGCGTGCCGCGAACAACATAAGAAAGTGTGGCCCACAATGACTGCTGCGGACCGCACTGCACTGGTCTCCATATCTAAGACTGCGCTGACCTTGGTGTGGCCCCGGAAGAAACTGGGTTGGGTGCTCGGGTGGTGGAGGACACGCCTTGTGTCACTTTGCCAAATGAAAGGAGCAGTCAGGTCTAGCTCAATCAGCCTAGTGCCTGACCTGATCAGCCTGCACTTAATGAGGGGCACATGTAAAGTGCAGGCTGATAGGACTTCTATACTAGGGTCAGCATCTGGCCAACATGCCTCCTTGAATCCCTATTTAGCATCAACCACCCTAGGAGTACTCTTATATCCCTGTTCACCAGGGGGTGGGGGTCTTCGATCAGCCAGCGGGGTGCTACAAGCCACAGGGCGGCAGTGTTTCCAGGGTAATACTGGATTCACACTGGTGAGTTAGCCAAAGGGCCCAGCGCAGGGCACGCCTAAGTATATTACTGAGCATGTGTACTCGCTTCAACTCCTGGTCCACCTATCCGGTGCTAGCCTTCTCCCTGGAGCTCTTCTGTGCGGTGACTATGCCCCTTGTATCAAGCCCTAGTGGAATATTCAGCAGCTCAGCCACCAAGAAGAGAGAAATCCATGGTGATGGTATGGGGTAAGAGGGACTTCTACCTCAGGGACATGCTAACACGCACCACTAGTGCACTCAGCAAAGACGGCCAGCCGGCCCGGCGGGGTAGCCCCCTGCTCCCAACATTGAAGATGAAATGCCCCTCACACGCTCCTTCATGGAAACCCTTTTCTCCACTCTAAGGGACGACCTGCAAGCTGTCAAACAAGATCTATCCTGCGATCTCTGTATTGTGCACCAAGAAATAGAGGTGATGGATGACAGGATATCCATGCTACAGAACAACACAACAGCCCAGGGCGAGGAGTTGGCGCACCTTCAGCAGGAGGTTCTCCGTTTACAGGAGCAACAAGCCACCCTTCAGGCCCATGCTGCAGACCTGGAGATCTGCTTGCGCAGGTATAACAATTGCATATGGGGGAGTCAGCAGCACTTGGACCCTGCAAGATATGTGCAGCTAGTCTTTTGCCACATCCTTGGCGCGAGGGAGGAGATGTCTATATAACTGGAATGCATGCACAGGGTGGAGGAAGGTGGACAGAAATAGAGCACGCCCCCCCCCCCCAACAGATATCCTTATATCTTTTACCAGGACCTCTCAACATTGATGCTCCAGAAGCGCAGAGAGTTTCGCCCTATCACAGAATTCCTTCGGAACAATGGGGTAGGGGGACAGCTGGGGTCATACGTTTTGCATCATCTTTCATTGGGAGGATAAGCTTCACCAGGTCCAGACGATAGAGGATGCATGCCACCTCCTGGATATCCCTGACGACACCCCCAATATTTTTTCCAGTGGACATGAATACAGACTGCACCAAACACCAAGCTCCTAATGTGGTGGGCGCCCGAATTCCGCAACCATAGCTCAGGAGCATCAAGTTGTCATCGACAGCCTAACGTAAGGTAATGGCCGCACTATAGCAGAATGACTCAACTTTACCAGACTGGGCGGCTTCTGGTCTTCGTTCTATCACCCCTGGATCTGTGGTGGCAGCCGTGGGTGGCAGGGAGGCGGTGAACCTCTGACTGCCCTATGGAATGCAGATGGCCTTGCCCTCACAACTGGGCTCATACCTCGGACACTTCATCTACCTACCAATGTAGATTGGACTTATTGATTGTTTTCATGTTTATATGTTGTGTATTGGGAGGGAAGGGATCACATTTACAATAAACAATGACCCATTTCGGCCAATGACTTCTCCACTCATCTACTGGCTTCTCCAACCTGGTAGGCCAATCTAAGCTCCCCCTTGCACCCAGGAGAGGGCTCTAGGATAATTTGTTTTTCCACCTACATGCACACATGACCCTTAAACTCACTGGCCTCAATAATCCCACAAAGAGATTTGCAGTGCTGTCTATGCTGTAGTAGGCTTCGGGGAGAATTGCCTCACCCAGAATACCCATTTGGTGGCTCAAGACTGGCACAGGATGAAAGAACAATATTTTCTCCATCAGTATTTCTCATCTGACCCGGACAAGAAGGGAGAGGTGGCAATTCTCTTCTTGGACTAATTTGATCGAGACCAAAAGTGGTGGTGAACTGGGGTAAGATATTGGCCTTGCGCATTAAGGTTGGTGGGCATCCTCTCACAATAGCGACTATCTATGCCCCAAATGATAATCAGGAAGGGTTCTTAAAACAAGTAGTCCTAGACATACTAGAGACACCTGACCAAGAAATATTAATAGGCAGAGACTTCAATCTGGTAAAGAACAACTACTTAGACAGATCTGGGCAGCGCTGTGGCTAAGCTGGTGCTGTATCCGGGGAGGGTCAGGAATGGTTGCAGGAGGTGGTGTTGAACGAGCTATGGAGGGTAGCACACCCAAACACTAGAGACTATAAATGCTACTCTGCTCACAAAACCTACTTTCTTGGCTCCATGGCGATACAACTTAAAGACCAAAAGATTTCCAGAGAACCCAGGGTGCTATCTAACCATGCCCCACTGGTCCTTATGTTACTATTTGTTTTGTAGAGCGCTCAGCTGCTCCAAAGAGCGTCCCGGCGCTAAAGATCATCACACCAAAATACCAGCAACTAACATAACGGCATAACGGCACCAAGATTAACCATAACAGCAATTACAGGGCAAAAAGATGAGTTTTAAGTCCCTTCCTAAAAACAGAGAGATCGGTACACGTCCTCAACCTCAGAGGCAGTGTGTTCCAGAGACGGGGTGCAAGGTAACTAAAGGAACGGCCTCCACAGCGAGCACGCTTCACTGTTGGGACGATAGCCTTGGCCTGGGCCGCAGATCTCAGAGGTCTAGATGGAAGATAGAAATGGACCCTTCTCTGCAGATATTCCGCGCCGAAATTGTGAAGCGCCCTAAAAGCTGTGATTAAGGTCTTGAAAAAGATGCGCTTACGAATCGGCAGCCAATGCAGAGAGACAAGGAGATTGCTGGCCCTGGCTCTTCTAGTTAGACCAAAGATTGCCCTGGCTGCAGAATTTTGAACTATCTGCAGACGAGTCAGCAGATATTCAGGCAGACCTAAGTAAAGGATGTTGGCGAAGTCTAGTCGCGATCCTATTAGTGCTTGCACCGTGATCTTCTTATGCTCAAACGATAAATAGGGCAAAAACTTACGCAACATCCTTAAGGTGGCAAAGCACTTCCCAGTCAAGCCAACAACCTGGGCCTTGAAGGAAAGAGTGTTATCAACCATCATACCCAAATTCTTAGCAGTGGCCGAATCGCTGGCAGGGGGAAACATGGCCGAAGGCCACCATTGCTTCCATCTTGGGTCTGCAGAACAGCCAAAGAACAGTATTTCGGATTTGTCGGAGTTGCATTTGAGGCCATTTTTCCCGAACCATTCAAACACAAACTCCAAACACTTCCGAATAGCTGCTCCATCGAAGTCACATCCCCTGTCACAAGTGAACAGGAGTTGTGTATCATCCGCATAGGATATGATCTGGGCCCCTAGCTCCTCCACCCGTGCCGCCAGAGGTGTAAGGAAGACATTAAAGAGGGAGGGACTAAGTATGGAGCCCTGCGGGACCCCAACTTCAAGCTGCGGCATCAGGGCGGAGAAAGGGGGAGCCCAGATCGTTTGTCTCCGGTCGGCCAAGAAAGACTGAAACCATACGAACACCGTTCCCCGCATCCCAACCTCCCAGAGTCTAGTTAGGAGGAGGTCGTGGGGAACGGTGTTGAAGGCCGCCGACAAATCAAGCATGATAAGCAGGGCCTTTCCACCCCTGTCGAGGGTTTCCTTCACAGCCTCGGTTACCTCAAGAAGAGCGGTTTCGGTGCTCAGGTTGGATCTAAAACCACAATATTAACTAAGGGGGGGTCAGAGGGAAGTTTAACGACCAAAATGCTACGTCCCTCAAGACTGCTAGAAACCAACTACCAAGTAGCATTAAGTCGAAACACCCCTCAAGGTGAGGGTTGGATGAATGCGTGTGCTGATGGCAAAATCATTCATGGGGCACCTTCAAGTTGTTTATAGTGTTCCCATCAGAGTTCCATCCTGTACCGCCCTACATCATTTGGGAATACCACCAATAGTACACCAGGGGGAACCCAATGTACGATTTGGCACAGCGTTAGCCTCGTGGGAATCAATTACCCAATGGATGTTGTATAGCAGGTAGGGATCAGGATGTAACTGGTAAGCAGTGCTAATTGGTGTAGAAAATAAAGAATTTTTCAAAAAGTGGTGGTTTAAAAAGGGGTAGAAGAAGGAAAATGAATTTAATAAAGACCTTCTGCTCCCACTATCTAAAAACAGTGCAGAAGGTAGTGTCAACAAATAACTACCTAGACAGTTTACATGGTCATGGTCGACATGTTTCTGCAGTTTTACCTGTGCCCCGGGGTCACTTACTGCTTCGTCAGGACCTACAATGCTACTGCTTAATTAGTGCATGAGAAATAAGGAAACTCAAATAAATTAAATGTCACCTTCGATTCTCCTGATGAGAGGACCGTTGGATTTCACAAAACAGCACACACATAGAAGGAAAAAGAGAACACGCCTGTTAGTAAGTATCTCTGGCGAGGCTAAGAATCTATCAAATGTCTCGCAGTAAATGGTGATTTATCCATTATATTTAACAATTATCTTGTTTATTTAAATAATCACAAGAGAGCAAAATTACCACTCGTGTAAAACACTCACCCGTTATTAAGGAGAATGTTGCCCCACCTCACCCGGCACTAGCTCAGGTACAACGGAGCCCCGCTCTGTGTAAACAGCAAAACAAACACACAAAATGAACCGGTTGAGGGAAGCACCGTCTGGCCGAGACAAGCCAAACGACATTGCATGGTTATTGGATGCGCTAGTCTGTAACGCACAACTCACCTATCCGTCGGTACTCCAGACGTCCAACTGGGCTGCCTTTCGGAGGTACCGACGGGGTGAGTGAGCCCGCTTTTATAAGACTTGGTATACATACCGGCACGTAGACTCCGCGCTCGCAGCTGGAAGCGATGTGCGAAGACTTCCGGGTATTGGGAGGTGTCTCCCGGGGGGTCGGCGCGGCGCGATGACACAACTGCGTCGCGCTTGGACCTCTGGGTATTGTGGTTCTAGTAGGTCCGATGTTTACTTGTAGTAAAGAACTACTTATTGTTAAATCTTCTATTGAGGAATCTGGTATTATCGTAACTGGGTGGCAGCATTTCGCCATAACACGATATGTTGTGTCGCCTTTATAAAGAAATTTATAAGCATTTACGGACAATCTGGAAAAAGGCGCCAATATCGTCTTATGCCAGACGTCTCAATTTGTGGAGTACAGATCTGTTGTATAGTTGTTGTTGGTGTCATGCTAAGATTTAAAGAGATACTCACGGGAAAACGCAAGATTGCATGTGATGTCAATATGTAATCGCGCCACTCGCGCACTATGTCATCTTATTGGTATAAAACATACTTGGCACTACAACCTAGTCACATATCAATTGAAAGTATGGAGATGGTATCATTCACAGAGTATGTCGTGTCACCTTGATAGAGGGATTCTGGAAAGAGGTGCCTATCTCGTCTTGCTCTAGGCGTCTCTCCGGAGAGAATGCAGATCTATTGTATCGTTATTATTAGTTGTCATGCTGAAACTCAAAGAACCATTGGAAAGAAAAGATTGCATAAGTTGTCAATATGCAATACCGCCACTCCAGCACTATCCGCTATATGTATCAAGCTATTTAGCATTCGCAAAGGCCGAAATTCTGCGAATTTCGGCCTTTGCGAATGCTAAATAGACAAATGGAATGTATCAAACAAGTTTGATGCAAAATAAGGATTAGCAAAATTTGCTAATCCTTATTTTGCGATTGCACTTAAGGAATTGCAAATTTTGCGATTCCTTAAATGCAATGTATCAAACAAATAAAATGCAAAAAATGCCATTAAGGAGTAGCAAATTACCACCAACTTCTAGTTGGTGGTAATTTGCGAATTCTTATCAAAAATCATTTTTGATAAAAACCAAAGGTGCCATATGACGCCCATACATGCCCTTAGGGCATGTATGTGCGCCATATGCCCCCAAATGTCTTTTTCAGGGGTGCAGCAGGGTGTTCTTGAGACACCCCTGCACCCTTGGAAACATCCCTACTTTGCGATCAGCAAAGTGCTAATTGCAAATTGCACTTTCATTCCTATGGGCCTCCTGGCCCATGGAAATGAAGGGGTAATTTGCGATTGACAATTTGCTAATCTCAAATTAAGGAATGCTAAGGAATCGCTATTGGAAAGCGATTTTGTACATACATACCGTTTTGCATTTCCTAAATAGCGATTCCTTAAAATTCGCTATTTAGGAAATGCAAAATGGTTTGTTGATACATATAGCGGTATGTCATCTAGTCGGTGTGGTTCGTGCTAGACACTGCCAATAAGTCACATATCACTTATAACAGTGGTAAATGGATCATTAATGATGTCGTAGAGGTACGTTGCTTGGGGCAATCGACTCATAGATATCACAGCATTATATTTATAGTGCATATAGCTATTAGAGTGACATCCATGGGATTTCTTCGTTCAATCCTTGCTTGTCTGTCCCCAATTTGTACACCCATCTCTGTTCACGCCGGAACAGAAAGCTTTTGATGTCAGTGATATGGGTTGGTATCAATGGTTGCTCTAACACAGTCCAATGTAGATCGGACGGAGCATGTTTAGTTAGTAAGAAATGGTTCGTCAGTCTAGTTGACTGTCTGGAGCACCGAATTGAACTTTTATGTTCAGAAATGCGTGTCTTAATTTTGCGGGTTGTCATGCCCACATATCTCTTATTGCATGGGCAGCTGATTAAGTACACCAAGTTGGAGCTATTACAATTTGTAAATCTCCGCTGTTCCCACGGTCTTCCAGTCCCTATGTCAATAGTCTGTGATCTGGTAGTATTTGGACAGGCTGCGCAGTTGCCACAGGGATGGTGTCCCGTGGCCGCAGGCATGTCCCACAGTGTGCCCAGTGCTCGTGGTAGTTCTCCTTTGGGGCGTGTATGGACTAGTTTGTCCTTTAAATTCTGCCCTCTTTTGAAGGCGAACAATGGAGCTGGGATGGAATCGCCTCCAGTATTGAGAATACTCCAACGTTTTTTTATTATTCTCTGGATTTGATTGGACTGTGTGGTAAACGTACTCACACACGTCATCCGATCTTGATGAGGTTTAGGTGGCAGAATCTCCAATAACCCTTTGCGGTTATTATTGGAGGCTCGCTTCTTTGATCTCCGGACTAGGCATTTAGGATAATGCTTTTGTACGAGATCCTTTTCTAGGCATTCAGCATGATATTCGAAACGGTCTTTATTAGAGCAGTTTCTTTGAATGCGCAAGAATTGCCCATAGGGAAAGTTGTCCCGGAGAGACTTGGGATGACAGCTGTTATAGTCTAGTAGTGAGTTTCGTGACATCGGTTTGCGGTATAATTCCGAGGCCAACCCAGTGGATGTGGGTGTAATCAGAATGTCAAGAAATGCCAGCTTGGATCTGCTATGCTCCATTGTGAAGCGTAGAAAGCGATTTCTCTCATTCAGCCATTCGTAAAACGTTGTAAGTTCATCTTCACTGCCTCTCCAGATCACCAAAATATCATCGATATAACGCTTCCACAGACGCACCTTGTCTGTGAAAGGATTGGTGTCGGAGAAGATATGGTCTAACTCAAATTTATGAACGTACAGATTCGCTAGCGAAGGAGCAAAAATGCTGCCCATGCTCGTCCCACTGACTTGGAGATAGAGCGAGTCTTCGAATTGGAATTTTTTTTCCGTCATGGCTATGTTCGCCAGAGTCATTATTAGCCTAACTGGGGTGATGGAATCCAGGTCTCTCTCTGTGAGGAGTGCTTCTACTACTTCTAGTGTCTCTCTCTGTGGGATTGAGGTATACAAACTCTCCACATCAAATGACACTAGGATGTCGGTTTTGCAATCGAATTCGATCTCTAGCAGCAATCTTAAAACATCCTTAGTATCTTTGAGGTAGGTAGGCATTTCACTCACCATGGGCTTTAAAAATACATCAACGAACGTTGATAAGGGCTCTAAAAGGGAGCCGATTCCTGAGATGATAGGGCGACCCGAAGGCGGACGTTGTGGTTTATGTATTTTGGGTAAGTGATAGAAGTAGGGAATTCTTGGGTTCGCAGTGCAAAGGAACTGCCCTTCTTTTGCTGTAATCCAACCCTCGCTGAGGGCTTCCTCCACAATCTGAGCTATTTGTCTAGTCAGTCTTACCGTGGGGTCTGAAGTAAGCTTTTGATATGCCCTGGTATCATGTAATTGACGAAGACACTCTTGCCTGTAGGCATCAGAGTCGAGTATTACAGTGGCCCCACCCTTATCGGCCGGTTTAATAACCAAAGATGGATTATTGGCTAGATTCGTAACTGCCTCTTGTTCACTTCGTGAGAAATTCTGGAAAGGTCTGTATTCTTTCCGAAAAAGCTCTTTCAGATCTTGGTCTACAGCTTCTTCGAAAGTGATGACTTTTGCTGGGATCCCCATAGTAGTGGGATTGAACGTTGAGGGTTTCTTCAAGCCGGTGTTATCGACTCTCGTAGAGGTTTGGCTTTGAGCCTGTTGTTTGTGCGCGAACAGGTAATGTAGTCTTATTTTTCGATAAAACTTGCCCATTTCAATTTGGGTGATGAAGGGATCACTTCTGTTAGTGGAGACAAAGCCTAAACCTTTGTTCAGAACTTTCTCTTCCATCTCTGTGAGTTGATACGAGCTAAGATTTATCACGATGTTGGACCGCTCGACGTCCCTGCTTGGTCCTGCCCGATTACCTTCCCGCTCCTCAGTCCCATTGCCTGGGGGGGTGGTATATTCCAGCGCACTTGGCCCTGTTGCACCGTCCGTCGGCGTCCTCGCGTCCTCCGGCCAGACCCTAAAAAAGGCTGCTGACCATAAGTTTGGAAGGATTGGTGTGGATCATATGCTCCCATCATCGGAGGATAAGCAGGAGGTCCCCATGGTGACGGCTGCCACCAGGGGGGTGGTGGTGGTCCAAACTGTTGACCATAGCCTCTCCAGTTCCTCCTGTTGTTACCTCTCCCTCTCTGTTTCATAGAGGGGTCTCCTTGTTTGGGGGTGTCTGCTTATATACCTTTATACCAATAAGATGACATAGTGCGCGAGTGGCGCGATTACATATTGACATCACATGCAATCTTGCGTTTTCCCGTGAGTATCTCTTTAAATCTTAGCATGACACCAACAACAACTATACAACAGATCTGTACTCCACAAATTGAGACGTCTGGCATAAGACGATATTGGCGCCTTTTTCCAGATTGTCCGTAAATGCTTATAAATTTCTTTATAAAGGCGACACAACATATCGTGTTATGGCGAAATGCTGCCACCCAGTTACGATAATACCAGATTCCTCAATAGAAGATTTAACAATAAGTAGTTCTTTACTACAAGTAAACATCGGACCTACTAGAACCACAATACCCAGAGGTCCAAGCGCGACGCAGTTGTGTCATCGCGCCGCGCCGACCCCCCGGGAGACACCTCCCAATACCCGGAAGTCTTCGCACATCGCTTCCAGCTGCGAGCGCGGAGTCTACGTGCCGGTATGTATACCAAGTCTTATAAAAGCGGGCTCACTCACCCCGTCGGTACCTCCCACAGACAGCCCAGTTGGACGTCTGGAGTACCGACGGATAGGTGAGTTGTGCGTTACAGACTAGCGCATCCAATAACCATGCAATGTCGTTTGGCTTGTCTCGGCCAGACGGTGCTTCCCTCAACCGGTTCATTTTGTGTGTTTGTTTTGCTGTTTACACAGAGCGGGGCTCCGTTGTACCTGAGCTAGTGCCGGGTGAGGTGGGGCAACATTCTCCTTAATAACGGGTGAGTGTTTTACACGAGTGGTAATTTTGCTCTCTTGTGATTATTTAAATAAACAAGATAAGTGTTAAATATAATGGATAAATCACCATTTACTGCGAGACATTTGATAGATTCTTAGCCTCGCCAGAGATACTTACTAACAGGCGTGTTCTCTTTTTCCTTCTATGTGTGTGCTGTTTTGAGAAATCCAACGGTCCTCTCATCAGGAGAATCGAAGGTGACATTTAATTTATTTGAGTTTCCTTATTTCTCATGCACTAATTAAGCAGTAGCATTGTAGGTCCTGACGAAGCAGTAAGTGACCCCGGGGCACAGGTAAAACTGCAGAAACATGTCGACCATGACCATGTAAACTGTCTAGGTAGTTATTTGTTGACACTACCTTCTGCACTGTTTTTAGATAGTGGGAGCAGAAGGTCTTTATTAAATTCATTTTCCTTCTTCTACCCCTTTTTAAACCACCACTTTTTGAAAAATTCTTTATTTTCTACACCAATTAGCACTGCTTACCAGTTACATCCTGATCCCTACCTGCTATACAACATCCATTGGGTAATTGATCCCCACGAGGCTAACGCTGTGCCAAATCGTACATTGGGTTCCCCCTGGTGTACTATTGGTGGTATTCCCAAATGATGTAGGGCGGTACAGAATGGAACTCTGATGGGAACACTATAAACAACTTGAAGGTGCCCCATGAATGATTTTGCCATCAGCACACGCATTCATCCAACCCTCACCTTGAGGGGTGTTTCGACTTAATGCTACTTGGTAGTTGGTTTCTGGATCTAAAACCAGACTGTGACTGATGTAATAGGGAGTTACCCTCTAAAAAGTTGGTAAGGGTGGTGTGCACATATTTTTCAGTAACCTTGGCCAGGGCAGGAAGCAGCGAGATTGGCCTGTAGTTCGAATGCAGTTTGGCATCTGCATTCGGTTTTTTAATGAGGGGAAGAACTAGGGCCTGTTTCCAGGAGGAGGGGACTTTGCCCGAATTCAGAGAAGCATTAATGAGAGGGTTGATGATCGGGTTAAGGGCAGGCGCCAGGGTCACAAGACACTTGGCGGGACAAGGGTCCAGTGGAGATCCAGATTTCAGGCTAGACAGAAGGTCAAGTGAAGCCTGAGGCTCTAGAGGGGGGAAACAGTGCAGGGTGGGGCCCATATGCGTTGCCGTAGGGCATAACCAAGGGTAGGAGGGGCCGTCGATCGCTGAGCCCATACTCGAGATGTTCTGAGTTCCTTGCAAAGCTGACTGAATAGTGCAGATTTTATTAGTAAAAAATGCTGCAAGCTCCATGATCCAAGGTTCCGAGAAAGCAGACGCAGGAGTACAGCAGGAGGGAGATGTGAATTCTTTAACAATCTTAAAGATCTCTTTGCAGGAGCTATCTGCTTCATCGATCCTTTTAGCTAAATAGGATTTTTTCTCTGAAACGATCTCCATGTGATATTCTTTCACTGCTAGTCTGTAGGACTGCTTAGCAGATGTATCATAGTGCCTCCTCCAAATTCTCTCCAGCCTCTTGCAATGCCTTCTCTTAGCCGCCAAGGCAGCAGAGAACCACGGGGCTGATGCTCTTGCCAGTTCAGATCTAGCCTGGCGAGGTGGTGCCAAGGCTTCCAAACGTGCAGTGAGCCAGTTCTGAAAACACACCACATCGTCCTCCAAACTACCCGTGAAAGCACAAGGATGGGTTTCTAAGGCCTGGGTGAGCATGGCCAGGGTGACTTTGTGGAAAGCTCTAGAGCTGTGCGCAGCTAGCCGCTGCGAAATGCGAGCGGCCCCTGGCTGATGTACTAACGTGAAGTCCGCTAGGAGATGGTCCGACCAGAGTACTGGGGCAAGGGAGGAAAGGGCCACCGGAACGGTTGAAAAGATTTGATCTAGAGTATGCCCCTTCTCATGTGTAGGTGACTGCAGGTACATATGAAGTCCCACTGACGACGTCATATCCAAGAATTTTTGCACTTCAGGATCCTCACCCTTATCCATGTGGATGTTAAAGTCCCCGAGTAATAGGCAATGTTTTGCCCTAAGACTCAGTGTGGAAATGATCGATAGCAAATCCTCCGTGAAGGAGCCAAGAGGACCGGGTGGTCTATAAAGCAAAAGCCCCAAACAAGATTGATGGGGGGATAGGGCCAGAGAGAAGGCAAGGGTTTCACAGCCAGGCAAATCGTCCGTCGACAAGATGGTACAAGGGATGTGCCTCCTAATAATAAGTGCCACTCCACCTCCCCTTCCCTTGCATCTATCTCGGCGGAAAATAGCATATGAAGGAGGGATGGCAATAGCCAGATCAGGTTCCGAACCCTCACCGAGCCATGTTTCTGTAAGAAAGAGACAATCAAAGTCATCTTGTGTTAAGAGATTATGGATCTTATGTCCCACTTAGGGACCTTGAAGTGGCCGTCTGGTCCCTGAAGACTTTAGGACACGTTCCTACAATGAGCTGACACAGACCAAAAACTGACACGTAGTCTGACAGATTTCCTGACAACCAACAATACTGGAGACATGTCCAAAGCTACCCTCAGGGAGATACTGAAGGTAATGCTCAGGGGGGGAAGGTCATTGCCATCTCTGCTGGTGACATACTGCAAAAAAAATGTTTGCAGGACTTGAATGGCGGTTCAAGGAACTAAAAACGATTCATAAGCGCACAGGCAGCAAGGATCTGGCAGCAACTAGAGGTTGCACGTTCGCAGATATGGCAACTGAACATATATAGTTATGGATAGCAGAAAATGCCCTATTCTGCTTCCAGGACAAATTCTACATGCGGCATAGATGTGGCAGACTGCTGGTTCACAGACTGCGAGCCAAGCGCCAGACCGAAAGGGTCACGGCACTTCGTAAGCCTGATGGCTCTAATCTGACGAGTAACACTGACATCGCGGCATTCTTTGGGGACTGCTATAAGTCTCTCTATGACTCTCTGGATCTCAAGTTCAAGTTCAAGTTCGAGCATTTGTATAGCGCACTACTCACCCAGAGGGTCTCAAGGCGCTTGGGGAGGGGATCATTATTTGTCGAATAGCCATGTTTTAAGTTCTTTTCTGAAGGAGATGTGGTTTTGAGTAAGGCGGAGGTGAGTGGGGAGTGACTTCCAGGTCTTGGCAGCAAGGAATGAGAATGATCTGCCACCCATGGTGGATCTTCGGATGCGCGGGACTGCGGCGAGGGCTTGATTGGACGATCTTAGTTGGCGGGTGGGTTTGTAGAATGACAGTCGAGTGTTGAAGCATTCGGGTCCTAGATTGTAGAGGGCTTTGTGTGCGTGAGTGAGAAGGCGGAAAGTAATTCTTTTGTTGACGGGAAGCCAGTGGAGGTCTTTTAAGTGTCCGGAGATGTGATCTTGGCGAGGGACGTCTAGTATGAGTCTCGCTGATGCGTTTTGGATGCGTTGGAGTTTTTTCTGTAATTTTGCTGTGATTCCGGCGTAGAGGGTGTTTCCATAATCCAGTCGACTCGTGACCAGTGCGTGGGTGACAGTCTTTCTTGTCTCGAGGGGGATCCAGCGGAAGATCTTTTTGAGAATGCGAAGTACGTTGAAGCAGGAGGATGAGACTGCGTTGACTTGTCTGGACATCGAGAGAGAGGAGTCAAGGATGAAGCCAAGGTTACGTGCATGGTCTGTGGGAGTGGGTGCTGTGCCCAGTGCGGAGGGCCACCAAGAGTCGTCCCAGGCAGAGGGGGAAGATCTTAGGATGAGCACCTCGGTTTTGTCTGAGTTGAGTTTTAGGCGGCTATGTTTCATCCATTCGGCTACTTCTTTCATGACTTCGTGAAGATTGGTTTTGGCTGTTTTGGGGTCTTTGGTGAGGGACAGGATTAACTGGGTGTCGTCGGCGTAAGAGATGATGTTGAGGTTGTGTTGACGCGCGATGGAGGCGAGAGGACTCATGTAAACGTTGAAGAGGGTGGGACTGAGTGAAGATCCTTGTGGTACGCCACAGATGACTTCAGTGGCCTCTGAGTTGAATGGGGGAAGTCGAACTCTTTGAGTTCTCTCAGCGAGGAATGAGATGATCCAGTCCAGGGCTTTTCCTTGTATGCCGATGTTGCTGAGGCGTTGTATAAGGGTGCTGTGGCAGACTGTGTCGAAAGCGGAGGAGAGGTCGAGTAGAATGAGGGCCACAGTTTCTCCGTTGTCAAGTAGTGTTCGGATGTCGTCAGTCGCTGCGATGAGGGCGGTTTCGGTGCTGTGTTTGGCTCGAAACCCAGATTGAGATGGATCGAGGGAGTTGTTGGATTCATGGAATGCGGCGAGTTGGCTATTGACGGCTTTCTCAATGACTTTGGCCGGGAATGAGAGGAGGGATATGGGTCGGTAGTTTTTGAGTTCCGAGGGGTCTGCTGTGGGTTTCTTCAGGAGGGCGCTGAGTTCGGCGTGTTTCCAGCTATCTGGAAAGGTGGCAGAGTTGAACGAGCAGTTGATGACGTCACGGAGATGGGGTGCGATGATGGAGTCAGCTTTGTTGAAGATGTAGTGGGGGCAGGGGTCGGTTGGCGAGCCAGAATGGATTGAGTTCATTAGGCGGGTGGTATCTTCAGTGGTGATTGGGTTCCAATTGCTAAGGATGTTAGTTGGCGGAGTAGGATATGAGGGGGGTGGGGAGGGCTGATCGCTGGGGGTATTCTCGAAGCTGTTGTGGATGTCGGCTATTTTGTCGTGGAAGAAGGAGGACAGCGCATCGCAAAGGTCTTGGGAGGGAGTGATGTCGTTAGATGCTGCGGTGGGGTTGGTGAATTCTTTGACGATGTTGAAGAGTTCCTTGCTGTTGTGAGAGTTGTTGTCGAGACGATCCTTGAATGCTGATTTTTTGGCGGATCGAATCAGTTGGTGGTGTTTGCAGGTGGCTGCCTTGAGGGTGGCCATGTTGCCGGTGGTTGGGTCTCTGGGTGACAGATGTCCTAGAGTACCTATGAGGCACATACACTTGCCTCGTATTACATGCTGAGACATTAGATAAACTCGGTCATTTCTCGCCTGAAGGCCTTAAAATTCCCAGGTCTGGAAAGCTTCACCTCCTTATTTTATCAAACTTTCTGTCAGTTTCTGGCCCCAACACTCACCAGGTAGTTTAATTGCTTCAGGGACGTGGAGACGCTGCCACAATCCATGCTCCAGGTGTTCCCAACAATTCTCCCTAAACCAGGGATGTACAGACTACTATGCATTCCTACCACCTTATATCTTTGATAAACATTGACGCTAAACTTTTCATGGGTATTTTAGCAGCTTGCTTTAACCACCTCATGCTGTACTTAGTAGATCCGGACCAAGCAGGCTTTATCTCCCACAGGCAATGTGGGGAAACACTAAGAGGGTACTTCACCTGCTCAACAAGGCCAAATGCAACCAGCGAGAGAGAATGCTCCTGGTGGTCGATACAGAGAAAGCATTCAATAGAGTGCATAGGCCCTAGGTTCTCGCTACCCTGTAACATTTTGGCTTTGGGAACAGATGCTGTAGCTCGAAATGGAGTGGCTGTAGTGCACCACAGGCGATGGTGTGGATTAATGGCGATGTGTTGGCCTCCTTATCTATTTGCACGCGAACCCGGCAGGGATCTCCGTTGTCCCCACTGCTGTTTGCACTTTACATGGAGCCCATGGTACAAAGACTCCAGGATGACCCATAGATCACTGGGGTTCACATTGGAGGGGGCATGCACACTATCAGCTTATACGCTGACGGTATCTTGGTCACCCTGGATGACCCCGCACACTCCTTGCTGGCTTTCTTGGAAGAACTGCAGTTCTTCTCGAGAGCGTCAGCATTTAAAATTAATCTGCGGAAGACTCAGGCACTCACACTCTTTGTCCCACAAACTCTCAAGTCACAATTGGCTACCAAATAACAAATATCCCCTAACATGGACCCAATCCTCACTCTCCTATTTAGGCATGCAAATAGCCACCTCGCTTACTGACACAGTCACACTTAAATATCTTAACTACTCCATCAGGTCAAAGTGGATCTATCCCACTAGAAACATTATCCCCTCTCGTGGTTGTGCCACATCGCAGCCTTGAAGATGACAGTGCTTTCTAGTGGTCTATATCTGTTCCAAGCGCTCCCTCCCTCACAGGACATGCTACAAACCCTACAGGAGGAGCTGCTGCGCTTTGTGTGGAATGGCAGGTGCTCTTGCATGCACAGGTTCTTAGCTTATCATCCTACGGCGGAGAGTGGACTTGGCGTCCTCAACCTGATCGGATACTATCAAGCCACCCAGGTCCACTATATAGTAGAATGGCACCAGAGTGAATCGTAGAAACGTTGGTGCTTCATGGATTGTGCGATAGCATGGATACGTATATGGAAGACCCCTGGTTGCCCCGCAGACACAGGGTATGGAGGCTCTACTCCTCCCCTGTCACAAGGGCCACGTTCACAACGTGGGACTCCATAGCGACAAGGGGAGGACTAATTACATTCCTGTCTCCAGTGACCCCCATCCTGGGCAATCCAGACTTCACTCCTGGCTTATATCCCACCACCTTCGCTGCTTGGCAGGATTTCAGGTGCATATCAATGGGACATCTTTTCAAGGAACGAGGGATAATCCCATTTGACAGCCTAAAAACAGCTTATGGTTTGCAGGAATAAGAAAACCTTTGTTATCTCCAGGCCTGACACTGGATTATGCAACCGTCCGTGAGGAGTGGTATGCAGACAAAAGAGACGATAAACCCCTAATAACAGAACTTTACAACCTCCTTTTGTAAGCTTCCATAAACAAAAGGTCCCCAGCTCAGCTGCGCTAGGAGCGCGAAATCGGACATCCCCTCATATACAAAGAATGGAGAGAGATATACTACTGAGCGCAACACTCAGCACGTAATGTTGCAAGTACTGAAACAGCCACGAAGGTAACCACATACCGGTACCGCACTCTCTCTAGGCTACGCAAAATAAACCCTACACGTAGCGAAACCTGTTCGAGGGTATGGAGAGTTCTGGGCACATATACACCTCTTGTCATCCTGTCCCAAACTAATCCGGTATTGGGAAGACATATTAGCGGACATAGATGTGCATATAGATACACAATTACTATAGAAACTTACCTTCACAATATTTTTGGCCTCGATATTCTTGACACAATATTTTGCCCCATGATATTTCTGTTTCCAATATTCTGTCCAAACACCACTGGAGGTGAGAGGAGCTCGACATGCAGAGCACATTTATGCAGTAGAACAATATGCCCATCAAATCCCAAGGAATTTCTCAAACTATCTGGGTACAAGTGGAGGAGGAGGTGCTTAGAGCCACATCTATGGAGGCTTCCTGTGTAAACCCCAGAATGCCATTGTTCAGGAAATACTAGCAGGGATTGTGACTGGTGCCTTTCTGCTTTCCTGGAGGCCCTACAGCATAGTTTGAAGGAAGTACTGCTGCAGGCGCTAGAAAGCAAATAAAGGACAGAGAACCAACGTCCAGAAGAGCGTTCCCACTACTGACTTGCATGCGCACACGGGTTTGCAAACCCGTTTGCGCATGCAAAAACCATTAGGGGTATGTACAATACCAAAATAGAGAGTCGCAATTTATTTGCGACTCGCTATTTTGGTATTGCGGGTCGCTATTAGGAAGGGGGCGCAACCCCATGTACAAAGGTTTTGCAACTGCATTTGTGGGTGTAAAACTCTCGCAAATTACCACCCTCTTCAAGAGGGTGGTAATGGGTGGGGACCCCTTCCCCTTTGCAAACACAGGGGAAACATTTTTTAAGGGCAGGCAGTGGTCCCAGCGACCACTGCCTGTCCTTAAAAAATTAAACTAAAACTTTTCATTTCTTTTTTTTAAATGCGTCCTTTAAGGAAAATGGGCTGCAGTTGAAAGAAAAATTGCTTTATTTAAAAGCAGTCCCAAACATGGTGATCTGCTATGCCCAGGAGGCCACCATACCTGGGAGGGCACACCATTCCCAATGGGGTCGCAAATTGCGAGAGGTTCATTATTATTCATGAGCCTCTCTATTTGCGACTCCATTCGGAATCGCTAACAGTGTTTTATACACTATTGTACTTCCGAAATAGCACCTCGAAAATTGCGAGTCGCAAAATACTCGCAATTTGCGAGGTGCTATTTTGGACGTCGTACATCTGGCCCTAAGTGAAGACATTCCTGGGAAAAAACTGTCCTTAACATTATCCAAGCAGGATATATTTCCATAATCAAGGCATTCCGGGGCAAGTCTTTAACAACTACCAACAATTATTCGAAAGTAAAACTATTGTATGTTCGGGAAGTAGTAAGTTTCGAAAATGTAATAGTTGTTTGAATAAAAACGACTGTATTTTCAAAAAATGACAAGTTTATGTTTTCAGAAACGGAATCGAATTGCTAACAGTGACTAGTTTGTATTTTAAGGCAACATTTGTGTATTTGTTGAAAATGGCAAGCTGATGTTTCAGATAAAAACTATATTTACCAAAAATGAAAAGCTGGCGTTTGAGACCAAAAATTATTTGATTGTTCTAAAATGAAAAGCTGGTATTTGATCAAAATTGAATTTATTGATCAAAAATGAAGAACTATTGTATAAGTGCATCATAAGCATATATCATAAAATAAGATGTTGCTTCAGGTCAAAATTAATGCATTTGAAAATTGGATTTGAAGTTGATATTTGTGTGATGGTTAATGCAGGTTGTAAAGTATAGCTACTGTTATGGCATCAGTTGCTTGATGTCAAATGGCACTTGCTGCTCTGGACATTATTTCATGGCACTTAGAATCAGTATATAACGACTGCTTTCAATGACATTGTTATCACTAAATATAATTTCTTTGTTAATACTTGCCCTGATCGATGGTGTAACTCTATGGATATATATGTTGTCTACATCTGTAGGGGGTGAGCAGTTGCTCTACTGGGTGAGTCTATCTGATATGCCTAACTCATAGGAGAGCACTAATGTGACGTCTAAGGTCATAGATGATACAGTGTTGACTGGTCATCTGCTTGGAAAGTACATGATGTGGAAAATGGAAGGAAGTGGAATGTTGAAGAGAAGGAAGATGTAATGTGCATTCCTGGCCTCCATCTCCATGTCCTAGGCGGCTGTTTGCATAGGTGCAGATGTGACAGTCGGCAGAGGGAGGTGCTAAGGCGCGAGTTTGGAGCTGCTTAAAACTGTTCCTCCCTGTGCTCCGCGCCATTGCTTCATGTTTGCACACTAGATCCAAGTCTTATTTTAATTCAAGAATGTGGGGTGTAAACATTGATCTGTGTGCTATGTCACAACATTATTGAACTGAAGTCAGTAGTCATGAATATTCGCACCTTGCTTATCAACATCAAATATTATGTGGCTCACATTGGTGGGTGAAGATTTCTAGGTGGGCAAGGTTGGCATGGTCTTTGCAACTAAATTCTGTGACTGGGATATCCACTGGATTGGTAAGGGAGCTTTGGATTATGGCCTGCTCTTGGTCACCGCCTGCTCCTTGCTATGTTGATAAGTTTCAATCTCGAGATCTGTACTATTTTGAGAGCTGACAATTTGTGTCCTGGTTTTGCTGCTGAAGCCTCTTCCTGCTAATATGTTTAAAGCTTCATATTAGGCAACAATTAAGTAATACTGGAAAGTACTGCCCCAATCATTAATGTACACATATAGTAGGGGTGATGATGGGGACTGTGTGCATTATTTGTTATTGTATTTACCTTTTTTGTTCTCTTTTCTACCCATTACCAGGCCCAAAGCGTTTGGCCGAGTAAATAATACCTCCGTCCCTTATGCGTGGTTAGTAGGGTGTTGCTTTCAAATTTTCTTTGTGGAAAGATTTATTGGGAACCGAACGTCTGCTCCAAACCTGCTGAGGCGAACGTGTAAATGGGGCCTCATCCACAGGGCATCCATGAGTATTCAGCACAGCAATAAAGCTGTAGGAACCGCCCCACATCATCATTAATGTAAATTACTCTGGACCTGAATGGGAATGACCAGCGGACAATTTGAACAGGTGTGTTTTGAGAGGTCAAAAGGTCGATAGTTCAATTGGTATTCTTTCCACTTGTAACACGAGATTCCACACCCTGGAGCAAGAAGAGAGAAAACTTGTCCTAGAATGCAATTAGTCACTCACAAGAGTCAAATGGGAGAAAAAGAACTAGGCTTCTCCAGGTACCGTGCACGCTGAGCATTGAGACCTGTGTGCACTGAACCAAGAGAAGAGCTCAGCCTCTCAACAAGCCAATCCCTCGCGAGGCGCAATGATATGATATGTGATGACCCTAAGCTTTACTGCAAGCGTACAGAAATGCAAACATATCTAGAACTAAATACCGATACAATTCTGGGATAAGACTTATAAATTCCATTTGTGTCCTCTGATTATATTATTAGCAAATAATCAGTACAGGAACAGCTGTTTAAATGCTCCGATTAATAAAAACAGGAGAAGAAGTTAGCAAAATGCTTGCCGAGGAAAGATATTATCGGTGGCACAAGGTGGGATGTGACCAGAGTGCTGCAACGAAGTGGTGCAATGAAGGGTGCAAATTCCAGCAATGTGGAAGTTGGCACAAGGCTAAGAGAAACAGCTGAAATCAAAGGGAGGTGTGACCTGCCCAGAATGGAGGGGAAGCCAATCTTAGACGGCTGCCCCAACGCCCGTGGGAGGGGCAACACATGCCCCAACCAATGAGGACAAGGGTCCCACTAACCAAGGAAGGGAGGTGAGAACATTCATTTTACTTCTGACGTCGCCCTCACCAACAGTCAGATAGGTAGAAAGTGGGAAACAAGCATTTGCAATGCAATAGGTCTCTCATTAGGAAAGTTTGAGCTATTGGTATTGTAAATGACACATTTTATACTTATGTGTTGGTTTTGAAAATAGCGAAATAAATATCTTTGTCATTTACAATGCTAATAGTTTTAACTTTAGCAAATGTGACACCTATAGCATTTGTAATGCAATATGTGTTGTATTTACGTGACTTAGATGTATTGATATTACAAATAACAATGGCTTTTAATTTTTTAAAATAATTAATACTTAAATAAAAGTTATTGTAATTTATAATGGCAATAGCTTAAACTTTTGTAAATAACTTTTGTGAAGATTATGTTCAGTGTATTTTATTGTGACGAAAATCCAAGAACAGAAGTGAAATATTAACATCTTTTTGTGGCATTTGTAATTAAGCTTGAAACATTGAGAGAACATATTTGAACCAGTTATTGTTGAATGGTTGCACAGATTGATGCTGTGGTGGCGCTGAGTGATGCTGTGGAGTTCAGTGATGCTGTGGTAGCGCATAGTGATGTTGTGGTGCCCCTGAGAGATGTTGTGGTGCCCCTGAGTGATGCTGTAGTGGTGCTGAGTGAGACTGTGGTGATGCGATAGATAGATAGAGGGCGATAGATAGAGGGAGGGCGATAGATAGAGGGAGGGCAATAGATAGATAGAGGGAGGGCGATAGATAGATAGAGGGAGGGCGTTAGATAGATATATAGAGGGAGGGAGATAGAGTGAGGGCGATAGATAGAGTGAGGGCGATAGATAGATAGAGTGATGGTGATAGATAGACAGATAGTGTGAGGCCAATCGATAGATAGATAGAGAGATAGATAGATAGATAGATAGATAGATAGATAGATAGATAGATAGATAGATAGATAGATAGAGTGAAGGCGATAGATAGTGTGAGGGCGATAGATAGATAGATAGATAGATAGATAGATAGATAGATAGATAGATAGATAGATAGATAGATAGATAGATAGATAGATAGATAGAGTGAGGGCGATAGATAGAGTGAGGAAGATAGATAGATAGATAGATAGAGTGAGGGCGATAGATAGAGTGAGGGCGATAGATAGAGTGAGGACGATTGATAGCTAGAGTGAGGGCGATAGAGAGATAGAGTGAGGGTGATAGATAGATAGAGTGAGGGCTATAGATAGATAGAGTTAGGGTGATAGACAGATAGATAGAGTGAGGGCGATAGATAGATAGAGTGAGGGCGATAGATAGAGTGAGGGCGATAGATAGATAGAGTGAGGGCGATAGATAGATAGAGTGAGGGCGATAGTTAGATAGAGTTAGGGCGATAGATAGAGGGAGGGCGATAGATAAACATAAGTATGTGGCACCGAGTGGTATTGTGTGGAGTGTGTGCTGCATTCGTAGAGTGTAATTATGTGGTGTATAATTATGTGACACTGAGTGGTATTTGGAGTGTATGTTGCATTGAGAGTTGTGTAATTATGTGGCGTATAATTATGTGGCACTGAGTAGTATTATGAGTGCATGTTGTATTCAGTAGAGTGTGATTATGTAGCATATAATTATGTGGCACTGAGTGGTATTGTGTGGAGTGTGTGTTGCATTCAGTAGAGTGTAATTATGCAGTGTGTAATTATGTGGCACTGAGTGGTATTTGGAGTGTATGTTGCATTGAGTTCAGTGTAATTATGTGGCGTGTAATTATGTGGCACTGAGTGGTATTTGGAGTGTATGTTGCATTGAGTGCAGTGTAATTATGTGGCGTGTAATTATGTGGCACTGAGTGTATTTGGAGTGTATGTTGCAGTGAGTGCAGTGTAATTATGTGGTGTGTAATTATGTGCCACTGAGTGGTATTTGGAGTGTATCTTGCATTGAGTGCAGTGTAATTATGTGACGTGTAACTATGTGGCACTGAGTGGTATTTGAAGTGTATGTTACATTGAGTGCTTTGTAATTATGTGGCATGTAATTATGTGGCACTGAGTGGTATTTGGAGTGTATGTTGCATTGAGTGCAGTGTAATTATGTGGCGTGTAATTATGTGGCATTGAGTGTTATTTGGAGTGTATGTTGCATTGAGTGCAGTGTAAATATGTGGCGTGTAATTATGTGGCACTGAGTGGTATTTGGAGTGTATGTTGCGTTGAGCGCAGTGTAATTATGGCTACAAAGACAGCCAGAGACTGGTTAATTTGTGTTAATTATTGATCACATATCTGGATTGTGATGTATTATTTTTGTACTAAACAGATTTTTTTCTTTTTTCGGAGATATCAACATATGTCACCATACTAAAGATGTAATATATAACAAAGTGAAAATTCTATTATTTGTATGAGCTGGGCAGGTCTGAGGTAGGGGTGGGGGAGGGATATCGATTGGGGTGGTGTATCTGTATAAAAAATATAAAACCTAATAAAGATATTTTTTTAAAAAAAAGAAACATAGGCAGAAAAGAAAAGAATGAGACAGACAAGGAATATAAGTAATGGAAGAAGAAGGGGGGGTGAGAGAGAGCAAGGGGGTAGAAGTGAAGTACGAGTAGCAGGACAAAGTAATGACCGGAGAGCATAAAAACATCATTACAATGTGAAAACAAAGGATGTGTGGTAATACATATACAGTCAAAAAACAGTGGGACATATGACATAAAAACATTTAAAAACATATGTGTGATGGACATGTGATTCTAAGTGTGACTGGAAGCGATCTGCCTATACATGTTTAACAAGTGCCTTGCCCAGGCTAGTAACGCACTGTGTAACTTCAGGTTATCTACATTAATGAGTATGAACGGCGTGCTGCCCCAGCTGTGGTGCGACAAAATCGACAGGGTCAGGTTACGATCCAACGTGAAAATCCTTCCCAATGTGAGTATATGGCATGTGGGGCCCTCAACCTATTCAAGGCAAACCCATCCGTGATTAAGAGCAATCAGAAAGGGCACATTGCTACTGGGCATGTGGGGCCCTCAACCTATTTGAAAGAAACCCATCTGGTTAATGAGCATAACATTATAAAAGAAAACAGCGCAACTGTAGTGCATAGAGCATGTACATATCAATGAGTGATGTACGATCGTAGGGGGGGGAGAAGGTCCTAAGTTCCACCTGGTGTTCTTATGAGCAAAGCGCAAGCTCGGTCAGGAACGTAGAGTCTTGGCAAAGAAGTATTTGACGTGCACAAAATAATGTGACTGTGTGGGCCTCCTTGATAAGGGCCAGCGTTCGATGAATCTGAGAGAAAACAGGATACGTGTGAACTGTAGTCCACCATCACAATAAAAGAAAAACAAGACATGAAGATAGGTAATAAAAGAGGAATTACGGGTGCTCTCGTGGTGTTACAATTGGTGAAGAAAAAGGGATGGGAAGAAAGGGAGAACACATACAGGTGGGGCCGAACTCATGGAGGCGGGTCACATATGACACATCCAAATGTATACAGTGCGTTGAGGAAGGTGCGTGATGCTAGGCCCAATAGAGATTAGAGTCAATAAAGAGAAAAGATGGGCAGAATCCACTTCCTGTGTGCAGAAAACACTGCTTCCTATGATGAAGCAAGGCCCATAGATAGTAGCGCCTGTCGGGCCGAGTTACGGGTGTGGGTTGGTGATGTGAGTCGCTAACATCCGGGCTCTCCAAATACTGACAATAGTACACAAGGCGAGTGAGGGAGTAAAGATCCCCCGTGAGACCCCCTGAGGCTGCTGGGCAAGAGGGCAGTGAAGGCAGGATAATAGACTGCGTTCATTAAAGGGCAAAAAGAAAAGAAAATCCAGACATTTAAAAAAATGCGGAAATACATGGAGGGTGACTCATAATATTAAAACACAAACGTCAGAAAGCCGAGCCGGATAATGGCTGAGGTCAAACGGGAGTATGGAAACACAGATTGCGGTAGGTCCATCCGTGTGGGGAATCACAGAAAGGTGTAAATCGCAAGAGAGAATCGTACCTGAAAAGCAGGAAGCTGCAGTCGGCTCAGTTTGAAAGTAAAAGATGCCGGTTAGGAAACTGCAAGATATACGCTGAAAAGCGCGGGGTAACGTGATGGGCGCATGTGTGAACATGGAGCAGATGACAAAAGAATGGGATAAGGGCCTCTAGTGGCTAAAAGAGAGGCAGATGAATCTGTCTCCCGGATTGTATGTCTAGTGAGATCTCTCGGCATTGTTGTGGCGGGGGCGGGGGAGCGCATTCCTTTGAAGACTGATGCAGGGGGCGGGGGAGCGGATTCCTTTGAAGTCTGATGCCGAGGTTCAGACAAATGGTGATGTGCGATGTGGCTGTCGATGTGCACGCGCCTGGCTCACATGAACTGTACCCGACCCGCAGTTTGGGTAGACTTTTGAAAGCCTTACTATAATCTCGACAAACAAGTATTGCGAAAGCAATGCTGTAGTCGAGACCTAAAAAGAGCAACCAGCAACAGCGGAGAGGATTGTGGGAAAAGAAAAGGAGGAAAACCAGGACAGGAGTGCCTAACATCAAACACAGATGATTCATTCTGAAAGTTATTACTGCATCACTGCAAGACTTCGCACAATGGCAAGAGGATTCGGTATTCCTACAGGCTTGGGATTTGAAAAGGCTACACCTTCACTCCTGCAAACCAGCCGTCCCTCTAAGGTATTCTAGACTCCAAGGGGCAGATTTGCACGAAACGAACGCAGTGCGGTGCCGCTAGTCATTTTGCTGTGTTGCACTGCGTTAGTTTCGAAGCACAGGGATGCAACATATTTACAACAATATGTTGCATCTCTCTGCCTCCCCCTGTGCTGGTGCAGAAACTGCTGCATGCGCCGGTGCAAGGGTGCCTGCGTCGTGGAGAGATTCTTTTTGTGCAGGAAGGTGCACCTTCCTGCACAAAACAATCATATGGGATGATCTCCGCCTCTGATGCAAACTGTACATGCATCACACATTGAAAGAGGTCACAAATAATGAGAAATGAAAACATTTCTCCTTGTTGTGCCTTGTAGTATTCTGATGCATTTCCAGATTTACTATTGCTCGTAAATCTGGAAATGCATCAGTGGACATGGGTGTTGCATGGGAACACCCATAGCAACACCCATGTCATGCCCCTAACACGCAAACTGTTGAATAAAAAGGGGCGATATTAACAAACAAAGGTAAAGTCATGTAGGGTTGCTTAACGTGTGCTTGTAAGTATCTCTCAGCAGGGTGCGCTGCCGCTGTGTCACACAAAGTGATGCACCAGCGGTGCAAGGGGCTTCGCAATCTGCCCTTAAGTGTCTACCGTACCTTGCTGATGCCCCGTCCTCTAGTAAAGCCTTTATAGTCCAAATCACATCTTGCTAATGCCACCCCTCCAAAGCCACAGCCTGCCCATGTTGCCAGCCTCAAGCCACAGCCCTCACCCACTGCCAACTCAAGGCCAGAGTATACACCAATTACATTGCAGACCCGGCGTAATCAGACTCTTGCACAAGGGAGTAGGCACATCATTCAACATCCAAAGGATGAAATGACACTGGAGCAGTGCTGGAAAGTATGGGGATTCCCACCGGATCCCAGTTCCAGCAGCTATTGCAGGGAAACATGCTGAATTTGACATAATTCAGCAGAGCCCGCATGTTGTCTACATTCCTTTTGGAGCAGCAATCTGCAGGCAGCCAGGGGCTTTATTAATGTTTACCCTCAGGAGGCCCAAAACAAAGGCCTGATTTAAAAGGCAATAAGCCCTTCTTTTATTCAGGCATCGCTCTCACTGGGAGCTATCTGAAGCCTGTTACCTAGAAGCCAATACAAATGGAAAGAAACAAAGGCATAAAGCTTATCACTTGTAAGTACTTTAGAGAAACTATGACTTGGAGGCAGGTTTTTGACTTTGTTCAACCACCTATGTAAGAGATGTGCATGCACTCTACGGCTGCAAGATTTATCTGTGTGTATGAGTAATTACACCAATAATGATTTAAATAGCACCTACTATTTTTTTTCATTTAATTCTTTTACCGTGCTACTCATCCCAGTGTAGGATGTTGGAGCTCTTTACATCACAGACAGAGAAACAATCAATCATACATGTATGTCAATCAATGTACAGGAAATGTTACTTAAGATAACGATGGCTGTAAGGGGTAGAAATCACATATCATCCTTACTTGTAGACATTATATTTTAAGAGTGAATGGTCAGAAGAAACACAGTCAGAATATAAAACATAATGCTGTGAATGGGGTTGTCTGAGCTAATAAAACAATAGTACTTCACAAAGGAACCCTTCTTTGCAATCTTAGAAAAACAACAGATTGAGAAAAAAGCAATAAGGAGATAAACCCATGAATTACACTTTGGATTTAGCTCCTTGATGCCGGTAAATAGGTCACTGTACTGTATTAAAAGGATTGCAACTTTATGAACTGGAAGTAACAAAATGAGTGTCAAAAACTGTAGCCCAGTTACCGATCTACATAAAATACAAATCTGTGATATGCATGTTACACGATGTGCTTTGCAGCAGAAACATTAACCTTCTATTATACTTTGAGTCAAAACTGTGACTGGACAAAACACAGAACAATCCCAGAATTGCATTAAGCACTAGAGTTATTTTACAGCTACTATAATCCCATCAAAATTGCTGGGCACGGGGGGGGCGTGGCTAGCGGCCAACATGGCGACAGCTTAGTTCGAGAGCTCCTGAAGGCACTGTGGCCTAATCATTAATCCGGCACTTTTATCCGAGACATCACCCACCCGAAGCGGCGGCGGTCGGGTCCGGGGTCGGAGCGGCTCCACCAGGTGAAATTCTGGAAGCCGCCGAGGATCGGAACCCGCCGAACCAAGTACTGACGCGTGGGGGCCTGTTGCTGGAGGGGAAGCACCGGCCTCGCGTGCCCCACGAGCCCCGGCGGAAGTGAGACCAGGCCAGCCTAAGGAGAGTGACGCTGCCCGGAGCCCCGCTGGAAACTCACACTCGGCCAAAAACTATCACCGGAGCAGCGGAGGTGCCCTCTGGCCAGCAGCAGACCACAGTGAACCCCACTCCGCCTGCCGGTGTCTGCGAGAGGCGGCGGCGGGGACGAGGAGAACGCGGGGGCGAGGGAGAGACGGAGCGGCCACGGGACGCGGAGAGGGGGTGAGCCCCCCCCCCCCGGCCACATCATACAGGGCTCACGTCTGCGGGATCCGACGGAGGGACCTCACCTGATTTGACCCCCCTCCCGGGGTAAGTGCATCTGGGTGCGCGAGCGGTGAGCCGACAGCGGGGAAGACTGGTGCCCCCGGGGGACGGCTCAAGACGACATTACACCGCGTCTGACCGCGGAGAAAACCGGCAGCGCCCGACAAACCTGGCACGTTAACGGCTGAACTGGCTGTCCTGACCCGCTCACAATTGCACGGCCACACAGTGGGAGGCGTCCTGCAGGGTCCTCGACCTCCTCTCTGACCACGACGCCATAGACACACGTTGAGGGTACTGAGTACGTCTGGTGTGGTGCTCCGCCTGGCTAAGTGCAGCCTGAACCCTGACCGGGAGTACTAACGTGCCTCCCTCCTGTCCACGGCACAACCACTGCCTGCCAGCGACGCAGTACTTTGCCCACCGGAAATAGTAGATTGGGACACCATGGTCGTTGCAGCCGTTTCGGCGGCCTCCCAGACGGCGACAACACTCGGACGCGCAGGTGCTAGCCGGTGATATCCTGCACTAGAGTCGGTGTGCCTGCGCTGCGGGGACTAGAAGGACTCCTGCCCAGCTGAGTGTATTATCGGACTGTACCCCCGCCTGCAGTCCCCTGGCATATGTGTCGGGTAGAGAAGCAATAACCTTCAACGATCCACAGCGGACGGGGGGGAGGGCCCGACCTCCACGAGTCTCAACGCCATGGCGGGCAAAGGCACCAGGAGTGGGTCTACACAGGACAGACTGGACAAATTTGCCTGCAGCCAACCCGGACAGTCACAGCACAATGGACGCAACTCCACGGGTGCCACCCCGGCGGCGGAAGGGTCCGCAAAAATAACGTTAGAGGACATTATGAACACCCTTACGGAAGTTAAAACAACAGTGGGCTCCATTTCCTCTGAAGTCATGCTACTGCGCGCGGACTTTCACAAAATGGCTGAAAGAGTGTCCCAGGTGGAGGTAGTCACAAAATCACTGGTAGAAGACACGTCCGAACTACAGATAGCCATGGAACGCATGGAAAAAGTCACCAAACTCCTGCAAGACAAGTTGGACGACCAAGAAGGGCGTTCACGAAGGAATAACGTGCGTATCCTTGGACTTCCGGAATCGGAAGGGAAGGGGGCCATGGACCTCTACGTCGAGGACCTCATCAAGAACAAACTAAAACCTAAAGGACTATCCCACTTCTTTTCGGTGGAAAGAGCACACAGGGTTCCGGGCGGGCCCCCTAAACAGGGAGCGACGCCGAGACCTGTGTTGGCGAGACTCTTCAATTTTAGAGACAGGGATGCAGTCCTGCAAGCAGCGAGGGTCTCCCCACCTGTTAAGATTCAACATGCGACCTTATCCTTCTTCCCGGACTACACGGCAGAGGTGGCCAGACGACGCAAATCGTTCACGGAGGTGAAAAAAGCACTGCGAGACAGGGAATTGCCGTACTCCATGCTGTTTCCCGCCAAGCTACGGGTAGTGGCTGATGGAAAGACGTGGTTCTTCGATAGGCCTGAGACTGCTCACGACTGGCTAGAGGGCTGGCGGCAGGTGGGACAACGTCACCGTCCACGCAAAGATCGGACTAATCACCGCACCAACACGCCATTGGAAGACCAGACCGACCCTCCGTCTCACCGCGAGGACACGGCGGCAACGGAGTCCGACTCGACACAAGATCCGCTAACCCAGGGCGACCAACACTGATCTGAAGATTGACTGTATGTGAGATGGCCTGGGGTTGCCGCACCGAACCTTGGACTTGATGCCGCTGAGTAGGGTGGGCACATTTAGTGCCTGAAGGGGCCTCACCAACCCCACGAGCAAGTAAGATAGTTGGGGAAGGACTAAAGCACTCTGCGAAGTTGGGGAGACGGGCGGGTTTCTGTCCGTGGAGCAGGGGAGCAGGGAGGGGGGATGGGGTTAAAGTTTTATTGTTTGCATTTTTGGTTCTGGTCATCACTCACTTCACACGTCCTGAAACCACCCTAGGCCATGGCACACTCCTCGTCCTCATCACGCCAGTCACCGACACGTTGCTAACGACACTCTCACAACGGTCTCATGGCTAACTTACTTCAAACTCCACCCGCTGGGAATGCCACAGTAACGGTGGGGGTGCCCCCTCTGCGCATGCTAACTTGGAACGTCAGGGGCTTGGGAGACAAAATAAAGAGGGGCCTGGTACTGCAGGCTATTAAACGGCAGAGCCCAGATGTGGTACTGCTCCAGGAAACGCACCTTACGGGGACGACATGCAAAGCGCTTGATCGGCGCGGATACAAGATGGCGACGCATGCAGATTTCACTTCGGGGTCCAGGGGAACGGGGATACTACTGAAAAAGTCATCACCCTTTATACTCACACAACATGCAACGGACGACCAGGGACGCTTCGCGGCGATACATGGCCAGTGGGAGGGTGCTTCGCGGCGATACATGGCCAGTGGGAGGGTAGACCACTTAATGTGGTATCGGTATACATCCCCCCGGCACTACACTCCGTAACATTGCCTGCACTGGGTAAATTCCTGCTGGACCTCCCTGAGGGTGACACAATCATTGGGGGGGACCTGAATGCCATCGTAGACTCAGCGTTAGACGCCTATCCCACTAGGGCCCGCTCAAGAGGACCTGCGCCTCTTCCTGAATTTTTAGATGCATTGGGCATTGTAGATATATGGCGACATTTACACCCCGCAGCGACCCACTACACCTTTTACTCCGCAGTCCACAATAGCCTATCTCGCATTGACTACTTTCTGTTCCTGGGGGAGGGACTGGGCACGGTTGACACGATCGACATTCTACCCAGGGGCATATCTGACCACTCGCCAATCGTTCTCACCCTTACTACTAGAGAACGGAAATGCGCTAGGATCTACCCCATTTACCCGAATTATCTGAAGGTCCCTAAAATAAGACGGAAATTGAAACTGGCGACGACACAATACTTTGCGGAAAACAGTGGAACGGTGACCTCCCCATCGATTCTGTGGGAGGCTTACAAGGCCGTCCTACGAGGGGCTGCGATAGCGACCATCACGGGACACAAGCGTGATTCCCGGAGGGAGCTCACAGAGCTAGAATTGGCACTCCACGATGCAAACACGGCACACATGGCGGACCCTTCCCCGGCTACGACACACGCGCTACAGTTACGACAGCAGCAGTACCAGACCCACCTCAGAACGACTGAGAAGGGTTACATCGACAACACCAAACATAGAATTTATGAATTAGGCGACAAGGCAGGGAAAATGCTGGCGTGGTTAGATAGGAGGGAGGGAGGCGCGAGAGGAATTCAGAGACTCATTAATACTGACGGCCAAGTATTAACACACCCAGAGGACATAGTGCGCGCTTTGGCACGTCATTTTCACAACATATATACACCAGATCATGTCATCACTGCACAAATGGCGGCGGTGTCGCTGGCGGACATTGTCCTCCCCGGCATACCGCCGGAGGCTGCGCAAGAGTTAGAGGCAGATCCTTCAGAAGAGGAAATCCAATTAGCGATACATTCACTACAGTCAGGCAAAGCACTGGGACCTAATGGGCTTCCGGTGGAATGGTATAAATTGATGGCCTCAGAACTTAGTGGTCCCCTACTGGACATGTATCTGGACAGTAGGGATCAGGCTGAACTGCCACTAGATCAACGCACGGCCACGATTGTGGCTATACCTAAACCGGGTAAACCCCCAGACGACTGTACCTCATATCGCCCAATATCTTTATTAAATGTGGAAGCCAAAATACTGGCTAAACTTCTGGCCAACCGCCTGATGCCACACCTGAGTACCCTGATCCACCCCGACCAATCAGGCTTTATGCCCCATAGGAGCACGGCACTGAACCTCAGGAGAGTTCATGGGGTGCTGGCACGGTCACACCTCCTCACTGAGAAGGCGGTGATCCTTTCCCTCGATGCAAAAATGGCTTTTGACCTAGTGGAGTGGGAGTACCTCTTCGAGGTGCTCACACGTATGGGCTTTGGGTCGAAATATATCACCTGGATACGGCTACTTTATACTAAACCAGTGGCGCAGATAGTGTCTAATGGCCACATCTCACCGGCGTTCCCGTTGGGCAGGGGTACCAGACAGGGGTGCCCTCTGTCGCCCCTGCTCTTCGCACTGGTGCTCGAACCTTTAGCAATCCTGATCAGACACACGCCCTTATTTAGAGGCATCCAGTGGGAGGAGGGATGGGAGGACAAGGTCTCCCTATATGCCGACGATATGCTCATTTACATGGTCGACCCTGATAACGGCATCCCAGCCCTACTGGATATCTGTAACACGCATGGGGCGACATCGGGCTATACACTAAACTGGTCAAAATCGATGATCTACACGTTGAAGGGTCCGGCACCGAGACTGCCGGACAATTGCCCTCTAGCGGCGCCGGTGACCTCCTTCAGGTACCTGGGCATCATCATTGTGCATTCTGAAACAGATTTCTTCACTAGCAACCTAAAGCCACCTCTGGACCGCCTGCGCGCGGACGTTAAGCACTGGGCGACCTTGCCCCTCACCCTCCTGGGGCGCGCAGCCTTATTTAAGATGATGGCCCTCCCCAGATTTCTGTACATATTGGAAAACACCCCGCATCTTGTCCCTCCGCGATACTTCAAACAGATTGCGGCGTTGGTCTCCAATCTCCTCTGGAGCAATGGTACAGCGCGAATAGCCTACGACAAATTGGTGAAAAGTTGGTATGAGGGGGGGATCGCACTTCCCAACATTCAGATATATTACTGGGCGGCTCAGCTTAAAATAATTAACCAATGGGTCCACGCCCCGAGAAACGACCCAGCGTACAGGGCTGATAGGGCACAATTAGGGACAGACTCCATGCTGTCTGTACTGTATAATAAACCGCAGCTTAAACACCTACACGGCCCGACACGACACACAGCAGCCCTTTGGCATATAGCTCAGGCAAGACTGGGCTGGACAGGAAGAATTACCAAGATGACACCACTGTGGGACACAAAATCACTGGGAAACCTTAGAACATGCAAGGGATTCGCACAGTGGGACCTAATAGGTATCTCCACGGTGGGGGACCTTTGGGACAATGACACAGTGATACCATTCTCGCAACTACAACAGCAATATGATCTCAGACCCACTGAAACATTTCGTTATGTCCAAATTAGACACGCACTGCTCCAAGCGGTCCCGCAGGGCACTGATCTGCCGGACTCCTCGCCACTTGAGGACAGGCTATTAACAGAATATATGCAGCAGAGCGCCACGTCCCTCACTTACAAAAAACTAATCAACAACTTACAAGACCCCACGATAAAACTTAAGGAACGGTGGGAGGGGGAGATAGGTATGATGGATGAATCGGAGTGGAATGAGGCCTTGGCCTCCCCAAGAGAAATAGGCATTTCGGCCAAATTTAGACTGGTACAACTAAAATTTTTACATCGCATCTACTACACCAGGACTCTGCTCCACAAAATACACAGAGCGCCCACTCCCTTTTGCTTCAGAGGTTGCGGGGAGGAAGGAACACTGTTCCACACACTCTGGGACTGCCCGAAAATACAGGGATACTGGACGCGGATAATGCGCACCATATCCCAGACACTTAAGGTTTCCACTATGCCAGACCCGCGTAAGTGCCTTTTAAACATATGGGACCCCAATGACCTGAATAGATACGGTATCATCTGGGCCACACTTGCCATGACGGTAGCGAAACGTGATATTGCACAGAAATGGGGGGCTCCGGACGTGCCCACTGCAGACAGATGGGCTGAACACATGGACATCCTGATGGTCACGGAAAGAACTGTGTATGTCCTTCGAGCTGCCCCCCGCAAATGGAACACGGTGTGGACAGAGTGGAATGTTTACAGGGGGGAAGTCTGTGAGCCGTTACCGGAGGGAGATGACCTAGATTCCGAGGAGGAGGAGGAGTGATAAAAGAGACTAGGGGGTTATGCTTTTCAGTACTAATTGTGGCAGCGTGTTGGGATGACTGCAATGAGTTAAGACACTAGGGCAAAGAGGCCTGTTGGGGTGAAGAGAAGTGTGCGACATAATTAGAAGTGATGACACTAAGTTGGGGTATGGGGGGGGAATGTTTCTTAAAAGTTATAAGACAGTTGCACATCTTGGGCATCGTGGCACTACTACTTAACATGTTAAGCACTACTGATATCATATGTCTGATGTACGGAACTACATATACGGAGATTTGACAGGCAAAATGAGATTGTGATATAACAGGAATGCTACCGCTTGTGATCCAGTTTGGTATTATTTCCACGTAAATGTGCCGATTGTATGTATCATTCTCACTGATTGCGACGCCTTTATATTAATAAAAGAATTTAAAAAAAAATAATAATCTCATGGGAACTAGGCCTGGGAGGTGAACTCCGCTCCATTCGTGAAGTTTGCAAAGTTTTAGACGCTCTGCTGAGCACACGGAGTTCCAAAAAATTCCGCACAGTGGAGCGGAGTTCTTTCTTCACTCGCGCTCGCCAACATTAAGATGGTGAGCCTGGAGAATCCAAAGCTAGACCACTTCCCAGCGAGATTTATCAACACGACCGCTCGCATTGAGAAACCATCCATTTGTGTTGAGGAAGCTGCCGTTCGAGTAGAATATCTACTTGAGCAGCAGAAAGAAGCAGTCCCGTCTTGCTCTGCGAATGTGGCCATTTGCACTGATTTTCCAGCGCAGGACAAACACTTTGCACAAAAAAATCAACGCGAATGGCATGACCTAATGCATTCTGCACGGTTGCGGAATTCCACATAGAGCAGTGGACTTTTAGGATTACTTTGCAGAGTTTCGTAAAGCAGCACTCCGTAAACTCCGCCCAGGCCTAATGAGAACATCCTTCAGTATAGCAGTGGAACGCACAGGTGGTGCAGCTGAACACATCAAGCAGAATTCTTAGTGGTAAGCCTTATGCTTCGGAAGCACAGCTGAACATGAAGACACCAATACATTTCTTGTAGACCTATCTCAGAGCTTTGCTACAACTAATATTAGCATAAACAATTGCCTTTACATAATTTTTATATCAGAGATTTGATTATTCCAAACACTATAAAAGGAGGTGTTCCTATTACTTAGTTCAGGGGTATACCATGACAGATTTAACTTGTGATTTGTGTGTCTCCTACAAATGTCAGCAGTAAGGGCTAATCTCATCAGTCATGGGACAGAAGGCCCACACACCTCTGTCACCCACCAGAAAAGGATAAACAGAAGACACTGATTCCATTAGAAAAGATCAAAGGCGGAGCATGTTTAGCTAGATTTGCTAAAAACTTAAATAATCATTTTTCTTTCCTACATTTTCGGTCTAATTCTGTTTGCCTTCTATGACTGTTTTCGAGTCCTGGTCCCGCCCACAGAAATAGAAGGGACATTTCAACATTTCTAGCTTGGAATATAGGTAAACAAAACAGACTAACCTAAAAATAAAAGGTGACATCTTGCAAAAAAAAAAAAAAAAAAAAAAATTGCTGGGCACATAAAGATCACTGCAGCAGGCGTCTTAACCCTCTAAGATATTTAAAAATGCAGCCTCTTTGTCGCCTATTTAGTAGGCTACAACAGACTTACTGTCACATTTGTCCTTGCTGAAAATGTCTTTGCAGCAGATTGTTTTTCAAATAATGTGGACGTTGCATGTCAGTCACACTCTGCTGTTCAAGCTCCACCCCTCATGACTCCACCCCATTTCCTCTGCTACACCTTGATCCCCAATTTATGTATTCCCAGAATAAATGACTTCCAATTCCAGCACTGGACTGGGAAAAAAAAGATGTGGGAACGTTCTGCCTACCAGCGGTAAGCTAAGACAAGGACAAGTGCGGGGCACAGGGCCCCTATAGACTGGAGGAAGCGATAATGTGTGCCGAGTAGCACAGTGGAACCACAGTAGCAAATGGTGGAAAAGTACTACACACGCTTTCATTGTGGTCACACGAAGAATGAAATTGAAATAAATACATTTTAAATTCCATTTGTACATTTGACATAGATTTCATCATATTTCTATGCAATATGATTCATGGCATCTCACGGTAAGGGACCATTGTTCCTTTAAAATAAATAATTGTTAGACAGCATACAACATTTGTGCGTTTCCTTTGGGAGGAGGGGGCAGGTCCACTGTGCTTGGTTAGAACCGGAAGGCTTATTTAGAGAGGAAAGGTGTCTGACGCCGAATGGCGCGCATGCACGAGCTAAAACTACATCAGCAAACTGAATGGGTGCCCGCTCTTTAAGAAAGGCCACTATTTAGAAATACTCTATCAACAAAGGTCAGGCCCCACTCTCCACTGCAGGATTGCATGAAATGGGAAGATTATTATGATACCTGTTCCCTTTCAACCACAATTCAAAGTAAAGGGTGAACAAGAGTCACTGGCCAGAGACCAGGAAACGTCCAGGATTCCTAAGTCTTGGAAGAAGGAAAGATACACCAACTTCATCCAGTGGTATCCCTAACTATTCTAGTGAGTCAGTAAAGCAAGCTAGAAGAATTTACTAGTAGCTAGTGTTTCTGGTAATGAGCGTGCCTCAGCGGACACCTCATTACTGCACACCCCATAACCCGGCACATTCATACGTCCACTGCAGTACTTTCAGCGACTTTCAATCCACACCATTGGTCAAAAAGCACATTCTTTTAATCAATTAATCTGTCTTGGTGGATACTGGGAACTCTTCTTCCATATTACATTTTCTGGCCCTCTTATGGTTAACCTCATACGTCCACACTGATCAATTCTGTGCTTCAAGGAAGGGGAATAAGACCTGTTAAAAACATGGAAAAGAGCAACATCAGGCCTTTCTCAAATATGTTGCTTTCTTTGAGCTACCAGAGAGGGAGAAAAGTGTTCCAGACTGAGGTTCCATGTACATACATGGTCTACGTCTCTTGATGTTGTATCTGGATATTTGGGTACTAGGACCTCCTTTTTGTGTAAGGGTCTTAGTCCTCCTCATTCTCTTATAGTGGCTGGTTGGTTGTAGGGTCATCCATATTTGACTTAGAGAGAGAGAGCGGTGCACTACACAAATGACCAATAGTTGACGAATCGAGTCTGGTTTCAAGAATACTTCCTTGTCAGAGAAATGGGCTATGAAGACTGAGGGGCATATGTATCAACCTTATTTTTAGTCGCAAACACTGCGATTCACAAAAAACAGTGTATGCAATAAAAAATTAGCTAATTCTTATGTATGAGGCACAATCGCATCGCAAAAGTAGAAATCGCAAATATAGCGATTTCGTACGTTGCAAGAACCAGAATTCTGCGAATTTCCTAGCGATTTCCTAGTTAGCGATTTTCTCAATTTGTGAAAATCGTAAATGGGAATTCGCAAATTAAGAAATCGTTATGCAATGTATGAAAAAATCGCAAATAGCGAATTCACGAAATTCGCTTTTTAGAGAATTGGAATTAACACCAAGTATGAGCAGGTGGTAACAAGGTGAAAACTATTTAAGGAGTGCCACAATGCAACAGATTTTTCCACAATGGCTGGGCTGTATGTGATAGCCAGGAGGCTGCGACTCAGAGCTGCTGCACAGAGGAGGAGACGCCAGGAGAGGATATTCTGTGCGCGCATTACCCTGTTCCAGCAGACTGAGGAGGACATCCATACACACTACAGGCTGGATGAAGAGAGCATCCTTGATTTAATTGAGGAACTCAAACCTATTCTTGAACACCCGACACGCAGGACACACACCATCCCCACCCACATCCTGGTCCTGTGCTCACTGCACCTCTTGGCATCAGGTAGCTTCCAGGGAGTGATAGCCTCAATAGGAGGGGTGTCACAGAGTGCATTGTCGCGTTTTTTCCACGCGTTCCTCGATGCCATGGTACAGAGGCTGCCCCACCACATCCACTTCCCCTGCACTCCACAGGCACTAGACCAGACCAAGCAGGAGTATTATCAAATAGCACAATTCCCCCACATCATTGGATGCATAGATGGAACACATGTCGCCATATCCCCCCCTCCCAGAATGAGTATGTGTTCAGGATTCGCAAGTCATACCATTCTCTGAATATACAAGTGGTGTGTGATGTCAAGCACATTATCACTGACATTGTAGCTAAATACCCAGGCAGCACCCACGACTCATTCATCTTTTGCCACAGTGGGATCCACCGTCGACTCACTAATGGGGAGTTTGGAGAGGGCTACCTTCCAGGTAATTGCATAGGAAACAGTGACACAACAGTAAAGCACAGCAGTGGCAGGACAGTGTGTAACCTATTTCCCCTTGCCTCACAGGTGACAGTGCGTATGCAGTCCGGGACTTCATATTGACCCCATACCTAAATCCTGCAAACGCAAGGGAGGGGAGGTACAACAGTGCCCACACTGGCACGTGCATTACCATTGAGCAGACCTTTGGTATACTCAAGAACCATTTCAGATGCCTGCATAAGAGTGGAGGAGCCCTGCAATACAGCCCTGAGACCTGCTGCAAGATGGTGGTTACGTGTGCCATGCTGCATAACATTGCCACCCGGAAAGGCACCCCAGTGGAGCTCAGCGATTCAGACACATCCATGAGGAGGGGCCAGCTCCAGGACGCAGGCCAGCCGGTGTGATTGGAGCGGCAGCCGGGCGACAGAAGCGAGATGACATAACACAGAACTATTTCTAGGTGAGAAATGATGACACATGCTATGTATTCAGGATAAACTGTGTTTAATATCCTTTGAGTCAGGATTCATAATACCACACAGCCTGTGTGGCACACAATGTGGATAGTATTATCACGCACATGTTTGATTCACAGTGCATGTAAAATAAATTGTCACTGTTCCGTTTGTGCAATGGGTTGGTCCACCCATTGCCATTAGTAAGTCCTAGCACCTCAACTGCGGTGCTAAGGTCTCATTGCCCTGCGCCCGAGTGCACATTCCCCTCATCAGTGGCATCTGCAGCCCTGCCATGACGCTCACTACGGTGCCTGTCCTATTGGGGGGGTGGAGTGAGGCTGCTACGGCTTGATTGTACATCCTCCTCTAGGGAACTGAGGACTCCGGTCCCACCAGTGGCAACTGTCCGCAGCTGATCCACAGCACATGTGACCTGTAGTAATCCCCTGGCCATGTCCTGACTGCTGTGTGCAACCTCCGGCTGCATGCTAATGCTGCGCCGGGACTGGATAGAGATGGCTGAGGCTAGTCGGTTAACAGCCCATGGGAAGAGTTCAAGGCGTGTGTGGAGGCGCTGAGTTTCACGGCGCCTAGCAGCACGGTCCGCCCGTATCTGCGCACAGAGTGTCTCTAAGCCACCCGTAATGCCAGTGAAGCCCACCCTAAGCTGTCCTTCAATTTTACGTATTCCTCTCCCCTGCAGGAGGTGTGCCTGAAGCATGTTTCCCTCAAGGCCGCGGAACACTGACTCCTCTCCTGCCGCAGATGTACCTGGGGATGGACGGGCTCTGCGCCTGGAAGGAATGGCAGGTGTGGGAACAGCTCGTGGTCTGGATAGTGGCACAGACTGTCCCTGGACATCATTTGCTTCTACATCTGTGTCACTGAGTTCGTCCTCCAGCGGTGGCAAAGGAGCCACTGCAATGCGCTGGGGGTGTTTGGGTGAGATGACTGGGCTGCCCTCCTCCTCCATCCTAAACTTGCCCTCATCCTGCAACGCTGAGGGACTCTTCCTCCCCTCCAGGCCTCCGGCCCTGTGTTTCTTATGGTGCTGTGGACATAAATGCACACATTAATTTGCTGTCCAGCCTTGCACTGGTAATGCAATAAATTACACTTTTTGGTTTATTACGTGGGTCCTGACTGTCTGTATAATGCCTTCACTCATACACACATACTGCATGAGACTAGCTGGGTTTCACAGTTCCACTGTTTGTTTCATGTGACTACATCTCCCATAATGCATTGCTGTGGTTGTGTGTGTGCCTGCACTGGATTGACTTTTGGGATGTGTGCCTGGGTCTCTCATGGGGGTGGGGGTGGGGTAGGTTGGTATCAGGGGTGTCAAGGCATACTTCTTACCTTGTCTTGGTCCTGGTAGGTCGGAGCTGTCTAGCTCAGCCACGCCGCTCACACGCTCCGGTAGTAAAGTACCCTCCACTAATTCCTCCATTGACACGGGAGCAGCGGATGTCCCTCCACGAGTCAGCTTGGCATCCTGCAGCCTGGCAGCAACCCTTTCCTTTGAACAATGGCGCATATCGTACCAGCGCTTTCGCAATTCCTCGAAGCTGCGGTGGGTGACGCCTATGGAATTGATCTTTTCTTGGATCTCCGCCCATATCCTCCTTTTCCGGGTCTCTGGCACGCCGAGGGATTTTTTACCAAATAAAAACTCATGGCTCTGCACCATCTCCTGAATGAGCACCTCCTGCTCCCTTTCTGAAAACGTCTGTTTTCTCTTTCTCTGTCTTTCAACCTGCTGCTGCTCCTGTGTATCCATTTCTCCACTCTTTGTTGCACTGCACTGGTGCCTCAGCCCTCCTTCCAGCCTCTCACTCTGATTCTGGAACTCAGGTGCAGCATGGGTAGTCACACTTCCTGGTTGTGATGTCATCAAGCTACACCTGAGTTTTAGATTCCCTGTTTTGGGATTCCTTAATTGCGAGTTCATTAAATCTGCGAATTCGCATTTAAGGAATCGCAAACCGGGTTATCGCAGAAAAATCTTAGATTTTTAAGAAATCACTATTTATTATACATACCGATTTGCGATTCTCAAAATGCAATTCGCTATAAATCGCTAATTGGGAATCGCAAAATCGGGTTTTCATACATATGGCCCTGAGTCTTTTTGACAATTCCAGTGGACCTGTGATAGTTTGGTTCAAAGACTTTGGAGCAGGTCTTGCACCATGGACTTTAGCCATATGAAAATATATGAATGACTTTCACTGGCTGGACAGATTAACTCTTGAATCTAAGCTATAGGAGACTCTAAACAATATGAGATCATCCTGTGCTCATGTGCTAATCTGAACAAACAAGGAATTCCAGGTCCCAATAGCAAACAACACCTTCTGATTTGAAACTGTGGAAGAACAAGAGCAGCAGTGATTAACAAAAGTATCTCATTCAGATGCCCTAAAACCATAATCAGTCAGCAGGCCTTCCACTCAGTTCTAACTAAGGCTACAAAGAGATATTACTAATATTTATAAGGAGTAATACGTTTAATGGACCAAACAATGAAAAAAAGTTACTGCTCACAATTACAAGAGGGTTCTATTAGATTGGTATATGGTGGTTGAAGCACACGCTCATCCCAACCAGTTGAGTGATTCTCACCAGAGCCCAGAGGTAATCTGCCAGAAAACATTTCATATGTGTAGGTGAACTGAATTGTGAGCCTGTCCAATGAGCACACTTGTGTTACAACCCCTTACACACATACCTTTCATCTTTATCACTACAGTGCAGAATTAAGCACTGGTTCATCACCAGGCTTAGTGGCATTGATGCGGAAGAAGCTTCACAAAGGCGTTTCCTCTAGCAGTGCTGAGATGTGCAGTGGTTCGACACCCAAGTGGTTAGCTTGCTTGGGGATGTGTGCCCTTTGTCCTTGTGGCCTCACACTCCAATTTCCATTGAGGTCCACGAGTTTATCTAACGCACCTAACTGGCAAGCTGTGTCTTTTCTGGACTGAGCGCTGAAAACCAAATGTCACTAATACTGTGGGTCACAAGAATTCTAACTTTGTTGGTACTGTTAAACCCCAGCTCTAAACTGGGAGACAAAACAGGTTACCTGCTCAAAAATTGTTACATTCGTTTATGAATACTGAAAACGTTAGCATTAATGAGAAAATATCTTTCTGAATTTTCCCACAAGTTACATCAATTTGATGATGATTGTGAACTAAACAGCCTTTTAGGTAAAGTAAGTACCTTTTTTTGGTAATGTTTTGATTATTGTCTATTGTTTTGGATACTGTGCTTTAATGCAGGTATTCCATTTCTGATATTAAGGCTCTGACGTCTTCCTGTAGTCTTTAGTCACTGTGGGCCCGATGTAGGTAAATTAGATTTACCGATTCATAAATACCGAATTTTACCGATTCGGTATTCATGAATCGGTAAATTTATTGTAGGTAATTTTTCGGTAAAAAATACCGAATCGGTAGGATTCGGTATTTACCGATTCTGTAATTACCGAATCGGTATTTGTCATTGATTCCTATGGGCCTTGAAGCCCATAGGATTCAATGGCAAATACTGATTCGGTAATTACAGAATCGGTAAAATTACCGAATTGCCAAGGGAGACAGGGTGTCACTTTGACACCCTGTTGCACCCCTGTTTGTGGCTTGTGTGCCATGTGACACACATACATGCCCTTAGGGCATGTATGTGTGCCACATGGCACAGGTGTACATGCACAGATGTGCATGTACACAGGTATTCGTTATTTACCATGCAATAGTTCTACATGGTAAATAGCGAATCGGTAAGGGCCTGTGGCACTGTTTTCAGTGCCACCTACATATTGATTTACCGATTCGGTACATTTGCAGAATCGGTATTTTACCGAATCGGTAAATTTACCGATTCGGTAAATATACCGAATCTGCACATTTTAAGGCCCCTACATCTCCATTTGCAAATACCGGTCGGTAACGGCCGAAATCGGCCGTTACCAACTGGTATTTGCCGACCTACATCTGGCCCTGTGTCTTTCCAGCCTGTGCCATAACGTGACCGTGTGTTTCGTTGGATTTAGTAATCTAGCCACTTGACTTTTATTATTTAGTGTCGACAGCATGTTATCCGCTCCCAGTTGAGCCCAGTCCATCCTGTAGGCTGGATCATCCCTGGGTGCATGAATCCATTGGTTAATTATTTTGAGGTGGGCTGCCCAGTAATATAATTGCAGATTCGGCAATGCAATCCCCCCTTCATACCAGCTTCTATTTAGTTTGACATGGGCAATACGTGCAGGTCGGTTAATCCATAATAGGTTGGACACCAACGCTGTCACTTGTTGAAAGTAGCGTGGTGTGACTGGGTAGGGTGAGTTTTCCAGGGCCTATAGGAATCTTGGGAGGGCCATCATTTTGTAGAGCGCTGCCCTACCAAGAAGCGTAAGTGGCAACAGTGCCCAATGCTTCACATCGTTTCGCAGTCGGTCCAGGGGTGGCTTCAGGTTCTTGTCATAGAACTCCGCCTGGATTTCTGTGATATATATACCGAGGTATTTGAAGGAGGTCGGGGCCCTTGAAAGCGGGCACTCCCTCTTGAGTGTGGGTGCTGGCCCCTTCAGGACATATAGGACTGACTTTGACCAGTTCAGTGTGTATCCTGACGTCGCCCCATATTCATCACACAGCGTCAGCAGTGCCGGTACACTTCTTTCCGGGTCCGTCAAATACACTAACATATCGTCGGCGTATAGTGACACGCGATCCTTCCATCCCTCCTTCCAGCTAATGCCTTTCAGTAACGTTGTACTTCTAAGCAACGCCACCAGTGGTTCCAACACTAGGGCAAACAGTAGGGGTGAAAGGGGGCATCCCTGCCGGGTCCCCCGCGCCAGCTGGATTGTGCGTGAAATGTGACCGTTGGCCACTACATGAGCAATTGGATTGATGTAGAGAAGGCGTATCCATGCTGAGAATTTGGGGCCGAACCCCATACGGGCCAAAACTGCGAATAAGTGTCCCCATTCCACCATATCGAACGCCATTCTCGCGTCTAGTGAAAGGATAACGGCTCGGTCTAGTAGTAGCGGAGCCCGTGCCAGCACCCCGTGTATTCGTCTGAGATTGTGGGCGGTGCTCCTGTGTGGCATGAAACCTGACTGGTCCGGGTGGATCAACAGCGGGAGATGGGCCATTAGTCTAGTGGCCAACAGCTTCGCAAGAATTTTTGCTTCCGCATTGATAAGAGAGATGGGACGGTACGACGTACAGTCTGTCGGCGGCTTACCAGGCTTTGGTATTGCCACTATTGCGGCCAGTCGTTGGTCTCTTGGGAGTTCTGCCCTCGCTAGACTGTCCTTGTACATGGCTAGCAGCGGTGGGCTGAGTGTGTTTGACATGAGTTTATACCATTCTATGGGAATCCCACTGGGGCCCATGGCTTTTGCGGACTGCATCGCCCGTATAGCGAGTTGTATTTCATCTATAGTGAGGTCGGCTTCCAGATCTTGGGCCGCCTCTTGGGGAAGCGTTTTGGTCTCAATGTGGTTAAGGGAGTCAATGGCTGCGCTTTCTGTGACCTCACAGTCAGGGGTATACACCCTTTCAAAGTGGTCAGCCAGTATGTCCACAATCTCTTCAGGGTGTGCCCGAGGTTGCTCCTCAGCGGTGTGTAGTTGTTGTATGGTTCTACTGTTCCCCTCCTTCTTTTCCAACCAGGCTAGCATCCTACCTGCTTTATCTCCCACATCATATACTCTGTGGGTCGTAGCCGAGATATTATCAAGGACTCGTAGGCGGGTGTGCTCTCTATACCGCTGCTGGTGTAATTGCAGAGTGTGAGCTGAGTCTGCCGTGGGGGCTACCATGTGGGCTACATTCGCTGTGTGCAATGCTAGCTCTAGTTCTGAGAGTTCCATCCGTTGTTCCCTTTTGTGTCCTGTAATGGAAGCTATCGCTTGTCCATGAAGGACTGTTTTGTATGCTTCCCACAGAATCGAGGGAGAGTCTACTGATGTTGCATTTTCGTCAAAATAAAGTTTGGTCGCTTTCTTAAGGTCTTTCTTGATTTTTGGGATTTTCAGGACATTTGGGTAGATGGGGTACATTCTCCTCCTAGTTTTCTCCTGGCTGGAGAGAGTCAGTACTATTGTGGAGTGATCTGATATGCCCCTAGAGAGTATTTCTATTGAGTCAACTGCTTGCATTCCTTCCCCCAGCAACATAAAGTAGTCTATACGGGACAGACTATTGTGCACTGCCGAGTGATAGGTGTACTGTGACGTTGTCGGGTGCTTGTGTCGCCAAATATCTGTTAGTCCCATTGCTGTTAAGAAACCTTGGAAGTTGGAAGGACTAGTTGTCGGAGTTCGCATCGGGAATCTATCCACCACTGGGTCTACCACTGTGTTGAAATCCCCCCCCTACAATTATGTCTCCCTCCGGAAGATCCAACAAGAACTCTCCCAGCGCTGGTAGCGCTACTGCTTGAAGTGCTGGTGGTATATAGACTGATACTATATTTAAGAGCCGGCCCTCCCATTGCCCCTGAATCGCTGCGAAGCGTCCCTGGTCATTACCCTGTGGTGCAAGACAATGAATGGGGAGGTTTTCTTGAGCAGAATACCCGTCCCTCTGGAGCCAGATGTGAATTCAGAGTGTGCTACCATTTTGTAGCCTCGTCTGTCTAATGCCTGACATGCCCTACCTGTAAGATGCGTCTCCTGCAGTGGGACTAGTGCCGGGCCGTGTCGTTTGATAGCTTGCATTACTAGCCCTCTCTTGATTTTGTCTCCCAGCCCTCTGACATTCCATGTCAACATTTTAAGGGGCGGAACCAGGGTTTTTCGTGTCGAGCCATCATGGGCTGTGGATTGTGAGGTTTGTGACATAGTTGAGTGGTTTGGGTGTGACTAGCCCTGCCTCCCATAATATTAGAATTCCTCTGTCTCCTCGTCGTGCGGTGTGTAGTACTATCTCGTCGTGTTGTGTCATAGCGTGTGAAATATAAACAGTAACAATTAAACTCTCCCCCGCAACCCCCCTCCCTGCCTCCCTGCTCCACGGACCTGCAACCGCCCGCCTCCCCAACTTAGCAGAGTGCTCATCCCTATCCCAAACCAGTGTACTTGCTTGTGGGGGTAGGGAGTCTCACGATGGCAGCCGCCCCACTTGCCCTCCTTAGCCTCTCCCGGTCAGAGTCCAAGGGCATCACGCCCTTCATAGCAGACGATACCCATCGTTGCTTCTCAAGGCAGTCTATTAGGAGTCCGACTGTTGTTCGCCGTGTTCAGAACCCATCGCTGACGGGTCGTCCAGGCTGTCGCGTCCCAAAGTCTGTGTTTCTGTCAGAGGCTCATGTCGCTGGTCTCTCTGGCCTTTGTTGGTGCGGCGAGGCACTCCCACCCGCCGCCAGCCCTCCAGCCATTCCTGTGCGGCCTCAGGTGTATCGAAGAACCATGTCTTGCTGTTATCTACTATTCTTAGTCTTGCCGGGAACAGCATTGAATAGGGTAATTCTTTCGCTCTAAGCGCTTTCTTGACTTCCGTAAAAGTTTTCCGTCGGCGGGCCACCCCCGCCGTATAGTCTGGAAAGAAGGCAATGGTAGAGTTTTGGATCCTGATCGGTGGTGAAATGCTCGCTGCCTGGAGTATCGCATCCCTATCCCTGAAATTGAACAGTCTGGCCAGCACTGGCCTAGGCGCCGCCCCTGGCTTAGGCACCCCGCCGGGCACTCTATGCGCTCTTTCTACAGAGTAGAAATTCGATAGTCCTTTGGGTTGCAACTTAGTTTTTATCAGTTCCTCGACATACAGGTCCATTGCTTGCTTGCCCTCCGATTCCGGCACTCCCAAAATTCGTATGTTATTCCGTCTCGAGCGCCCCTCTTGATCATCCAGCTTGTCTTGCAATTGCTTATTGACTGTTTGCATTCGTTCCATCGCTAGTTGCAACTCCGAGGTGTCCTGAATCAGAGATTTCGTGACCACTTCCACTTGTGCCACCCGCTCCGTCATTTTGTGAAAGTCTGCCCGCAGTAGGCTTACATCGGTGGAGATTGATCCTACCGTTGTTTGGAGGCTGGATAAGGTCTTCAGTATATCTTCCAATGTCACTTTCTTGGTCCCGTCTCCTTCCGCGTTTTTTCCTGTGGAGGTGCGACCTTCCGGCTGCCTTATCGTAGGCATATTTGTCCAGCTTGGCTTGTGCCATGGTATTTCTAGGCCCTCTGTTTGACATGGTTGGTGGTGCAACGTATCCTCAAGTTGTGGGTGGTTCTTTACAGGGATATGTACTTAAGTTGCCAGTCCGTGTCACAGCTGCTACGATCAGGAATATGTAGTTATGGTCTTGAAGGTGGTGCCAGGACTTCCGTGTATATAATAATGCCACCGCAGTCTTTGCGTTAGTAGGATGCGGCAGGTTCGCCTTCGCCAGAGGATATAGGTACTGCTCTACCGTTTGGAGCTGCTTATCTCTCAATCCCCCCTTAGCTGGAGTCGCGGCACCCACCACACTGGAGGCAGTTGATGCAGCATCAAGAAAGCAGGGCCTCGTGTAGTGAGTCTCCGCCACCGGGTATGGCCCTCGTACAGTCCCCCTTTGTGTTCTGCTCCTTATGCTTTCATGCAGTGTTCATCCCTCTATGTCCTCACCGGCCTCCGCCGCCCGCTGTCTGAATCGGTGTTCCACCCGTGTGCCCCGTGTGCACCCCACCGCTGAGCCGTGTAGTGCGGGTATAGGCTGTGCAAGGCCGGGTATTGTGCGGGAACTTTTGCGACGGGGCACTTTCTTTTTCAGGTCCTACGCGTGTCCGCGGTAATGGTCCCGACGCGTCTGTCTCTCGGTTATGCTCAGCGGGCGGCGGGAGGGGCGAGAAGGCGGATGCCGTGCAGTGTGAGGATCCGTGCCGCTCCGCCTCCAGCAATCAAGGCCGCTTTCCCAGCCGGAGTGATGGGTTTCAATCTGTGCTTTTGTCCCGCTGTTATGAGCAAGCGAGGGGCCGGCGGGTGTGGAAGATTCTTCCGGTTGGGTGCGGGTGCATCCCCCAGTGGGACCTTGAAATTGACCCTGGCAGGGTTTCCGTCTTTTCTATTCAGCTGCATCACCCACATACACTGCCTCCTCGTTCTGGATTGTGCCTCTTCGTCGCTACCCTTCACCAACGGAGTCAGGCTAAGTTCCGGTCTCCGTCGCCGCTGTGCCCTCACTTCCTCCCGGGCATGTGATCACTCAAGACCGGTGCTGCTGTAACGTGGGTAGGCCTCGCCAGACTCTGCTCAGCCTCTGACGTTCTGGGCGTCAGAAATGCATCGGGATTGCACCAGACGGTGCCGCTTAGACTCCGACCTCGGGATCAGCCTTCAGAGGCTGTTTTGTGGCGGATTTGGGTGACGGATTTATGGACGGGGCCGCTTCAACCACGGAGCTCCTCTATTACACAGCCACCATGCTTGGCTGCTAGCCACGCCCCCCTACATTTGTCACACTTTTATCAGTAAAAATGTATGTCTATGCAAATATAGCAGCCACTTCAATTGAAAATGTGTTCTCTTTAATGGCAATGCCCTACCACACCAAGCTTACTCCACACCACGTCACTACGCCATCCACCACTCTACTATACAACACTCTACTCCACTCTGTGCCGTTCCACTCTATGCCACTGTACAAACCACAGCTCCATTCTACGCCCCTCCACTCCACTCAACTCTACGATAAGACACTCCACTCTATGACACCATCACACGTCACTCCACTCCACTCTACACTACTCCACTCTATGCCATGCTATAATACACCTCTCTACTCTATGAGACTCCACCCCACTTTACGACATGCCATGCCACTCCACATTAATCCACTCGGCTTTACACCACTCAACTCTACACCACTCCACCCTACACCACACTACGACACGCCCCTCCATCGAAGACATGCCACTCAACTCTAAGACAATCCACTCTACACCATAACACTCTACTCAGCTCTGCGCAACTTCCTTTATGTAACTCCATGGCACTTTAATCCCCTGTATGTCACTCTGCTTTATTCTACGACACCCTATGCCACTCCATTCTATGACACTGTACTCCCACGCATAATTCAGTGCAAACATTATCTCTCAAACGCCCCTGATATAAATTGAATTGGGACCAATTCCAATCCTACCTCTCCCCCACATCCCCAGCCTTTCCGGCTGACCCCAACGAGGCCAATTTGGTCTTTACCAACTGGATTAGTCAGCCCTTGGATAGCCTTATCCCAGCTAAATTGTCCATGAATCGTCAATCTAAATCTAACCCATGGTACAGCACTAAATTAGCTGCTTTGCGTAAAATCTGTAAAAAGCTGGAGAGAACCTGGAGAAGGGATTTTTACCCAACCCCTAAGGATCTTTACCGGGCTGCCGTAAGGAGATATCACAGGGCCATCGAAGCTGAGTGCGCAGTATTTTATGCCGAGCAAATCAGGAAGAGTACTAACCCGGCAAAGAGTATCTTCTCGATAGACTCAAGCCTTAAAACTCATCCTTTGCTCTAAAGTCAAATCGGGCTCACCAGTCGATTCACTAAAGCCCGACCAATTCCAGAAAATTCTACCCATCCTTTGCAACGGGTAATCAACAGGTCCCTCAGTTCAGCGGTCATGCCTACTGCCTGGAAACAGGCTAGGGTGATACCACTGCTCAAAAAACCTTCTTTAGACCCTAAAAAGACAGAAAACATCGGGCCAATCTCCTTGCTACCTTGGGCTGCAAAAATCACGGAGGCCTACGTTAACTCTCTCCTCACGGAACACCTAAACTCCAATAACAGGCTCGACCCTTCCCAAAATGGTTTTTGCCCTAGCCACAGCACTGAGTCAGTGCTTTTGGCCGTATCTGAACATCTTGGAAAGCCTTAGACGCTGGGCAGACTTCGGCACTGATCCTTTTGACACGGTGTCTCATGCCATTTTGCTACAACGCCGTGAGGAGGCGGGAGTCACTGGCTCAGTCCTGAAGTGGCTGGCATCTTTCCTTGCGGATAGGGTGTTTTAGGTAATAGCTCCCCCTTTACCTCTAGCATCCTTCCCTTAAGCCATGAGGTACCACAGGGCTCTTCCCTGAGCCCTCTGCTTTTCAAACTCTACGTTCAACCTCTGGCCCAAGTTGCCAATAGCAGAGGGTTGACCATGGTCTCCTATGCCGACGACAAACAGATGGTGGTGGCTCTCTCGAGCGTCTCCAAGCATGACGCAATGATATTTCAGGGTGATCTTGTGGCAGTCTCTGAGTGGATGACCACCAACTGTCTCCAACTGAATGCCAACAAGTCGGAGGTGTTTTTGGTGGGAAAGGACCATGATCTATGGAATTAGCACTGTTGGCCAAAAAAAAACAGGCATTGCTCGCAAGCAAGCAGTGAAGAATCTAGGGGTCTGGATGGACGCTTCGCTTAACTTCAAGACTCAAACTAAAAAGGTGGCAGGTACCTGCTTCAAATTGTTGCGTGGACTCAAACCCATCCTGGGCTTCTTTGATGCCCCTACTAGGCAGATCATCATCCAGGCCCTGATTATGTCAAGACTTGATTACGCTAGCTCACTGTATCTGGGAGCGAACAAGTCCAAAATACAGAGGCTACAGAGAGTCCAGAATGGGGCCGCAAGATCTCTTCTCGGTCTGCGTAGAGTCTGTTTAGTGACAAGCGCCATTCGCCGCCTCCACTGGTTGCCCGTGGCCAGGTGGGTCGAGCTTAAGGCACTTTGTATAACCTTTAAAATCTTGGAACTGGCATCTCCGGAAATCCTGACCAACTTGCTTTTACCTTACGTCCCCACCTGCCAGCTTCCACTCCATGGGACAATGCCTGGTGGTGGTCCCCCTAACCAGGGGAGTTTGCGCCGGAGGTCGTTCCTTCCGGAACAGAGTGGCCATCCTCTGGATTTCTTTGCCGGCCCACATTCGAGGGCTTAATAATTACCAGGAATTTAGGAAAGCCATTAAAACCTTTCTTTTCTCCACTCTGTAGGTCTCCCTGGGCCCTCTTTGAGTTCTGTCACCTCTCTGCTGTTTCAGCGTCGGGCGCCTCTTTTTTGGGGCAGCTGTTGCGCTTTATAAAACTTGTTAACATAACATAACACATAACATAACTCCACTGTATGACACTCTGCTCCACTCTACTCTACTCCCCTCTACTCCCTCCATGACACTCCAGAACATTCTACACAACTCCCCTTTATACCATTCTATACCACTCCACTCTAGGCCGCTCCACGACACTCTATGCTGCTCACAACATTCCACTCCACTCCACTCCACTCTTCTTCATTCTACTCTACTGCACTGTACACCACTCCATGACACTATGCCACTCCACCACAATCGACTCCACTGTATGCCACAATACTCTACTCTACTGCAAGCATCTCCCTCTAATCCACTTCAAGCCATTTTACTGTGCTCTATGCCACTCCACTCTACTCTACGACACTCTACTTCACTCCAGGCCATTCCACTATACTACACTCTATTTCACTCCATTCAATGACCCTCTACTCCACTCTACACCACTCTATGCCACTCCTCTCTACACCGCTCTACACCCTTCCACTATACTCCCTCCACGGCACTCCAAGACACTCCACGACACTCTACGTCGCTTCACTCTACACCACTCTACGTCACTTTACACCACTCCACGACACTCCACTTTACTCTACTCCTCTCCACTCTATGCAATTCCACCACACTCTACGGCACTCCACCACACTTCACAGCACTCTAGCCTATGCCACTCACCTCTACGACACTCCACTCCATGCCACTCTCATCTATGCCACTAACTTTTAGTCATGCTGAACAGACGCCACGCTGGTGTACAACATTGCTAAAACACATTGTCAAAGCCAATAGCTTTTGCATTGGTGAGACCTATTGGCTTTGCCAATGCTGGTTAATAAAATAATCCTACTTTCCTCTACGAAATCTTTAGCCTTTTGACTGATAACAGTTGTTGTCCTGATCTGTATATGAATCCTCCTATGTTATGTGGCATTACCAGCAATGCATAGCACATTTCTGCCATTAGAAGGGCCTCGTATATCGACTCGGTGAAGTTCAGGGGGTAGCTTTTTGTACAGTTCTGAGCGTTCTCGTTGACTAGCGTCACTTCAGAGTGTATCTTTTTTGTCAGGTCTGTGCAACCATGGGTCTGTTCGCTGCACTGTTACTGGTGTTTCATACTGTTTTTTGAAGGAGCAATTCATGGCCTCTTGAGGCTGGGTTTGGGCTGTCTTTGTGTTGTGTTTTTGTCTATGAGCGTGTGAACCAGAGGGCTTTGATTGACTGGCTTGTTCTGTGGACTTTGTGGTTAGTGGATACCCCTCTTTTCCATGATGGTGCAAATGGGCGATCGAATGATTTCTGCTGAGCCTTTTACTCTACCCGGAAAATCCCACAGTAACTCATGTGCTGAGATCTGTAAGTTGCAGAATTAATTGCCAGCAAGGGTGGCTCAGCCATTCACCCTTCTGTAGCTGATCAAAATGATTGAATTTTTGATAGTGTAATAATAATTGTATATTAAAACGTTCTATGTAGAACAATGTGGCAAATGCGTTATGTAAATAACATTTTCGAAGTTTTGTGTTTTTAATGTGCAAATGTGTTTTGCGACCTAGCAGAATAAGGGGCTCATGTAGATCCTGGTAAGCAGCCTGCTAGCCCATCAGCCCAATGGTACAGGACAAATGCTCCTCTCTGCCACCTGTGTGAAGGTCACCCTCCATATTTAGAGATCCCCACCTGTTATCAGAGATCTCTGTCCCTACAGAGCACCCGCTGGTGCGGTGGTTGTGTTGTAGGCACAGCTGAATGCATAACGGGGGGTCGTGTATTTTTAGGCCCACTCTGCATTTGTGTTGTTTTTCTCAAACTCCCAAAGTGTGAGATTGAAAAGAGAGTGGTCCTGGTGCACAGGAAGTGTTCTTCCTGTGCCTCAGGGCCTTTGTTTTGCCTCGCCGGGTCTGTTACGCTTCAGTGGCAGTACTAAATATGTGTTTTTTTACCGCCACTGTGACCCGGTTGTTTTGAGGTGGATGCATATTGTTGAAAAGTAAAAAAATACCCGAGGTAAGACGATCCCTTGAACAGACTTCCTTTTTCAATTACGTTAACCTACAAACAAGGAATTACATTTTGATGTACTCAAAAATGCCTTTATAACCTGTGTGATTCGAAGCTATAATTAGCACAAAATACATTTTGGTTTTGTTTAGCCCTACATGGACAACAGAAACTTGTATTTCTGGCTGGAGTAAGAACTCTGCACAAAGTGAGACTTCTGAAGACTTTATTATAACACAATCCTTGACATTCTTCCATAGGAGGTCCCCATGAGACCTACTGATCCATCAACCGTGAGGGACCGTGATTTTATGTTATGTTATGCTATGCAGATTTGTAGAGCGCACTAGCACTAGCACTAGCACTAGCACTAGCGCATCCTAGCACTGAGCAGGTGTGAGTCTAGGTATGCCTGGGGCCTAGTGTGAATATTTGAAAAGCCAGGTATTCAGCTTCTTGCGGAATTCAAGAAGTGAGGAGGAGGCTCTTAAGTGTAGCCGCAGAGAATTCCATACTTTGAGAGAGATATAGGAAAAGGCTCGACCCTCAAATCTAGTTTTCCATTAGCATGGGATTTGTGCACGTAGGAGTCCGGACGAGCGGAGGTGTCTGGAAGGTTTGTGAAAAGTCGATGTGATTGTTGAGGTATGCTGGGCCTGTGTTATGGAGTGCCTTGAAAGTGTGGGTGAGGAGTTTGAATTGTGCTGGTTTATGAATGGGCTGGCAGTGGAGCTGATTCATGTGTGGTGTGATGTAGGTGCAGCAGGCGCGCAACGCCCATTGGGCTCAAAGCGCTTCAGCCCCCCCGTCGCGTGTGGCAGCCCGGGCTGAGACAGCTTCCTGGGCACACACACCCGCACCTGAGTACTTCACAGGTCTTTAAAAGACCATTTGCTTGTTAATGAGGCTTTGTTGTTTTTTCACCCCTTGGAGACCCTGCATCTCCACTCTGCATATTGCTGGATAAAGTCAGCCCCCTCCAAAACATTCTTAGCCCCACCCAAAATGTGGCTCTAGTTGCGCCTCTGGGGTGTGGTTTGTGAGGTTGAAAGTGATTCTGGCTGTCCATTTCTGAATGGTCTGCAGCCTTCTGGTGAGTGTTTTTTGTTGATCCTGGCATGGAGGGTGTTCCCGTAGTCAACTTGCTTGAAACTGGAGGGTGCGTGATGGTTTTCCAGGTGCTGTTTGAGAACCATTCGAAAATCTTCCTCATCATCTTTGGGGTGTGGAAGCATGAGGCAGTGAAGGCATGGATTTGGGTGGTCATGTCGAGTTTGCTGTGGATGATGATGTTGAGGTTTTTGGCATTGTCAGTCCTAACTCTGTTGCCCACTATTGACGTCCCACTGTGATGTGCCGTTCCCGAAGAACACCATTTCATTCATTGAACTAGATCCGGCATTGAACTTGATTCTGGTACTAAGTGTCTTATCTTAGAGGGAGAGAATGAGTTGTCTGTCATCAGCGTAGGAGAGAATATTGATATTGTGAGATCAAATGATGCTGGCTAGAGGGATCATGAAGAGGGTCGGGATCAGGATCCGTGCAAAAGTCCACAGATGAGGTTGCAGGCATCCGAGGTGTATGGTGCCAAGCTGATTGACTAGGTCCTTCCAATCAGGAAGGAGCAGATCCATTGGTGTGCATGTTCTTGGATTTCATGACAGAAGTACATATTTTGATAATACCATTTGATAATACCAGGGTGTTTATTGTTATTTTCAGTGCTTACCATGTAGCTAGATGGATGTTTTTTCGATAAACTCAGTTGTCTAATCACCCTGTTTATATAGTTGGATAAAAACAGATAAAACTTTGTGGCAGATTGATTTATGGTGGTTAGCACGGGGAGCGTTACATGCCCCTGTGCTTTCGAAGGGGGATATTGGGACTTGGCTGCAAAGCAGCCTATTCCCATTCCAAAGTCTTTAAATGGAATGGAAAAAGTAGCGGGACTCTAGCAGGGGTGTGGCCTATGTAATTAAAGGTGTGGCTTAAACATGTAAACTACATTTCTGTAATTTGACTAGTGTGCCACCACACATGTATTTTGGTTCCTCTCTGAGCTTTCTGTTGTTACATCCACATATGTAACACAACAACTTACATACCAGTAAGGAATATTGGTTTTGTCAATTGTTGTTAGCTTTTTCAGATAAATTAGTAACAAGTATGTTGCTGTATATACTTAATATTGAAAATGTTTCAACTTTGAAATTCTGAGACTGTGAAAATAAAATGTACTAAATCCTGTTGAAAGGGTAGTGGTCTTCAGAATGTCTCAATCACTTCTGTTATGTTCACACTATTAGACACGTATGTCCTTTTTCTCTCCACATCTTGTCCATCTGTATATCTTACACATCATCTCTTTCCTCTTCAGCCCCCTCCTTTCTTTCTCTCCTGAAGGCACTTCTTCGTATCTCCTTCACTTCACCACCCCAAAGCACCCAACGCACTCACTCAGCTGTAAGCACTGCATTTTCATTTACTTTTGCCTTGTCAATATTTTGACATCCGTGCAGCTCCTTCATACGCTTTGCAGAGAATCACAATTGCAACTGGAATGCGTGACCGTGTGCGCTCTGCAGGATTGGATGGCCATGTATTCTGAACACCTTTCTGACCTACTGACAGCCACTGTCAGAAACCCACACTGCCTTCGGCCTCAATTCCAGAGCTCTAAATAGTGGCTCATTAAAAACATATGGAGATGAATGAGTCTAAAGTATGCACTATACAAAGTACTACACAAAAAGAAGTCCAGAAGCACAACATCGTGGAAATAGCTAACACCCTTAAGGAATGCAAGATTAAGTAAAACGTGAAATATAACAGGAACTAAATTGCTGACATGGATTACCTGAAAGTTTTTCACATTCATTGTTCAGAAACTCAATCAGTGTTTTTGCCACTAATGTTAAGGGCATGAATTTAGGGCTCAATGGCGACTCTTTTCAATGTCTGTTCTTAATTACTACTGGGTCTGAGGCCCAGAGGGACCTGGCCCACTTAAAGCCCTGCCCATTGTGAAGTTACTGGCTGGATTTTCCAGCCTGTAAAATTGGCTCTGTAGTTGGCTCACCCAGTAAATACAGGGGCAGGGTCAAGAGCCTACTCATGCTTGGCCGGAGTGGAATTTCACATGTGAATACTGCTCTGTTCAACTTGTAATCAAGGCCACAGTTGAAAGACATCCAGGTAGAAGTGTTAACAGCTCATGGGTGGCTGGACAGTGGATGTATGAAAGGGCTGGAGGGGTTGTCAAGAGATCATTGAGTGGTTAGAGGGGAATGGTTAGAGCATGAGTCTCCAACCGGTCGATCGCGAGCTACCGGTAGCTCGCCAAAGCCCCGTGAGTAGCTCGCGCTGGTAGCGTTGCAATTTAATAGCCTACTAACATCGTTAAGAGTATTTTCGGCCTTTTGTTTATGTTGACCGCCCTCACCGAAACCAGATGCTCAGATTAGCTTAACTGAGTGTAGCTGAGGAGGGGTGGGCGGGCCAAGGAGGATGACGTTGTTCCTCCAGTAGTCTCGGAGCCCCCTGCCTTTCACATCCTGGCACCACACTGTTCATCCTGCGAGTTAAGTGCCAGTGCAGAGCAGCAGGCATGGCAGAGGGAAGCGTCCGGTGCTGGAAAATGTGCAGGTGGTGCAAGCAGTATTAAACTGCCACCGAGACCCGTACCACCTTCCTTGTTCAGCATGCCACCAATTTGACCGGAGCAGCAGGTAAGCTAAGGAACACTATGCAGGCCTCATCCGCTCCACATCCATAGCGAGCCCCTGCCCTGGCCTGATAGTTGTATAGGCGAGGCGGCTCAGTGGCAGTCCAGGTCACATGAAACCATTAACAAAAACAAGCATTTACAATGCAATAGGTCTCGCAGCATTAAAGTTTGAGCTATTGGCATTGTATATTACAATGTGTTGCATTAATTTGTTATCAAACTCTGAATTGTTGTATAAAGATGATTTGCAAACTGTCAAATGTTGCTGAATAGTAAGCAACGTTGTGAATAATATTGTTTGCTAGTCATCCTTGGGTACCAGAGTACTTCACTTGAGGCAGAGGTATTATCTTTAGACTACAGGTGCCGGTGCCGCTTGAGCTAGAAACAGGGCCAGCCACTCACTACTCTGCACTCACTACTCTGCACTCACTACTCACTACTCACTACTCTGCACTCACTACTCACTACTCTGCACTCACCACTCACTACTCTGCACTCACTACTCTGCACTCACTACTCTGCACTCACTACTCACTACTCTGCACTCACTACTCACTACTATGCACTCACTACTCACTACTCTGCACTCACTACTCTGCACTCACTACTCACTACTCACTACTCTGCACTCACTACTCTGCACTCACTACTCTGCACTCACTACTCTGCACTCACTACTCACTACTCTGCACACTCACGCTGCACTCACTACTCTGCACACTCACTCTGCACTCTGAACACTCACTCTGCACTCACTACTCTGCACTCACTACTCTGCACTCACTACTCACTACTCTGCACACTCACTCTGCACTCACTACTCACTACTCTGCACTCACTACTCACTACTCTGCACTCACTACTCACTACTCTGCACTCACTACTCACTACTCTGCACACTCACTCTGCACTCACTACTCTGCACTCACTACTCACTACTCTGCACTCACTAATCACTACTCTGCACTCACTACTCACTACTCACTACTCTGCACTCACTACTCTGCACACTCATTCTGCACTCACTACTCTGCACACTCACTCTGCACTCACTACTCACTACTCTGCACACTCACTCTGCACTCACTACTCTGCACACTCACTCTGCACTCACTACTCACTACTCTGCACTCACTACTCACTACTCTGCACTCACTACTCACTACTCTGCACTCACTACTCTGCACACTCATTCTGCACTCACTACTCTGCACACTCACTCTGCACTCACTACTCTGCACTCTGAACACTCACTCTGCACTCACTACTCTGCACTCACTACTCACTACTTTGCACTCACAGCAGCATTGAAAAACAAGGGTTTGCCATTATTGAAATAGTTCACTGCAATAACCTACTTTTGTTAGCCTTTGACATGTACTTTACTAAGAACCGGCATGTTAATAAATATATAAATACGTGCGACGGCAATAAAGCAGCATTGAAAAACAAGGGTTTGCCATTATTGAAATAGTTCACTGCAATAACCTACTTTTCTTAGCCTTTGACATGTACTTTACTAAGAACCGGCACGTTAATAAATATATAAATACGTGCGACGGCAATAAAGCAGCATTGAAAAACAAATAACTCTTACTGCCCCCGGAATTCCGCCGCGGCTGCACCGGAAGTCAGGCAAGGTCGTCTGTGACGGGGGCGGGGCCGCGTCCGGACCGGAAGAGGAGGCAGGCGGAGGAAATGCGTTGAGCGGCTCGGGGCTCCTGTGAGCGGTGGAGAGCCCCGGGGCCGACAACAGGATGTTGCGCACGTGTTGCGGGGCTCCCTTGACCAAGAGGGAGCCCCGGGAAAGGAGCCACAGCATCAACTCTGCGGAGGGGGCACGAGGCACATGCCCGCTGCCTGCCCGGCCGTGCTGAGAGCGGAGTCCCCCAGATTGCCACAGTAAGTTGAAAAGGAGGGTGGGGGGGTGCGGTGCACGTGTGTGTGTGCGTGTGCGTGTGCGTATGCGTGGGGGGGTGTTCTGTATGGATGTGCGTGCGTGTGCACTTGTGTGTGTGTTTCTGTGTATGTGCGTGTTGTGTGGGAGCTTCGCGCAGCGCTCGTACTTGTGCGCGTGCCAGTTTCGAATCGCCTGTGCGCGGCCAGGATTGTCTCCTGGAAAGCAGACACGGCAACAAAAGGTTCTCGGCGAGAACGCGCTTCCGCGCGCTTAGCCGAGACCTAAAAAGGGCCATGTGAATCCTAGCATCAACAAATGGTTTCCTGTTTTCTTCAACATCATTATGTAAACCTCTTAGAACACGTACCCTAAAGATTCTATTTATGTGATGATCTCTCTCGTGTTTAAATTAACTTTGATATTTGCACACTGAAACGAAACACAAAGTGATTTCTTTTTCTGCTTCAAGGAATAGTTTCAAGAGCTGAAAAATGTTAAATGTAAACAATTAAAATCGTACACATGCAATTCTTCATTTGCAGAGAAACACTTAAATTGCATAAAATAGGCAGGGTATGTGCTCACATTTCCAGCGTTTCATATGAGTGCAACTTTCAAAGGCTTGCTTAAATAAAACATTAGGCATGCTTGCTACCATGTTTGTGTTCAGTATTGTGCCCGATCATTTCTAGGGTGAGGCGATGCTTGTTAGAACCTCAAAAAGTGAACAACTGTGGGACGTTGAGGGAAGTTACGTCATGATCCATCACGTACCAAATGTTCCCGATGCCAGGGGGTGTTACACTTCAGATCCATTATGTATCAAGTATCTGTGCTTATCGTATGCATAACCTCTGCCTTACTGGAAGTAGCAAAGGTCGGATGCCCCAAGGCACACTCTGCCCCACTGTTATCTTACAAATCAAAAATCTTTACACAGGAGATGGGTAGTGTTCTCAGCTGTCACAACAGATGGCAGTCAAGGTGGGGTACACATGGTGGCAGTTTGTCCGTCCAAGTTCACAAAAATAAGCCCATTCTCTGCAGCTAACAACACAAAAGAAATTTTTAAAGATGGATTTCTTTTTTTTTATTTAAATAGGAACGCTTTAAATCCCAAATAATGTAATTTAAGTAATAGACTGAAACAAAAGAAGGCTGGAAGAGCAAGGTGTAAATGTGTCTTCATGAAAATATATGTCCATCTTCCATTTCTAGAGATGCCAGTGGACATGCCACATGCGACTGTCATCCAATCTTGACTTTCTGCCCAATTGCACGTTGCATTCTGGGCCTTGTGAATGTGCTTTTAGAATTGGAAGTTAGAGCTCTAAATGTCAGCATGCAAAATTTAATAATCTAAATCCAGGACTGTCTGAAAGTGTTACAACCGATATAGGTCACTTGGCTAGCCATGATATTATTGTAGTAATGTTAGTACAAATATTACCTTCCTGCCCTCAACAATACATAAACAACAACACTCTGCAGTTGCGCAGTCAACTGTAGTTCAAATACTAGTGTAGCCCTTACGGATGGGCGTAGGGGGAGGTCTCTCCGAGAAATGCGCAAGCTGCTTGGCCTTTAGTAGCTCACAACGATTTTCACTGATTAGAAGTAGCTCTCACTACAGAAAAGGTTGGAGACCCCTGGGTTAGAGTATTGGGATATGTTATTGAAGGGGTGTATATTAACAGGTCTGTAAATTGTAAAGCTCATTAAAAATGTGTAGAAACCTAAAAATATTCATGTATATTTGTTTCTTTTAGAAATATGTTATAGCATTTCAGCCCACAAGGATGAAAGAGGCCATTAAATACACTTTACATCAATCAATCAATCAATCAATACATTTATAGAGCGCACTACTCACCCGTAGGGTCTCAAGGCGCTAGGAGGGGGGGGGGGTGCCTTTACTGCTCGAACAGCCAGGTCTTGAGCTTCTTCCTGAAGGAGAGGTGGTCTTGGGTCAGGCGCAGGTCGGTCGGGAGGGAGTTCCAGGTCTTGGCGGCCAGGTAGGAGAAGGACCTTCCTCCTGTTGTCGCTCTTCGGATGCGGGGGACGGCGGCGAGGGCGTGGTTGGTTGATCTGAGGTGGCGCTTGGGAGCTACATGAGATATAGGCCCCAGCCTAGGGGGAGGACCTATAACGAGGGAGAGGGCCTTTCACAATCTGTATAGCCCGAGGGTTAAAGGATGTAATGCTATTTGCGAACGCCAATCATTATGGTAGAGCAGTGATACTCAAAGTACTGTCCGGGGGCGCTTGCGGCCCTCTTGACCTTTACAAATGGCCCCCCTGGTGAACAGCAGCACAATCTGCTATTTAGTTGCTGAGAACTAATATTCAGAAAACATGTTTAACAGGCAAGCATTTATAAACCTGCAAATAAATGCTTGCCTGTTTATTTCAACATTTTTTGACCTGTTACACAGCCTCTTGACCCACCCAGACTCCCTACCACCAGCCTGCTGGCATCAGTGCAGCCCTCGGCCACATCACAGATTTGTGGCCCCTGGGCAAATGTTTGTGAATGCCCATGTGGTAGAGTGTTCTGAATTAAGCCGTGTGGAACAGCCAAACATTGAAATATAGGAGCATATGGTCTAGATCAGAGGTTCTTAACCTTTCAACTTCTGTGGACCCCCACTTAAATGTTACTGGAACTCGGCCCCCTACTGAATCATTATTCTAATTCGGGGATCACCCACGGAGTAACTGCTGGAAGGTTGGGACCCCTAAGCGTTTTCGGTAATTTTAAACACAAAACAATACAGAAAGAATACAGAAATAAGCATTCACCAAACAAATATACAAAGGGCGAAATATTTTATTCAATACACAAACAAATATTTAAAAAATCTATATTATAAATTTGATGTGAAGTTTGAAGCTTTTCAAAATTCATTTCAGGCCACGCATCGTCCATTCTGCATTCTGTTTGATGCACTTACACTGCTCCCATGAATCATTCTGAGGATGCTAACAATTTTTATCCTCAACTTTCAGATTCTTTCACATTTACAGAATGTTTTAAAATTTTCAATTTCCAATTTTGCTGCTTTAGTTGAATATTCTTTATTAAACTGTTAATATCAATCAGTTCATTTTCTAAGCAGCCGCGGCCTGCTGAGTAGGCTTCACGGATTACCATGGGTCCCCAGACCACAGGTTAAGAGCCATTAGACTAGATGCACTTAGATTTTTCTTAGGAGGTGTTAGTGCCTTGGGTGTCATTGAAATATTTGATTCTAGCAACAAAACAGTAACATTTGTACTTTTACCAATGTAAAAACTTTCATAAAGGCTTTTGGTTGTGTAACAAATTGACCATGGTTTGTGGAATTAGATCTTTGGCTCCCCAATTTTAAACTAACTTTAATTCCATAGCGCCAAATGCAAAGTAGGATTTTTAGACGCCTTTCGAACAAGCAATGCTGCTGTGTAGCTGAATCCCACAGAAAGAGCCCGGGTGGAGCTAGCCTCTGCCTCTGGCGAACGGCGCTCTTTACGCAGCCTTCCATATTCAGAGTCTGTATCTACATAGCGTTAATGCTAATCTGCATTCTTGGTCATAATAAAAGGGTGTTATCGGGAATTAGGCCCCACAAGCGATCAATGACGCAGATTAGTTTTGGAAAACATGCTCCTGTGTAACCAGCCCCCACACCCCCCGAGCTGCGGTCTTCACTTGTGTTACTATCGACATAATTATTTGCAATCATTTGCCCAGATAAGATTATTAAGCTGTGGCCATGATCTGTGGCCGGTGAGATCCGCTCTGTGTGCTTTAGACGTGTGCCTGGAGAAAAACAGACGAGTCTGAGGAAACAGGAGGGATTTGAAAGCGCAGTCTGAAATCACATCTGCTGAACGGAGTACCAACACAAAAGCCGACGAGGGAAGGGCTGCCAGGAAAACAGCTTTGGGCCCAATTCACAAAGCCATTTACTTCGGGTAACTCCTATTATGGCTGCAAATGGGTCCTTTAACACTTGACAGCTGCCACAAAAAGATGTGTATCCATCAGAGTAAATGTGGAGAAGTGGTTTCGTCGTGAGAAAAATGCTTTTCCCTCAGAGTTCTACGTTTCATAGGTTCATGTGCAAGGCGCTCACTCAGTCCAGAGTTTATTAGCTTTGCATTCAGGGACTTGAAGTCCTGTTTACCTCATTATAAAATCAAGACTAGAAGTCCTAGAATGATAAACGAAAACCTGGACTGATACATGGCTCTGGGAAACTGGAGAGGTCAGGGCCCAAATCACAAAAGTAAATATACATGTGTATGTTTTCTCACTTCTACATTTATTCCTACACTTAGGAGTAGCTCTGTACTTTTTTGTTGCTCGGCATTTGTGAGTAGAGATTTACACCTCGGTGCATACATACAGGTCTCCACTCCAAATGAGGGGCTGAAATCCCCTACAGCAGAAATTATGAATTTAAAATTACTACTAGTAACTTTTCACCTGTTAGTGGAGATTTCCGATTTGGGAGGTGTAGCTCTCCCTCTGGGTGAAAGTGTAGGGAAATGTAATAAAGATTTTTTTATTAAATATTTTTATGTATATTAGACATGTAAATTAATTTAATGTATTTATTATTAACCTGGGGGAAAAAAACAGCACATAGTCATCAAATGAAAAGTGTATTATAATTAAAATAAAAGTTAAATATATTCAATTTATAAATATTAATTTTTTAAACTATAATTTCGATGAACAAAAATAGTCAACTTGACTAAGGTATTTATTGTTATTTATTGTTTAGTAAACATGTTTAAAAGTTATGTATTTAATGTGAAAATGTAATTATTTTTTCAAAGTTTAGTCATTTTTAATTAAGTTTATTATTACATTTAAACCAACAAAAAATATATATAAGTTCTTATATATACACATAGAAATCCCCTGATCCCCTTACCAAAGCAGAATAGCGAATGGGAGTAGACTGGTGTTCCAAAATGGAACAACTGATATATCAAGCTAGGGGGTGTCCACAGAAGCATGCAAGATTTGGGGCAAGTGGTGGTCTTACTATGGAATGAGAAGTCAAGAGTAATGGACCTCTGTGTCGCAAGATGTAGATAGTGTGTATAATGGTTATTGGTATGTTACGCTTGTGATGGACTGTACTTTTTCTTACTATTGAAAAGAATAAAAATTGGTTTACCAAAAAACACACATATATATATATATATAAATATATATATATATATATATATATATATATTAAAGGTATCTCCTCCCCAAAGAAAGACCAGTGACCCGAAGAGGAATTCAAGGAAATGCTTTATTGAGGTGTTTTGTTGGGCGAATGCATTTCGGCAATCCTGCCTTCTTCAGCGCCTCTCTCAAAAGTGCTTCCTCTACCATTGCGGCAAATGCAGTCCTGTCTCATTTAATTAACACCCCGCTCCGCCCCCTGAAGATCATACGGCTCACCTGTGCAGTTCTCCAGTACCAAACTACACAAACCAGAATGCCGCTGTGTGGTGCATTTCTGGTCGGGTGATGCCGGGGGGAAAAGATGCACGGGGAACAGGGAAACGGGACAGGCACAGCGCTAGAGGAAACCAAGGAGGTAACAATAGTTCCGCAATCAGCGCTTTCCTCGGGACCTCTTCATGACCGCAGCAACCCTTCTGCTAGGTATCCATCGAGGGGGCCGACATGACAATACATGCCGTCCAAAGTGGGAGGTATGAATACCTTCCAACCGCAGTATCCTCCTTGCGTCGTGGTGGGTTCCGGACACCAGTGCTCCCACACTGCCAAAGTTCCAAGCTCCACAGAGCACACCAGTAAAGTCCAGACCTCTTATGCTGCGGGGGTGCACTCAAATGCACTCTGGCTGAAGCATGTAACTGAAAGGTATCTCCTCCCCAAAGAAAGAGCAGTGACCCGAAGAGGAATTCAAGGAAATGCTTCATTGAGGTGTTTTGTTGGGCGAATGCATTTCGGCAATCCTGCCTTCTTCAGCGCCTCTCTCAAAAGTGCTTCCTCTACCATTGCAGCAAATGCAGTCCTGTCTCATTTAAATAACACCCCGCTCCGCCCCCTGAAGATCATACGGCTCACCTGTGTAGTTCTCCAGTACCAAACTACACAAACCAAAATGCCACTGTGTGGTGCATTTCTGGTCGGGTGATGCCGGGGGGAAAAGATGCACGGGGAACAGGGAAACGGGACAGGCACTGCGCTAGAGGAAACCAAGGAGGTAACAATAGTCCCGCAATCAGCGCTTTCCTCGGGACCTCTTCATGACCGCAGCAACCCTTCTGCTAGGTATCCATCGCGGGGGCCGACATAACAATAAATGCCGCCCAAAGTGGGAGGTATGAATACCTTCCAACCGCAGTATCCTCCTTGCGTCGTGGTGGGTTCCGGACACCAGTTCTCCGACACTGCCAAAGTTCCAAGCTCCACAGAGAACGCCAGGAAAGTCCAGACCTCTTATGCTACACTCATTCTGCACTCACTACTCTGCACACTCACTCTGCACTCACTACTCTGCACTCTGAACACTCACTCTGCACTCACTACTCTGCACTCACTACTCACTACTTTGCACTCACAGCAGCATTGAAAAACAAGGGTTTGCCATTATTGAAATAGTTCACTGCAATAACCTACTTTTGTTAGCCTTTGACATGTACTTTACTAAGAACCGGCATGTTAATAAATATATAAATACGTGCGACGGCAATAAAGCAGCATTGAAAAACAAGGGTTTGCCATTATTGAAATAGTTCACTGCAATAACCTACTTTTCTTAGCCTTTGACATGTACTTTACTAAGAACCGGCACGTTAATAAATATATAAATACGTGCGACGGCAATAAAGCAGCATTGAAAAACAAATAACTCTTACTGCCCCCGGAATTCCGCCGCGGCTGCACCGGAAGTCAGGCAAGGTCGTCTGTGACGGGGGCGGGGCCGCGTCCGGACCGGAAGAGGAGGCAGGCGGAGGAAATGCGTTGAGCGGCTCGGGGCTCCTGTGAGCGGTGGAGAGCCCCGGGGCCGACAACAGGATGTTGCGCACGTGTTGCGGGGCTCCCTTGACCAAGAGGGAGCCCCGGGAAAGGAGCCACAGCATCAACTCTGCGGAGGGGGCACGAGGCACATGCCCGCTGCCTGCCCGGCCGTGCTGAGAGCGGAGTCCCCCAGATTGCCACAGTAAGTTGAAAAGGAGGGTGGGGGGGTGCGGTGCACGTGTGTGTGTGCGTGTGCGTGTGCGTATGCGTGGGGGGGTGTTCTGTATGGATGTGCGTGCGTGTGCACTTGTGTGTGTGTTTCTGTGTATGTGCGTGTTGTGTGGGAGCTTCGCGCAGCGCTCGTACTTGTGCGCGTGCCAGTTTCGAATCGCCTGTGCGCGGCCAGGATTGTCTCCTGGAAAGCAGACACGGCAACAAAAGGTTCTCGGCGAGAACGCGCTTCCGCGCGCTTAGCCGAGACCTAAAAAGGGCCATGTGAATCCTAGCATCAACAAATGGTTTCCTGTTTTCTTCAACATCATTATGTAAACCTCTTAGAACACGTACCCTAAAGTTATCTCACTGGCAATCAACTGATGACCAGGAAATAGGCTCAGAATTAGGCAGGGAAATAAGGATTTAAATTACTCCTAAAACAATATATCTAATACCAGGTAACTCCTACTATCAGATATTTATATTTGAGCAGTTGAACCACGGATTTGTGTCTGTATTTAAAGACCTAATTTTAATAAAACAAAATCGTCTGTTTTGACTTCTGGTACGATTTTCAAACCACAATGGAGTTCCAAAATATGTCTAATATTGATCTGGTCAAACGGAGGGCTCGGAACCAGTGAATCAAGTAGGTATTGTTTCTGAAGCTGGTTAACAAACACACCCTTCCTAGATTTTTCCTCAACATGCTTAGATTAACTTGCACCCTTGAATTATAAACAGTGAGAGCGAATGTGAGCTTTGAGAGTTGTAAATAATAAAAACAAAGCAGTATTAGGGCAGAATTCAATACACTAACCATTCATTGAGGCTGTATGACGACTATGAACACAGACTGCAAACATCAGCGACCTCCAGACAAATAGAAATATAAAAGCAGTTCTGATTTAAGATTAGTGTCCACTCAGACTTGTAGCACTTACCTAGGCAACCTTCCAAGCAACGCATTCTTGCAAAATACCATATTTCACAACATAAATGTAATATGTCCGTTCATATTTTTCACTGGTTTATTGCAAGCCACTATTTCAGTGCTGCCAAAACAAACTCATTCAATCCCACAGTGACGGCTATGGCTAAAAATTTCCGTAGCAACACCATCTGTATAAACGTAGCATATAGAAGATCACCACCGTTTAATACATCCAAGAATGAAACTTGGTCAGACACACGCAAGTGACCAAACTATGCAGACTTTTTGTGGCGGAAGCAGTTGAGACAAAAGTCTCTGCAGTACAATCACTCACTGCTGCCACAAAATAACAACTACATCTCAAAGTGTTAATATACATGCAGTGGTTATTTGTATACCACCTGCAAAGCATAGGTTCAAAACACAATTGGGTGGCAGCAACCTTTTTTTATTTCGAGGTTGGTGCAATTACTACAGCTGGACTGAGTCGTACTAAAACAGGGTTTCAAATCTACAAGACTATATATGGCACAAAGTGCACTAACACATTAGTACATTAACTGTTCACTTATTCGTCATGCCCAAAAAATAGACAATATGTAGTGAAGGAGGAGGTCTACTCTGCAGGAATGTATAGCTCTAAAAGCTGGGCCAGCTTTCGCTGCTGCCACTGAAGGTCAGGGCAATTTTCAAGATGCGCATCAGCTGTGGAGCAGTTGTTGCCTCTAGAAACTGCATGCCCACTCGTCCTGCATGCAGGGAAAGAGATACTGTGTATCATTTGGAATCCGGCATAGAGCTGTAAAAGAATTAATACCACGGCAATTTGGGGCGGCATGAAACTAAATCCAAGTGGTCTAGGAGTTAAAGATCGGTTTGAAACATACATTCTCACATGTAGGTGAGAAAAATCTACTTTTATTGTGGAAAAGATAAGAAATTGCGAAAGTGGACTCTCAATCGCATATTAAGCTTTTAAATGGAAAACCTCATGGCTGCTTACTCAGGAAGTAAGAGGCGTTTCACCAGCTTCAGAAAAGACACTCAAGGTGGGCAGATGCCCAGCCCTACGGCAGGCTTGGGCATGTCGTCTAGTATTAATGTGGAAACACAACGTGAAAAGTTGGGACTTTCAAAAAAATCCAAGAACGGAATTGTATTAAGTTCTACTTACTATGTTTCTTTTCGGTAGCAATCTCCACTCAAATCCACACATCAATCAGAAGATTATGCATAGGAGATTATTGAAAATGCAGGTATTTTTTTTTTTAAACACAGGACTACCGTTATCAACGCAACGAGTGATAACAGAGTGAGAGGAAAGCAATGAGGACACTGTTGTAAAGATAACATTATCAGAAATAAAGCTAATATGAACCATAAAGAGGCGCGTTTCAGAATATCTTAAAGCATCAACATTTTAGAAGCATATTAGAGAAAATAAACAGTTTTTTTAATTTACTTTTTAAGAAAGCTTGAGGATGGCTGAAGGAGGACAACACGGGAGTCCGGTATTTTATAAGACGAATGTCAGTCAACACACGAGAAAATATCACTGAAACCAGCAACAAATATGGACAAAATTTTCAACTTAAGAAAAAAAGTCGCTGAAAATGTGCAAAATACCACCACCCCCAAAGTTTCATGCAAGGAAGCCCTTTGAAATAAATCTCTGCCCTGGTGAACGAGGCAGGAAGACAGGCAAACACGGAGGAGACGTGGAGCCACTTCCTTTGGGCGGGACTTCCGTCTTCTGAAGTCCCGCGCACGCGCCCACGGAGTACCTGAGAGCGGGGCTCCCATGCCCGAGGGAGAGCCCCGGCTACCGAAGTCCCGAATGGCGGTAAGTGGGGCTTAGTTCTAGGCGGGAGGGGGGTGCGCTTGTGTGTGTGTGTGTGTGTGTGTGCGATGGCGGCGGCGGCGGGGGTCTTTGTATGTGTGCGTGCGTGTGTGTAGGTGCGCTGGTGTGTGTGTGGGGGGGTCTCTGTGTGTGCGTGTAGGTGCGCTAGTGTGTGTGTAGGTGCGGCGGCGACGGGGGGTGTGTGTGTGTGCCTGTGTATGCGTGTGGCCGTGTATGCGTATGGCTGTGATGTGCGCATGCGTGAATGTGGGTGCGCGTGCACGCAGTGTAATCCAGCCGAAGAGAAGCGCGTGGCAGTTCCTTGTCCTTCATTCCCCCGAGTCAGCTAGCTATAAGTCTCCACCTGGACGCATCCTTCGGATGCGAATTCCAGGCTCGACCTAAAAAACGGAGTTAAACGCTGCAGATTCTATTTATGTGATGATCTCTCTCGTGTTTAAATTAACTTTGATATTTGCACACTGAAACGAAACACAAAGTGATTTCTTTTTCTGCTTCAAGGAATAGTTTCAAGAGCTGAAAAATGTTAAATGTAAACAATTAAAATCGTACACATGCAATTCTTCATTTGCAGAGAAACACTTAAATTGCATAAAATAGGCAGGGTATGTGCTCACATTTCCAGCGTTTCATATGAGTGCAACTTTCAAAGGCTTGCTTAAATAAAACATTAGGCATGCTTGCTACCATGTTTGTGTTCAGTATTGTGCCCGATCATTTCTAGGGTGAGGCGATGCTTGTTAGAACCTCAAAAAGTGAACAACTGTGGGACGTTGAGGGAAGTTACGTCATGATCCATCACGTACCAAATGTTCCCGATGCCAGGGGGTGTTACACTTCAGATCCATTATGTATCAAGTATCTGTGCTTATCGTATGCATAACCTCTGCCTTACTGGAAGTAGCAAAGGTCGGATGCCCCAAGGCACACTCTGCCCCACTGTTATCTTACAAATCAAAAATCTTTACACAGGAGATGGGTAGTGTTCTCAGCTGTCACAACAGATGGCAGTCAAGGTGGGGTACACATGGTGGCAGTTTGTCCGTCCAAGTTCACAAAAATAAGCCCATTCTCTGCAGCTAACAACACAAAAGAAATTTTTAAAGATGGATTTCTTTTTTTTTATTTAAATAGGAACGCTTTAAATCCCAAATAATGTAATTTAAGTAATAGACTGAAACAAAAGAAGGCTGGAAGAGCAAGGTGTAAATGTGTCTTCATGAAAATATATGTCCATCTTCCATTTCTAGAGATGCCAGTGGACATGCCACATGCGACTGTCATCCAATCTTGACTTTCTGCCCAATTGCACGTTGCATTCTGGGCCTTGTGAATGTGCTTTTAGAATTGGAAGTTAGAGCTCTAAATGTCAGCATGCAAAATTTAATAATCTAAATCCAGGACTGTCTGAAAGTGTTACAACCGATATAGGTCACTTGGCTAGCCATGATATTATTGTAGTAATGTTAGTACAAATATTACCTTCCTGCCCTCAACAATACATAAACAACAACACTCTGCAGTTGCGCAGTCAACTGTAGTTCAAATACTAGTGTAGCCCTTACGGATGGGCGTAGGGGGAGGTCTCTCCGAGAAATGCGCAAGCTGCTTGGCCTTTAGTAGCTCACAACGATTTTCACTGATTAGAAGTAGCTCTCACTACAGAAAAGGTTGGAGACCCCTGGGTTAGAGTATTGGGATATGTTATTGAAGGGGTGTATATTAACAGGTCTGTAAATTGTAAAGCTCATTAAAAATGTGTAGAAACCTAAAAATATTCATGTATATTTGTTTCTTTTAGAAATATGTTATAGCATTTCAGCCCACAAGGATGAAAGAGGCCATTAAATACACTTTACATCAATCAATCAATCAATCAATACATTTATAGAGCGCACTACTCACCCGTAGGGTCTCAAGGCGCTAGGAGGGGGGGGGGGGTGCCTTTACTGCTCGAACAGCCAGGTCTTGAGCTTCTTCCTGAAGGAGAGGTGGTCTTGGGTCAGGCGCAGGTCGGTCGGGAGGGAGTTCCAGGTCTTGGCGGCCAGGTAGGAGAAGGACCTTCCTCCTGTTGTCGCTCTTCGGATGCGGGGGACGGCGGCGAGGGCGTGGTTGGTTGATCTGAGGTGGCGCTTGGGAGCTACATGAGATATAGGCCCCAGCCTAGGGGGAGGACCTATAACGAGGGAGAGGGCCTTTCACAATCTGTATAGCCCGAGGGTTAAAGGATGTAATGCTATTTGCGAACGCCAATCATTATGGTAGAGCAGTGATACTCAAAGTACTGTCCGGGGGCGCTTGCGGCCCTCTTGACCTTTACAAATGGCCCCCCTGGTGAACAGCAGCACAATCTGCTATTTAGTTGCTGAGAACTAATATTCAGAAAACATGTTTAACAGGCAAGCATTTATAAACCTGCAAATAAATGCTTGCCTGTTTATTTCAACATTTTTTGACCTGTTACACAGCCTCTTGACCCACCCAGACTCCCTACCACCAGCCTGCTGGCATCAGTGCAGCCCTCGGCCACATCACAGATTTGTGGCCCCTGGGCAAATGTTTGTGAATGCCCATGTGGTAGAGTGTTCTGAATTAAGCCGTGTGGAACAGCCAAACATTGAAATATAGGAGCATATGGTCTAGATCAGAGGTTCTTAACCTTTCAACTTCTGTGGACCCCCACTTAAATGTTACTGGAACTCGGCCCCCTACTGAATCATTATTCTAATTCGGGGATCACCCACGGAGTAACTGCTGGAAGGTTGGGACCCCTAAGCGTTTTCGGTAATTTTAAACACAAAACAATACAGAAAGAATACAGAAATAAGCATTCACCAAACAAATATACAAAGGGCGAAATATTTTATTCAATACACAAACAAATATTTAAAAAATCTATATTATAAATTTGATGTGAAGTTTGAAGCTTTTCAAAATTCATTTCAGGCCACGCATCGTCCATTCTGCATTCTGTTTGATGCACTTACACTGCTCCCATGAATCATTCTGAGGATGCTAACAATTTTTATCCTCAACTTTCAGATTCTTTCACATTTACAGAATGTTTTAAAATTTTCAATTTCCAATTTTGCTGCTTTAGTTGAATATTCTTTATTAAACTGTTAATATCAATCAGTTCATTTTCTAAGCAGCCGCGGCCTGCTGAGTAGGCTTCACGGATTACCATGGGTCCCCAGACCACAGGTTAAGAGCCATTAGACTAGATGCACTTAGATTTTTCTTAGGAGGTGTTAGTGCCTTGGGTGTCATTGAAATATTTGATTCTAGCAACAAAACAGTAACATTTGTACTTTTACCAATGTAAAAACTTTCATAAAGGCTTTTGGTTGTGTAACAAATTGACCATGGTTTGTGGAATTAGATCTTTGGCTCCCCAATTTTAAACTAACTTTAATTCCATAGCGCCAAATGCAAAGTAGGATTTTTAGACGCCTTTCGAACAAGCAATGCTGCTGTGTAGCTGAATCCCACAGAAAGAGCCCGGGTGGAGCTAGCCTCTGCCTCTGGCGAACGGCGCTCTTTACGCAGCCTTCCATATTCAGAGTCTGTATCTACATAGCGTTAATGCTAATCTGCATTCTTGGTCATAATAAAAGGGTGTTATCGGGAATTAGGCCCCACAAGCGATCAATGACGCAGATTAGTTTTGGAAAACATGCTCCTGTGTAACCAGCCCCCACACCCCCCGAGCTGCGGTC